>NC_056744.1:1043566096-1043671096 GCF_019279795.1 Protopterus annectens | reverse complement strand
GAAATCTACTCTTACTTGAAAAAAACACTGTTAAAAGTACTAATGTAATGATAAAATATGTGTTAATCTATTTCTGTCAACCAGTGCACTGTAGCTGGTGTAACATGCAAGTGTGACTGCATATAACCTGGGATACTACCCATGTATGAAACAAATCCAAAGAAAAATGATTGTGATACTACCTATATATAACCAGGTGCCCCATACAGTATACTTACACCCCTTGCTACTATAATGACAGCACATAAAAACTTGTTATGTACAGGGAATTAAGTACACTTATTAAAGATGTCATTAGCCTGCTATTTTATCAGACTGGAATGTGATCACTGGTTAGCAGGGCTAAGCTATGCTTAGCAGGTTTCAGCATTGCCTAAATATAAATGCTAAGCAGATCCGCACACTGGTAAATGAAGCCTACATGGTGTGAGTGCCTATTCATTTAACTGTATGTTAGCACCACTTACTGTCATGCAAACCCACTCAAAGCTCCTCAAAACTGCCTTAACCACTCTGTATCTAACACTCCTTGTTCTGCCTAGTAACAAATTAAACAGCCCTTGCAGGCCTTGAATCCAGGACATGTCACACCATAGCCTATGCACTTTACCAGTATGCCACCTCAGCTGTATTGTTTGAGGATGTTTTCTCAAACATACCCTTCTTTACAGCCTGTTTACAATAGGGAAGAGACAAGTATGCAATTAGTAAGGATTGGTATATATATACATATATATATATATATATATATATATATATATATATATATATATATATATATATATATATATATATATATATATATATATATCTATATATATATATATATATATGAATAGAAACATACATAGAGAGAAAGTGAGATATGTAGGGAGATCCATATATGTGTACAAGACTATATAGCTATATTACCAATAAATACTGATGTTTACACACACACACACACATATATATATATATATATATATATATATATATATATATATATATATATATATATATATATATATATATATATATATATATATATATATACACACACACATATATATATATATATATATATATATATATATATATATATATATATATATATATATATATATATATATATATATATATATATATATATATATATATATATATATATACACATGCCCTAAAATGCCCATACAAACATGCTGCTGATAGACCACCCACAACTGTGCCAGCATACACAGTTGGATGCAGAAGCAGCCATGACACTCATATCTGCCCTCCCCCCCCATAGTCCAAATAAATAAGTGAAAAGTACACTGCTACAAAATCATGATACGCCATTCACAATGGCCAGGCATACAACAACCTATTGGCAAAATAAATAAAATGTCTGAACATAGCAAAGAAAAATGCAACCAGCCAGTAATTCACACATGTTTATTATACTCTGATGTCTTGGCCAAAGCCTTCAAAGAGTAAACATTCCAGAAATACATGCCTTAATCACAAGAAGCAATTAACTCATTAACACCGAGTACCTTCTCATGGTGCCTGTGTGTTTAAGCTCAAGCACGCCATGAGAAGATACAATTTTCAAGCCATTACCCCCGAGTGCTTCCACAAGTGAGAGAAAGTGTACTGCTGATTTTTAGTTCACCTTAATGTAAAACACTCTGAAATTGTAACTAAATATGTAATTTATCATATCTAGTTACGATTAAGTGTGTTTTAGCATTAAGGTCACATTGAAGTTTTTTCAGAAAAAGTGTTTGAAAAGTTCTTGCTAAGCAAGTGGTGGCAGCCAATCAGATTCTTGCATTCTGAGCCACCACTTGCATAACACCTCCACCCCCCCCCCAACACACTCTGTTCTGACCAAATAAATAGAGGGTCATACAGTAGATATTCCCTTTCTTTTTTCTGGAATTTGTGGAATTATCTTCTGTATCCCTCTATTTATTGTGCTGTTCTGGTAGTATTTTCACGGTCTGAACAGAAAAGCTGCAACAGAGATCCAAGCAGCCACATTTTACCACCGACTAAATCCTCAATAAGGTAAGATGGTCTCATTGCATAGCTTCCATCCATTTTTATAGCTGAGCACTGACAACATGCTGATAGAAAAAAAAATAGTCATAGTTGTGTTTTTTTCGGCAAACTACTGGCCAAGCTGAAGTTAGAAAATAATGACCGCTATTTCCATGGCAGACATCTTACCCTAGCAAATATCGTTAATTTGTATGAGCAATATTTAGAAATTATCCCTAGTTTTGTGCAGCTTTCTTGCTCTAAGAGGTTGAGAGGTATGCTTCAACAAAAAAAAAATGGAATCCGATCATTAATTATTATGCCTCCCCAATGCTTTCAATTTTGTTTATTTTGACTGCTCCCTGGCAGACTGCATACTAAAGTTCAATTCAGGTTGCCATGACAGCTTCTTGTTTTCGCTGCTAGGCAAAACTTGTTATTCAACTTTTAAAGCTTATACAAACAATATAATGATCCCTAGTTTTGTCCAGCTTTCTTGCTCTAAGAGGTTGCAAGGTGGGCTTCAAAAAGAAAAAAAGGAATACGGTCATTAATTATTACCCCCCCCCCCCATGTGTTCATGTTGGTTTCTTCCAGTGCTCATTTTTTCACTTTAGCTACTATGATGATGAAATGGCTACAAATGAGGTAAAATTGTCAGTTTATTTATTTTTTCCCCTGCTTCACTAGTTCAGCTGACTCATTTGTAAGTGCTAGTGAGTGCTTTGTATCATAAATAGTATTTTAGTTTGTGCATTGTATATAGAGCAGCAGTTATCTTGTCCAACCAAATCCACTGTAAGTGCCGGTGAGCCCTCTCCCTCCGATACATACATGTACATACAAGTGTTATGCTTTCATACCCTCGCTTACAGAAATAGAACCTCTTTTAGTGTTATTAGTCTGCTGCTTTGCTTTAAATTATAAACCACAAGCAAATACAATAATATGTGAAAGAGGGTCGAAGACCAGGGTACTATATGGAGGTCAGTTGCAGTGAGCATACTCGCAAACAGACGATAGGCAGATGTACGCACACATACATAAAACTTTTTCCCATTTTTTCATTAGGATGCGTAGCATTTAAACTACAGTAAATCCTGTTGTGCAGCTATGCTTATACAAGTTGGGAAGCTAATGTCAGAGAAATCGAGTTGTAGAATCGTGACACTTTTATTTGCAGTTTGCTTTCCTGTCATTTAACCATACATTTTAGTGTGTACTGTTGAGACTGATGTGCATGTAACTAATATGCGTTACTATAACTCAGGGGTGTCCAACCTTTTCAGTTGTAAGGGCCGCATTGAGTCAACAGAATTGGTCTGGGGGCCGCATGTAAAATATATCATGTAGACGGCAAGTTAGGACCAAAAAAAAAAAGATCTCTCACATTGAAAAAAAAAGGTCTTTAATACAGAAAGTGTCTCCATATTTTGTGGTTTTTGACAATGGGGGCAAAGATAAGCAAAGAAAATATCCTACAAAATAAATACATTACTCACCACTGACATTCACCAAGTAATTACAAAGGGAGTAATTAATCCCAAAACTTGAATATTGCCTTCCCTTAACAGTCTTCTGTTCAGCCATAAACAAGATATGTAGAATGATGTTGTGACGTCTTAGAAACCCTGAATTTCAACTGCATTCCACTTTGATATATAAATTATTATATTTAAACTTATGTCCACAATATGGAAAAAAGAATCTCTGAATCAACTTATAACCATCCCTTGAAGTGAAAATGAGGCTGTGTCACTTTCCCAGCCCTGATCTATTTTATCTGCTAATAAAAATGTCTCCTTTTATAACTCCATCCATGCTGAAATTACAATAATCCTGCAAATTGTGTTCACTTGTATATATCGAGGTACACAATTTTGCCACTCGTACTTCCATCTAGCATGCAAATAATGTTTACATAACATTGCAAAGTAACAATATCAATCCTTTTCATATTCACTGTTATTTTAACTGCATATCCTCACTTAATGTTATACTGTTGTGTTTTTCACTAACATTTTATCTTTTTCTCAGTTAAAACTTTCAACTGTGCACCAATAATTTTACTTACTCTGCAAACACCCCCAGCTTTGGATAATGTTAGGTCAGTTTATCTTACTAAGTAGGCACTTTTTTCATTATTTCTTATATACAAATTATTCTGTATCTTATTATGGAGTCATACAGCTCATTAAATTCCTAGATTTTTTTAGCTCTGTTCTTCAGCTGTGCAACACAAGCATCTATACTAGTTCTATAAATCATAGTGCAGTGCTTTGCTGATAGAAGTGTCTACCTACCATCAATGATGTCCTCACTGTGAACCTGAAAGAAAGCTGTAGGTAGGGCGGATTTAGCTTATGGTCGCTGGGTTAGCTCTTTATATTCACCTGCTATACAAATGGTCATTAAGAAGGCTATGTGTGTCTAGATTAGATCCATGATTATCAGCTCTAACATTTTTATTTGCAGACACAACAATAAATTATTTCTTTCTGTAGTTATTTATTTGGTAAACAGGTAGGTGGTGGATAAATTACCCTTTCACACACAACCCAGTTCCAATGAAGTAGTAGTAAAAGATTAAAAACAATATATACAAAGAGAAACTAATTTACATAAATAGATACCAGAAGCTTGCAGACCATTAAGTCAAAGTATTGGGCCCTGAGTGTAATGGGGTTAGCCAGTAAAGCACATGTGTTTGTAACATCATATTTACACATAGACTAACACTAACACTTCAATGATATTTACAGCAGAGCATATGTAAGATCATTAGCTTCCTGTTTCTAATTATTAATCACAGTTTTATTCAGTTGTACAAGATTAAGTTTTGTTCTTATGCATTGTTATTCAATATTCTGAATGCAGATACAACTGATATTATTAAGTAAGTATTGTTTCAATTTAACTTTGAAGCCTTTCAGTGTTGTTGTTTCCTTACAGGATGATTCCATGTGCTGTGCTCTGGTTAAAGAATTCTCTTTCACCTGTGGTTAATTAAAAGAGTGGCCTGACCAAAGTAAAGTCATATTGTGACTACCCCTTGTTGAATTTTATTTGTTCCCTAATATTGTTCTTTTGGGTTGCATTTTGGTGCTAAATAACCATGTAGCGCCCCATTTCTATACTGTCTGCTGCAGAAAATGTTTTAAATTTAGTGTCACAATGTGGCTGTGTGCATCAGACAGGAGTGTAAGTTTCCACATTTTATTTTCAGCTTTTTTTTAGTTTGTGTGTGTTAAGCTGGAATTAACTGTTACCAGAGGTAGATCATATTCAGCTTTGTGGATAAGAGTGTTTCTATGGCCCAACATAGACTTAAAAAATAGATGACAGTTTGTAAGATAGTTTTAGGTGTGCAAGGATTTTAATGACTACAGTAAAGATTACTACAACATACTTAGCTTACCTGGTGTCTGTGTAAAAATGACAAATCCCTCTCTCTCTCTCTCGCTCTCTCTCTCTCAGCTTTTCTTCGGCGCAATGGTCTCGTCTTCCTTCAGCTCTTCTTTGCCGCGAATACATCTACCGCCAAAACTAATGGAAGGGTATTTTTCAACAGCCACAGGATGCAAGTCAGCTCTTCCTTGCCGCAAATACATCTATCAAAGTAATGGGAGGGTGCTATGGCGCATGCGCACACCAGGGAAAGGTCGCAAGCATTTAAAAAAAATGGAAAAAAAGTAAAACTTTAATTTAAGGGTTGCGGGCCGCATGGAAGAGGTCTGAGGGTGATGCAGGGCCGCGGGTTGGACACTACTGCTATAACTGATGGAATAATTAAGATACGGCACTGTGTCCTTTGGTCATTTCTGAAGTCTTTTACATCTCTAAAAATCGAGGATTGTCGGCATGCATATGCATATGTGAGGTGTGTGGGCTTCACTAGAAATAAGCAATTTCATCTGCAGAAATGTCCGTTTATAGTGTCAGTTAAAATGTACCGCTTCCATTACATGTATTGCACCTGAAGTCTTTTAATTGCATGGCTGGTGATGATCAAGTAGAATATCAGTCACTGTAGTGCTCTTGACCAGGTCATCATGTTTTTCTTTGTGAGACACTGTATGCTGGTTCATTGGCTTGCATTTTGGCATGGTACATACAGCGCTAAGCAACTATGGCACTGACGCAAGGCTATCCTTTACTTTCCAAGTTATAACTGAATCATCTGAGACTTTGCTTGCAAACTTTACAGCTATAATATTTGTTTTTACTCTTTGTAAGTCCAGTTCATCAAGATACATCTCAATGAAGAAGAACTTGTAAATTAATGTAAACTATTTTTTCTGGGGCATCACCCCTAACTGCCAATGTGGGTGTTTCAACTCCAAAATCACCTTACTTAATATAAAACTATCTCTGAGGTGAAAAGGACTCCGTTTCAACAAGCTATATGTCAATGATATGAGACTTAATGACACACGTTTGCCATCCAGCTAGATGTACATATCAGTTTCCTGTTAGTCAGCTTTTGCATTAATTATTTTGAGTCTGCATACAGATTGTTTCTCATTTTCATTTTTGATCTATCAGCTGTTTTTGTTTCTTTCCATCTAAGTACTGGTAGAATCTGTCTGAGGAAAAGAGTGACTGATAATTTGATGACTTATTGTGTATTTCATAGAAGTCTTCAGCCAAAAAGGATTCAATACCTTATCTCCAGTAACATAAAAAGGACCTTTCTAGGCTAGCCTGATCCCTACTATAAAATAATGTTCATATGTATGATGTCAGATATCAGTGAGGCACACAATTTTTTTCTTGACCCATAAAGACATTGCTCACTGCTTTATAACTGACAGTACAATTTAATAACTGAGTCTATATCTATCAGATCTTGATTTTATTCTTGTGGCTTCCGTTTGCTTATTGTGTGACTAATTTAGTCTTAACAAAACTAAAGTTCCTGGGTAATCTCCTAATTGTGCCTAGTGGGTCTTATCCAATCTAAATAAAAATCAGCCATACAAGCAAATAAGTAAGCCAGAGATGCCTCTGTCTATCTTACCTCCAGCTGCTGTGAATAAATGTACTTACAGCTGGAATTTTAACTTGTGGTTATTAAATCGGCAGGCAAGAATTAGCATTTATTTTTTTCTTGTCATGATAGCAGCAGTCGGCTACCTAGGACATTATCACTCATGCCTCTCTTTTATTTTTTTAAGTGCATGCTGAGGCATTGCTGTATTATAATATGTTTATTATACTGAAGATTTTAATATGAGTTTATTAGGTTGATGAAAGCCTAGATGCTCCATTATGGAGGGACTGTATCTGCCTCAGAAGTATTATATAGTTTCAAGTAAGTATTATATAAGCATATACAATGAGCAAAAGTTATAGTATGTTTCATTTATGCAAGATATTGCCCAGTGCATGCAAAACTATGATTTGGGGGTGTATGAAAATTGTTGTAGTCTGCATGAGATAAATGACAAAGCTGTTAAGTTAGTTTGCTGAAATGTCAGTTTTGGAGTTATAGGTTATAATTCAGTGAAACAAAATGAATTCAGCATCATAACTATGGCAGTTGTTAAACATTTGGACCCAATTTTTTCTTAAGTAATGTAGTCTTTAAGTCTCTTCTGAAATGCAGTTTCATAGCTGCTGTTGTGTGGCCTTACCATTAGGCAATTGTAAACATCAACGACTCCCTAAAAATCAGAAGCTACTGCATTCAAGAAATATTTTAGAGACGTAACTGTGTAGTAAATTGCAATAGAAATACTAAAAGTTGCATCACAGGTGACTGTTTACTAACAGTAACACTTAATAATAAGGTCAGCATTTGTCAGTAATTCCATACAAAATTTTCAGAGTGACCCTCATGTGACCTATGTAGTGTGGAAAGGTTTCTGTAGTTATTTTGCACTGATGTTGTGCAGAAGCTATTTGTCCATGCCAGCTCCACCAGATGAAGACATAATTGTTTGGGAGATCAAGAGCCAGCTTTATTAAGCCACCACAGGATAGGCACTTTACCATTAATTAGTTACAATTAGGTAGTCACACTTATGCAAGTTGGTCACTCCTTGCCTGCCCATTCTCTCTGCCTAACTTATGATGAGTTAGTTACTTCCACCCTCACCCCTGTTTAACTGCTTCTGAACTTGCCTCGAATCTGGAGGCCAAGACCTCCAACAACAAGCAACCAGGTGACATGAATCCAGTGTACCCTGGTCTGTTAGGTTACCAAATATGGGGTTGGTCACCAGGAAACCACTACACCATCTGGTGACATATGTAAATCCCATTCACAATACAGAAATTCCAGTTAGAACAACAGGACATAATCTGTGGATATAAGATGAGTGGCATAGGGCAGGTACAAAGAAGTATTACTTTACAGAAAGGGTAGCGAATTATTGACCTTCCTAATGCAGTAGTGGGATAAAAAAAATGAATGAATTCAAGGATATTTGAGATAAACATATAGTGATCTTTATAAGAACTAGACGTAGGTGAGTGGACAGATAATGAGCTGTTAGATAAGCAAAATATGTAGGCTGTGTATCAAAGTGGCAAGCTAGGATGGCCAAATGGTCATATCTGTAATTAAAATATGCCTCTAGTTTATAGAGAAAGGGCCTGCAATATTCACCATCCTAAACTTGTTGCAAACTGAAACATTCATAAAAGCCATACAATAATTACAGAAAAAAAGCTTTTTCTTGCATTTAATGTATATGTGTGCTACATATATACTGCTAATGAATACAGATTTTCCATTCCTAAAAGTTGTCTATGAGAGCTAGCCCTAAGTATCTAAGTGTTATAGTATTTTACTGAATTACTCAGGTCTTCCTCTTACTGATGACAATGAGTCTGTGTTACCTAACAGCTGCACAATGTAATGTAATGAATGCCTACTCAACAGGTTATGTTTGAGGCGTACTATAGATCCTTGTAACCAATAGTTATTGTCAAGAATGTAGAGAAATTATTTTACCATTTCATTTCTTCTGCACCAAGTAGTTATGGAGCTATTGTAGTGATGAGTTAGTGAACCCTAAGGATGGCAGTTTATGTAAGTGTTTCTGATGGGAGATAGTATGAAAGCTTTTGATGAGTCTAGAAAAATGGGGGGGTAAGAGGCTTCAAGCATGTCTGTGGGTGTTGACAGTAACAAGCAGTAGGCTGAAAGTACGTACTGAGAATTTTGCACAGATCAAGTTACATTTAAAAAACTGCAGCAACTGTTTTCAAAATGTAGAGATTTTCTAGTTTTGACAAATGAATTATTTCTCCACAATTTGTGCATGAGACAATTCCTTTATGTTTACAATCAGCTCAGTGCATTGGTGAGTTGTGCTTTTGAGATTACAAATGCAACAAAAAAGGCCTTGTGATTACCTTTTGGCTTAGGTAGCTATTTTAGCCTCACACTTGGCTTTGTGGCAAATGTTTCATTTTAGTTCTTGTGTATACTCAGATATACTACTGAAGGGGTCATTGGGAGTAATCTGTCATTTTGTTCCTTCTGCATACTTGGAAGGGCTGCTGAAGGGTTTATTGATGGTAATGTTGCATTACATATGGTTACATTACTTAGAATACAGCACAGAAATGTAATTATACTGTAATATGCCAGCATATAAGACATCAGATACACCACTGACTAATTAGTAGTGTAATGTAAAATAAGCAGACAAGAAATCACTTCTGCTTGTATTATTCTATTTGTGATTAGTAGTTGCATGAGTGAGATAAAAGTTATCACTTGTTGACAACTGCCAGCATGGAGCTACCATATTTTTTGTGCATTTTTCCTGGCTTTGTCATTCATGAGTAGAATTTAGGTGGGAGGAAGGGCTCAGTAATATGTAAGTGTTATACTATTTTACTGAATTACTCAGGTGTTCTCCTTACTGATAATGAGTCTGTGTTACACAACAGCTGCACAAGGTAATATAATGAATGCCTAGTCAACAGGTTATGTGCAGCAATTATCACCTTTGTCTGAGCATGCATAACTTTGCAGTACTGAAAGGAAGGTCATTATCACATTAGCAATAAGTGCAGTTACAATACAGCAGTGAGTTATCACTTTTCTGGTAAAAGTCTCAGCTGCTGTCACTGTTACTCACATAAGTAGAAGTCGTTATCACTTTGACGAGTGCACAAGCCAGATTGTGTTTTTTCTCTATTTGTAGTCACTGCAAGCCACTCCCTCCATTCTTCATTAACTAGCTATCCTCCAAAACCTCTGATGTTTTTCCTGTATATATATATATATCAGTATGGCAGCGGCCTCTCTTGGGAGATAGGGTGATGCATCTGCATACATTGTCTGTAGTTCATTTTGAGGGGATTTACATGTGCCCTTTCTGTGCCCCCTTGTCGGTACTGGCCAAGCTCTTATGCACCAAGGTCAGGAAGGTTCCTCTTCAGAGATTTATGCCAACTTCTCTTGTGTTGGTGGGTGCATCACGGGGGGCATACCCAGCCATCCATGGATCTTGTGATTGACCTGGATTGCAGTTGGGAACTTGGAGACTCTTCAGTTCAGTCCCATAGTGCTGCTGTCCTAAGTAGAAATGGCCTGAAACCTCACAGTAACGGAAATAACAGTACGGACTGGAAATAAATAAAATATTTTATTACGATTCTGGTACCTCGGCCTTCGCCTTCACATGGAATAATTCACATTCTCAAACACAGTCCTATTCGAACCACCCAGCATTTCATTAATTGGAATCAATTAACATTTCTCCGAAATTTAAAGCCACGTTTACAAAATCTAAAGACACACTTACAAAAAAGCATTTGTGCCTTATGCTATACTTTATTACATATAACATTACTAATACACTAATACACTAATTAATTTATACCAAAATAATTCTTCTGAAACATCCGTTAACTCTTTTCATATTTCCAAATTCATACCATTGGGATAAAGAGTATTAAAGTTAATAATATATTTTGATTCCATATTTAATAACCTCCTTTGAAAATTACTGTTTGTCCCCCCCACCCCATAGGGTTTGGCTATAGCACTAAAAATTAAATCCTTCACCGAACCTCCATGCTTTTCATGGAAATGACTAGCCACTGGACTATCAAGCCTTGCATTTCTAATGTCTCCTAGATGCTCTAGGATTCTTAATTTGACCTTGCGCTTTGTCTGTCCCAAATACCATTTTGGTACTGGAAAATTGCATCCAATAGCGTAGATTACCCCATAGGAATTACAATCAAAATGATCTATGGCATTACATAAAATGCCATTGATCCTAGTGCCATCTAGATTCCTAATTTTTTCACATACTTTGCATTTACCACATGCATAAGCCCATGCATTTATTTCCAGTCCATGCTGTTATTTCCGTTACTGTGAAGTTTCAGTTTATTTTGTTGTGCGGTGGCTGTTTTCTGCATTTTGGTGTTTTTTGCTAAGTAGAAATGGCCTCAGGGCTGCCACTGTGATGTAGTGTTTCCCTCCGGAAAAGGACACATGCAAAAAGACAAAGCCTGGGGCAGTCTTAGTCTTTTCACATGTTGTCTTGGTTGAGCTCTCCACTTAGTTTCCCTCCCTTCAGGTGTAGTAAATGTATGTAGGTCAGGGCAAGACCCTTTACATTAGATGTGGAAAACAGCAAACTGTCAATGGGCAGTGCACAAGGCCATATGTTTACAGAATGGGGTGCTTCTACCTCCAAAAGCAGAGAGGAAAAATCATAGCCATACAGGAAACAGTCTCAATGACTTTCCAGTGCCAGCACAAAGCACTTATCTTCTGGCAGCTCCTTTGGGGGGAAAACTAGCACTTTTTTCACAAAACTGTCACATGATCACCCAGGACAAATGGTCTTAAATATCGTATCTCAAGGTTACAGGTTCCACTTTCACACCCTGCCAAGGCCAAACGGTATGCCAGACCTGCCACGCAATCAATGGGCAGAGGCACAAAAACAAGTTTCATCCCTCATGGACATGAGAGCCATTCAGCAAGTACCACAGCAAGAGCAGGGGCTAGGATTTTACTCAAGGCTATTCTTGGTGCCCAGAAAGGACAAAGCCTGGAGACCAATACTGGACCTGTCTA
Source organism: Protopterus annectens (assembly GCF_019279795.1). Lineage (NCBI taxonomy): Eukaryota > Metazoa > Chordata > Ceratodontiformes > Protopteridae > Protopterus > Protopterus annectens. Next base: position 1,043,659,029 of record NC_056744.1, on the reverse strand, counting down.
TCCTAAACACATTCCTGGATATTCCAAAACTCAAAATGTTAACTCTGCAGCAGCTTCTGCCCATGCTGGGCAAGAAGGCTTGGCCTGTGACTTTAGACCTAAAAGAGGTATACCTGCATGTCCCAGTCAGACAACCATGCAGAAGATACCCCAGATTTATAGCTGGCTCAATGCACTACCAATTCTCTGCACTGCCCTATGGCTTATCTACTGCTCCCAGGGTCTTCACAAAATGCCTGGCACCAGTAATTGCATCTACATATCAATCAAAAAGAGATGCTAGCTGCTCAGAATGCCCTGATGCACTGATGTCTGGGAGGAGGTGACAGCAACTGACACTGGACCTAGACTTTGGAACTCGGGCCGACTGCGGGTAGCCTGCCAGCAGGATAACCCAAATGTAATGACTGCAACAGTGAGTACACTCTAACATCTACATTTATGGTAGGTACACAACTGTACTTTTCCTCTATTGACCAGGATTTACCCTTATCTACCTATGAGGATACTGATGCAGAGGACTCTATTCCCTCTGCTTCCCCTCCAGAGGATCTCTCTTTTGGTGAAACCTTGCATACTCTTAGGGAGCATTTTCGCTGGGAAAGCCAGGGTTACTCTGATTCTAAAAAGAGGCTTAGGGATTTCTTACTCCTGCCCCAACACAGGCCTTTAGCTATCCCCCCTGTACTGGACTTTGTTGATGATGCCTTTTCAGAATCTACCTTGGCCCCTGACTCTTTACCTCCTGCTCCCAGAAAACCTGATAGATATTACAGGGTTCCTGACTCTCACAAGTTCCTTTTTAAAATCCTTCATGCGGATCCTGAGACCATTTCACAGGGACCCAAGGGCATTAAGGCTACTACTGCCAAATATCCTACCCCCTCTGATAGAGATTCCAGGGCACTGGATAGATGGGGGTAAGAAGGTATACACTTCTGCAACCTTGGCCATTAGGGCCTTAAACTGCCAGTTTCATATGTTAAAGTATCAGCAGCATATTATTGGATTGCTCAAACAGAAAAATGATGTTGATTCCTGACTGTGCTGAAAATAAGGATTTGCACATTCTGCTGAACAAGTTGGTTTCATAGTATATGTAGTGGGTGGCACAGTGGCACGGCACATAATGTGTGTGTGTGAGTCTGTTGCCTGGACATTATATGATTGCCTTCAATACTTGCCTTAGTTTCTGGTGTGTTTCCAAGGGGATTCAATATTGGTCAGCATGGGAGTACAAGGGTATCAGACCATATTACTTGGCAAATGAAGGTCTGCACCTGTGTTCGTGTATTTGATATTTACTGTTTATTCCACAGAATTTTGTGATGTAGACAAACAATTGCAATATGACTCATTCCTCATTGCTTGGTATGTTGCTAACAAATAGGTGGGAGGATGGGCTCAATAATAACTTTTAAACTGTTTTTGCTGAGTAAGTGAATGGCAGAAGACAAGCTATCTAGTTTGACATTTCTGCATGTCTTATTATTATTAATATGATTATAGTGAGTAGTTGCCTGAGTGAGATAAAGGTTATTACAGAGTGACTACTGACAGCATGGAGCTACCATATTTTTATGCATTTCTCCTGGCTTTGTCAGTCATGTGTGGAATTTAGGAGGGAGGAAGGGCACAGTAATATGTAAGTGTTATACTATTTGACTGACTATGGTCTTATAACAGATTGCATAACACCTGCAGAAGGTAATATAATGAATGCCAGCAATTATCACCTGTGTCTGGGCATACATAACTTTGCAAGCCATTAGCACAGTGCAGTTACAATATAGTACTGAGTCACTGTCACTAGTCTCAGCGGTAATTAAGGATGTTCAGGAAGGTAGTATTAAAAGATTCAACTGCGTCATCTAGACTGAGGTACTTTAGAGCATGCCAGTTACATTCTTTGAGGGATGAGATGAATGTGAGTGGGTTAAAGTTTATTTTTTTACGTATTTGACGATAGATGACAGGTTTAGCTTGGTACAGGTATTTTTTCAATAGGAATGTTGGTGAGTGATCACTGAGGCTATCTGATAAGCAGCCTGTTATATATGACTGGGGGTTCTTACTGACTAGTATCCAATCCAGGGTAGAGTGCTTGCTGGAGTTTTTATTTATCCTTGTTGGTGACTGGACTAGTTGGGTGAAGCCATGAAGGTGTACATGATGGGTTGGATTGTTGCCAGAACAGGATTGCCAGTCAATATTGAAATCAATATATATATATATCAGTATGGCAGCGGCCTCTCTTGGGAGATAGGGTGATGCATCTGCATACATTGTCTGTAGTTCATTTAGAGGGGATTTACATGTGCCCTTTCTGTGCCCCCTTGTCAGGTACTGGCCAAGCCCTTATGCACCAAGGCCAGGAAGGTTCCTCTTCAGAGACTTATGCCAACTTCTCTTGTGTTGGTGGGTGCATCACGGGGGGCATACCCAGCCATCCATGGATCTTGTGATTGACCTGGATTGCAGTTGGGAACTTGGAGACTCTTCAGTTCAGTCCCATAGTGCTGCTGTCCTAGGTAGAAATGGCCTGAAACTTCACAGTAACGGAAATAACAGTACGGATTGGAAATAAATAAAATATTTTATTACGATTCTGGTACCTCTGCCTTCGCCTTCGCATGGAATAATTCACATTCTCAAACACAGTCCTATTCGAACCACCCAGCATTTCATTAATTGGAATCAATTAACATTTCTCCGAAATTTAAAACCACGTTTACAAAATCTAAAGACACACTTACAAAAAAGCATTTGTGCCTTATGCTATACTTTATTACATATAAAATTACTAATACACTAATACACTAATTAATTTATACCAAAATAATTCTTCTGAAACATCCGTTAACTCTTTTCATATTTCCAAATTCATACCATTGGGATAAAGAGTATTAAAGTTAATAATATATTTTGATTCCATATTTAATAACCTCCTTTGAAAATTACTGTTTGTCCCCCCACCCCATAGGGTTTGGCTATAACACTAAAAATTAAATCCCTCACCGAACCTCCATGCTTTTCATGGAAATGACTAGCCACTGGACTATCAAGCCTTGCATTTCTAATGTCTCCTAGATGCTCTAGGATTCTTAATTTGACCTTGCGCTTTGTCTGTCCCAAATACCATTTTGGCACTGGACAATTGCATCCAATAGCGGAGATTACCCCATAGGAATTACAATCAAAATTATCTATGGCATTACATAAAATGCCATTGATCCTAGTGCCATCTAGATTCCTAATTTTTTCACATAATTTGCATCTACCACATGCATAAGCCCATGCATTTATTTCCAGTCCATGCTGTTATTTCCGTTACTGTGAAGTTTCAGTTTATTTTGTTGTGCGGTGGCTGTTTTCTGCATTTTGGTGTTTTTTGCTAAGTAGAAATGGCCTCGGGGCTGCCACTGTGATGCAGTGTTTCCCTCCGGAAAAGGACACATGCAAAAAGACAAAGCCTGGGGCAGTCTTAGTCTTTTCACATGTTGTCTTGGTTGAGCTCTCCACTTAGTTTCCCTCCCTTCAGGTGTAGTAAATGTACGTAGGTCAGGGCAAGACCCTTTACATTAGATGTGGAAAACAGCAAACTGTCAATTCAATGGGCAGTGCACAAGCCCAGACGTTTACAGAATGGGGTGCTTCTACCTCCAAAAGCAGAGAGGAAAAATCATAGCCATACAGGAAACAGTCTCAATGACTTTCCAGTGCCAGCACCAAGCACTTATCTTCTGGCAGCTCCTTTGGGGGGAAAACTAGCACTTTTTTCACAAAATTGGCACATGATCACCCAGGACAAATGGTCTTAAATATCGTATCTCAAGGTTACAGGTTCCACTTTCACACCCTGAGAAGGCCAAACGGTATGCCAGACCTGCCACTCAATCAATGGGCAGAGACACAAAAACAAGTTTCATCCCTCATGGACATGAGAGCCATTCAGCAAGTACCACAGCAAGAGCAGGGGCTAGGATTTTACTCAAGGCTATTCTTGGTGCCCAGAAAGGACAAAGCCTGGAGACCAATACTGGACCTGTCTATCCTAAACACATTCCTGGATATTCCAAAACTCAAAATGTTAACTCTGCAGCAGCTTCTGCCCATGCTGGGCAAGAAGGCTTGGCCTGTGACTTTAGACCTAAAAGAGGTATACCTGCATATCCCAGTCAGACAACCATGCAGAAGATACCTCAGATTTATAGCTGGCTCAATGCACTACCAATTCTCTGCACTGCCCTATGGCTTATCTACTGCTCCCAGGGTCTTCACAAAATGCCTGGCACCAGTAATTGCATCTACATATCAATCAAAAAGAGATGCTAGCTGTTCAGAATGCCCTGATGCACTGATGTCTGGAGGAGGTGACAGCAACTGACGCCGGACCTAGACTTTGGAACTCGGGCCAACTGCGGGTAGCCTGCCAGCAGGATAACCCAAATGTAATGACTCTAACATCTACATTTATGGTAGGTACACAACTGTACTTTTCCTCTATTGACCAGGATTTACCCTTATCTACCTATGAGGATACTGATGCAGAGGACTCTATTCCCTCTGCTTCCCCTCCAGAGGATCTCTCTTTTGGTGAAACCTTGCATACTCTTAGGGAGCATTTTCGCTGGGAAAGCCAGGATTACTCTGATTCTAAAAAGAGGCTTAGGGATTTCTTACTCCTGCCCCAACACAGGCCTTTAGCTATCCCCCCTGTACTGGACTTTGTTGATGATGCCTTTTCAGAATCTACCTTGGCCCCTGACTCTTTACCTCCTGCTCCCAGAAAACCTAATAGATATTACAGGGTTCCTGACTCTCACAAGTTCCTTTTTAAAAATCCTTCTGCGGATCCTGAGACCATTTCACAGGGACCCAAGGGCATTAAGGCTACTACTGCCAAATATCCTACCCCCTCTGATAGAGATTCCAGGGCACTGGATAGATGGGGGTAAGAAGGTATACACTTCTGCAACCTTGGCCATTAGGGCCTTAAACTGCCAGTTTCATATGTTAAAGTATCAGCAGCATATTATTGGATTGCTCAAACAGAAAAATGATGTTGATTCCTGACTGTGCTGAAAATAAGGATTTACACATTCTGCTGAACAAGTTGGTTTCAAAGTATATGTAGTGGGTGGCACAGTGGCACAGCACATAATGTGTGTGTGTGAGTCTGTTGCCTGGACATTATATGATTGCCTTCAATACTTGTCTTAGTTTCTGGTGTGTTTCCAGGGGGATTCAATATTGGTCAGCATGGGAGTGCAAGGGTATCAGACCATATTACTTGGCAAATGAAGGTCTGCACCTGTGTTCGTGTATTTGATATTTACTGTTTATTCCACAGGATTTTGTGATGTAGACAAACAATTGCAATATGACTCATTCCTCATTGCTTGGTATGTTGCTAACAAATAGGTGGGAGGATGGGCTCAATAATAACTTTTATACTGTTTTTGCTGAGTAAGTGAATGGCAGAAGACAAGCTATCTAGTTTGACATTTCTGCGTGTCTTATTATTATTAATATGATTACAGTGAGTAGTTGCCTGAGTGAGATAAAGGTTATTACAGAGTGACTACTGACAGCATGGAGCTACCATATTTTTATGCATTTCTCCTGGCTTTGTCAGTCATGTGTGGAATTTAGGAGGGAGGAAGGGCACAGTAATATGTAAGTGTTATACTATTTAACTGACTATAGCCTTATAACAGATTGCATAACACCCGCAGAAGGTAATATAATGAATGCCAGCAATTATCACCTGTGTCTGGGCATACATAACTTTGCAAGTCATTAGCACAGTGCAGTTACAATATAGTACTGAGTCACTGTCACTTCTTTTCAGGTTAAACTGTCAGCAGCTGTCACTGTTATTCACATAAGTAGAAGTCGTTATCACATTGATCAACACGCAACTCACATTTGGCTCTTTCTCCACTTGCAGTGATTGCAATACAGCCCCACCCCTCAACCCCTCCACACTACTTTCATTTATGTCATGTATACAATTGCAAGAAATGTAAGCAGTCTAGGAGGAAAAATTTAGTCATTACATCTTCAATTGCTGTTTTTTCATGAGGAAGTGGCTGGAATAAGAGGATTTGTGGTGTACTGTATGAAGAATTTGAATATATATATTATTATTGACTGCCTTGCATCCTCTCATTTGACAGAAAATCATAACTTGTTTTTAAGGCAATGACAATATCCAAACTCATATGTTGTATTTATTTGAGACTATTCTGCACTGCTGTGGTAAAATATATCCTGTGCTTTTGAACTATGAAGTCATTATGTTGCGTTACTGATTATAGTCTTGCTCTTTTATTTATCATAACCTCCCTTTGTGGGTGAGATACCAGAGGCATATTTCACCTGTGTAGACTACTTGCATATCTGTTTGGTGAGCTACCCAGGGTATAAAGTAGCTGGGGATATAAATATATATATATATATATATATATATATATATATATATATATATATATATATATATGTGTGTGTATATGTAGATATATAGATGGATATATATATATATATATATATTATAGAAATATATTAATATAGATATAGAAATTTAGAGATAGGTGCATTGCTTTTCACGTGCCTCTGTGCAGGTATATTACATCAGAATGTTGTATTGCATTGTGTTTTTCAGGTGTGATTTCAAATGTAAAGCAACACAGCCACCACTAAGGATGCCATCTGTTGAGGAGAAAGCAAGCAGCATTTACCTGTTGGGTGAGGAAACTGACTGTGATGGTTGCAGCAGTGGTTCAGACAATGGTATGCACCTTGATGTACCACATAATGCCAACCAGAGTGAGGATGATGATTATGACTCAGAGGATGACATTCCACTCACACATCTGCGTGAAAAGGCCATTGCCTGTGATACGGAAGATGCCCCTGTGGCCGCCATTCCTGAAAGACCACTATGAGTTGCCAAAGTAGACATGACCAGTAATTATGACACTGACCATGACAGTGAGGATGAGGTGCCACTTGCACACCTAAGAAAGGTGCCCACACACAAGTTGGCCACACACAATGCCCACCAAGTGCATTCAGAGTATGATGTAGATGATGACTTGCCTTTATCTGTTTTCACAAAAGCATGTGGTCTGACTGACATAATTATGCAGTCCTCCATAGTGCATAGCACTGCAAGTGCCAACAAGGGTGTGGATGTGCCTTCGACTGTGCATGATGTGGGAAGTAGTCCAGAGTATGGTGATTCGGATGGAGAAAATCCTCTAGATATGAGTCCAATTAGCTCCTTGTCAGACAATGATATGGGTGTGCCTCACCAGGGAGCATTTGTCAGCAGTTCACTACCAACTGCAAGCAGTACAGTTGCTACTGGCATTGAGAGAGCACCATCTCACAACCCTTCAGCCCTTCCCATTCTCAAATGTTCCTTGCAACCTAGTCAGGTACGCCGAGCATGCCCACCACGTAAGATCACATGGGAAAAACACCTCCAAACTTTACACATTGAGGAATTTGTGGGGCCAGTAGGACCAATAAATCACTTGGGCTCAGATAGCACAGAGATGGACTTCCTGAATTTGATGTTCCCAGAGGAGCTATACACCCATATTGCTAATGAAACAAATCGCTATGCTGCACAGAGGCAGGCCGCAGCAGGCAAGGTTGATATGCGGTGGAGTCCTGTTTGCCCAGGAGACATATACACATTTCTAGGTGTCAGAATATACATGTCTATTGTACATGTTCCTGGATTGAGGCAGTACTGGAAAACGCACCATGTATATGGTCGCTTCCCAATAGCAGAGTACATGACCAGAGATAGGTTTGAAAAAATTCAGCAGTACTTCCACTGCAACAATAACAGCCTGAGCCTACCACAGGGTTCTGATGGTCATGACAAGCTACATCACGTATGGCCAATACTGGATGCAGTACTTCATGCATGCAGGACATGTTACAATGTGCATCGTGAGGTGGCTGTAGACTAAGCCATGGTTGGCTTCCGTGGACGCTTGACTTTTAGACAGTTTATGCCTGGTAAGCCCGAGAGGTATGGCATTAAGGTGTGGGTGTTGGCAGACTCGACCAATGGGTATGTACGTGAATTCCAGGTATACACTGGAAAAACTGAGCAGAATACAGAAGTCAGGCTGGCACACAGAGTTGTGGTTGACTTAACTAGGGGACTGATTGGCAAGAAGCATCACATTTACTTTGATAACTTCTTTATCTCTGTCCCACAATTGCTGCAAGATGGTCCATACTGTTGTGGAACCATGCATACCAATAGGTCAGGATGGCCTCTAACATTCAACAGACAGGCCATTGGAAAAGCAGCTCGAGGCTACTACAAGCAATTGCAGAGTGGACCACTGCTAGCTACTGAATGGAAGGATAGCAAACCAGTATTCCTCCTGTCAACTAACTGTAACCCAACCTTGCCAGTCTCCAGCACATACAGGAGAAAGCATGATGGAAGAAAGGCATCGGTGCCATGTCCACCAGTTGTAAACATGTACAACAGTTACATGAATGGGGTGGACTGAGCAGATCAGCTCAGGACACAGTATCCCAGTGCCAGAAAGGCCCTCAAATGGTGGCTGTGCTTGTTCTGGTTCTTATGGGATGTGGCCATTGTCGATGCTTTCATTATATTCCGTGAAAGTATCAGCCATCAGCAACTGTCACACTTCGGACGTGCTATTCCAGCAACACAGTTACAGTTCTGAAGGAACCTAGGCTTGCATCTACTTGCCAGTTTCACGAAGAGGAAAAGATGCACTGAGATTACTGTCCCAGAGGCTGTGAGCCAATTTGAGCATGGCTCTAACTTTCCAGTGAAATGGCATAAATCAAGATGCAAAAACTGTGCCAGCAAGGGTAAACGTGCTGAGCCATCATGGGGGTGCCCTACTTGCAAGGTCAACCTGTGTGTCGAATGCTTTGGCGAGTACCATGGCCATAAATTTCTCCCATAGTGCTGTTGTCATAGCTTTTGACATGTTGCCTTGATGTAGCTCTCCACTCAGTCTCCCTCACTTCAGGTGTAGTCAATGTATGTAGGTCAGGGCAACAGGGTTTACATTAGCTCCTCCCTTCTACTCCTAATGGCTATTGCAGAAAGGACAAATGTAAATGGAAAAGGCAGAGGTAAAGCAGAGTGCATCACCTGTTTTTTTCAGTGTACATGTGCCCTTTCTGTGCCCCCATGTCAGTTAGCAGCCAAGCTCTTCAGCAGCAATGCCAGGAAGGTCCCTCTTCAGTTTTTTTTGCCAACTGCTCTTAGGTTGATGGGTGCATCGAGGGGGGGGCATACCCACCCAGCATGGATCCTGTGATCCACCAGGATCACAGTTGGGAACTTGGAGACTCTTCAGCTCAGTCCCATTGTGCTGCTCTCCTAGGTAAGCATGGGCTTGGGTGTGCCACTGTGATGTAATGTTTCCCTCCGAGAAAGGACACATGCAAAAAGACACAGCCTGGGTCAGTCTTGGTCTTTTGACATGTTGCCTTGATGTAGCTCTCCACTCAGTCTCCCTCCCTTCAGGTGTAGTCAATGTATGTAGGTGAGGGTAGTAAATGTATGAAGGTCAGGACAGCAATTAGTGAGTTACTTCAGTCCCTCATCCCTTAGGTCCATTGCTGAATGGGCACATGTAAAGAGAAAAGGCAGAGGTAAGGCAGACTGCTGACACTGAAGGAGGTCATTAGACCATAGTGGTATCAGCAGTCTGAGTGGGCAGCCAGCACAGCTATGGGACACTACAGATAACCAACATCTGGAGCCCCATGCCTGTCCTTGGCATATTAGTGGAGCGGCGGTCTTTACCTTGCTTTTTCTCTTTACATGTGCCCTGGCTGTGCACCCTTGTCAGTGTCCACCCATGCTTTATTTCAGATAAGGTAAGACTGTCTTCTGTCTTCGGCATCACCGCAGAAGATGTTCACTTGTTCAGAACGGATGGCATTCACCTAACTGAGGAGGGCATTGCGTTGTTCTTGACCAACCTTCACAATGGCATGAGAAGAGCCATGCAAGATTGATAACATGCAGCTTGTGAGAAGAATGGAAAATGCCCATGACCAAGTCGGACGAATATAGTAAGTAAAACACTATTATGAAATGTGTTGTGTAAAATTCATTTCTCTGAGCTTGGCAAACGACTCTTATGGAAATTATGATTTTTTTTCATCTTTGGGTAAATAAATTTGCAAGGGAGCATCTGAATGAGCCAAGTAATATCTCATTTTGAAGAAAGTATTGCTGGTTCCAACATGGTAAAATAATTGTGCCTGTATGTTTGACACATGTGCAGATATCAAAGTTTGTTTGGTACTTACGGTTATGGAAATTATGATTTTTTTCATATTTTGGTAAATGACTTTGAAAGGGAGCATCTGAATGTGCCAATTAATATCTCATTTTGAAGAAAGTATTGCTGGTTCCAACATGCCTACTGGTTTGGAGTAAGGTCTGGGAACCCTTTTGGGGTTGGCAGTGAGTGAAAGTAAAATTTGTATCCCTGGGATACAATGTTGAGGACCCATCGGTCTTTGTTTATCGAGGTCCAATTTTTTGCAGGATGGGCAAGTTTTCCTCCTAGGGGCACGAGCACTTGGGCAGAGGTGATGAGTGGAGTTGAGAAGTCATTGTGAATTCGTTCCGTAAGGGGTGGCTTAGCACTCCCGGTTTTAGAAGTGGAGGTACTCCATTGCTTAGATCTCTGCATACCCTGAGACTGTAATCTGGCGGGTCTGTTTCCCCTGAGTTTAGTTTGAGATGGCCTTGAGGGGGCGGAAAGGACCAATGTTTCGAGGGGCAATGCCTACTGAATCTTGAGGCTGCACTTGCAAGAAAGATCTTTGACTGTCTGCATAGACTTAGCTTTTTCTTCCATCTTTTTTAGAACCTCTTCTGCTTTGGTGCCAGATTGTCCTTGTTCAAAGGAGCATCTAGTAATTTTGATTTGACATGGTCTGGCAAGGTCTTGCTCCTTAAGCCAAGCATGCCTTCTCAGTACAGAACCAGTGACTGCTGCCCTGCAAGATGCTTCTAGGGCGTCAAAGCCACACTGCAAGGTATACTTGCTGACTTGGCTTGCAAAATGCATAAGCTCCTGTAATTCTTTATTTTCTGCACAGTCTGTAAAAGTAGATCATTTTTCTTTAATAAGTTCCATAATATGTTACTGGTATTTCAGCATGTGAAACTGGCAATTCAATGCTCTAATGGCGAGAGTTGCAGAGGTGTATACTTTTTAACCCATCTGTTTAAAGCTCGGGAATCCCTGTCCAAAGGGGTGGGATTCTTAGCATTAGTTGCTTTTATACCTTTAGGCCCATTGGAAATTGCCTCTGGATCAGCAGTAGGATTTTTGAAAAGAAATTTGTGAGAGTCAGGGACTCTGTAGTACCTGTCTGGTTTCCATGGAGCAAGGGGTAAAGTATCAGGAGTTAGACTGGATTCCATAAAGACATCCACAACATCCAGAACAGGAGGGATAGCTAAAGGTCTATGTTGTGGCAAATCTAAAAATTCTCTGAGAGTCTCTTTTTGGACTGAGGATAATCCTGGCATTCCCAGTCTAAATGATCTCTTAAAAGTATGTAGGGTTTCACCAAAAGAAAAATCCTCTGGAGGGGAAGCAGAGGGAATGGAGTCCTCTGCATTTGAATCCTCATAAGCAGATAAAGGCATGTCTTTGATGTTGTGGCAAGGAAGCAGGTGCTTGAGTTTGGGTCATCTGTTTTTTAGGTGTAGCTTGTACTCTTGGCCTTAGAAACTTGGTAGTTTTAGAACTGAAAATGCAAAAGAAGTCAGTTTGTGTCGAATATCGGTAATGAGAAGAACTTCCTTGGAAGCTGGTGCCTGCACAGCAGCTCTGGACCCATCCAAGGTAGAGACATCCACAGGTTCCGTACTCAAAGAGTCTCATGGCATACCGGACACTGAACGGGTCATGGTAGCGGCCTGCGAATCCATCAAAGCGGGCATCAGGGGTTGTGAAAGCACCTCACTGAGTACCGGCGAACTGGCGACTAGCTTAATGGAAACGTCGTCAGCAGTTTTGGACCTGTGCGGTCTGTCTCTGTCTTTATCCTTATGTTTTTTCAGAAGATCGGTAGTCGGATGGCTTACCAAAGCCGTTTTGGAATAGGGAGATAGACAGCGAAAGTATTTAGTGACAATAAGGGTCCCAACGAAGAATAGTTCGGGTGTTGAACAAAGCACAAAACAGACAGTGAGATAAGTCGTGGTCTGGGCCTAAACAGGTGATGCAGTAAGAATGGAAATCTCGGTGTGGTATTTTCTTTCCACAGGCGAGACAATTGCCAACTTTTTCTGACATCGGTTAGAGCAAGAAAAAAGGATCCCCAGTGGTGTACTTAACTTTAGAAGACTTCAGGATGATTCAATTCGGAAATGAAAACTAAGGTAGCTGCCGACCGGCACTCATGCGAACTGCTTCTGCTTTGGGCTCCTCAGCAAGAAAGACTGGTGTAATGGCATTGGCTGCCTGTTTTTATACCCCTGAAGACCTGAAGTCAGTCCGGAAGCGAAAGCAACCAATGCAGAAATACTAAGTCTCTGGTATTCAGACCGACTGAGGGCTACCTGCACGCAGACAACCCAAGTGTGATGACTGCAACAATGAAACACAAAGAACATCCACTGTTGCCTGGGACAGAAGGGAGACAATGATCTTTGGAGAGCACCTTTGTATCGTCAGAAAGATGGAAAACAGAGGAAAGGGTAGAAATGCATACAGAAACATTCCTGTACATGGGAATGAAAAATAATCTGTTCTTTAGACTTGCTTGCAAGGCATCCTGGAACAGAATATGTTCAACTGTCTGTCTTGAAAAGGGGAAAACAGATTTACTTGGTGCTCCCCATTAATGGATCAATTCCTAGACCCCCCCCATTTCATTTTCACTCATGAAGGTCTCTCCTGTTCTTGCTCAGCTTGTCTATCACAACATTTTTGCTCTGACAGAATGCAGGAAGTTTGAAGCATTAAATATTACTTCAAAGTAATCTCCCTGGCCACCACAGGCAGACTGCAGAGAATAAGGCTTTGTGGCCCCCTGTTTATGCACCACATCACCGGGTTGTTGTTTAAACACCTTCAAAGGTCCTGGTGATCCACAGGTGGTAGAGAAATTCTATAACTGGATCAGAGCTAACCTCTCTCACATTTGTGCTTTTGCCCACTCTCATTCGTTCCAGGGATCCAGAGAAAAATGTGAGTTGTCTCAAGAACAACAAATGGCTGCTAAAGAGTCACTCATCAGAGGCTGAGACACTGAGCCCATTGTGTCAGCAAGGGCTCCTTAGATTGTTTCTTTTTAGGGGGAAAACTGTATTACAGTTAAAGATTCTTCTTACAGCCTTACTACCCTTGCCAGGTCAAGTAAGTCACTACTTTTATACCAGACTGGGTTAGCTTTCAAGCAACCCTGATCTTTTCTAGCCCTTTTTTAACTCATTAACCCCAAGTACCTTCTCATGGCGCCTCTGTGCTTAACACCGAGTGTGCCATGAGAAGATACTAAATGCAAGCTGTTACCCCCCGAGTGCCTTCCACAAGCGCGATAAACTCTATTGCAGGTTTGCAGCTGAGTTTAATGTAAAACACGCTGATATCATAACTGAACTTGTAATTTATCTTATTCAGTTATGATTCAGCATGTTTTTACATTAAGTTTACATTAAACTTTTATTAAAAAATCTTCTTCTAAAGTTGTTGATAAAGCAAGTGGTGGCAGCCAATCGGATTTCTGCAATCCAAGCTACCACTTGTGTCACACCTCCACCCCCAAAATTATGTTCTTTTGTTTTGCTCTGACAGCACAGTATTCAAATTTGACAGTCAGAACGTTATAGGGATGGACTCACTCATTTTACAGTTTCTGTGCCTTTATACCAATGCAAATATATTTTTTAAAACAACTGCTAATGCTTCTGTTATTCCTTACAAACTTCAGCGCTCAACATTTGAAGGGCTTCTCTTGATTTTGTTTTCTGTTCAGTCAGTTACTGTAATGCATTGGTTCCGGGAGCAGATTTATAGTTAAAATTGTTGAATTCATGCCACTGAAGCAGTGATCAGTGCTGAACAATTGTAGCTCCATCTCCATTCTTGTATACTCTTCCCATAGCAACACTTGCTCACGAACCCTCACAGCAAGCCGATTTCAAATGGTTTTCAACAAGGAACTAGTGGTAGGCAATGGAAGCCATCTCTTGCTTAACACCTCCCCCCACTCTGTTCTGTCTAAATAAATTGAGTCCTACAGTACATCTTTCCCTTTCTTTTTCTGCATTTTGTGTAATTTACTACTGTATCCCTCTGTTTATCGAGCCGTTCGCTTACTGTCATGATCTGGAAAGAAAAAGCTGCAACGGAGATCAGTTTGTGTTTTCACCTCCGAGCCTGCCTAATTCTTCACTAATGTAACATAGTCTTATTCTCTATTTTGTTTTATTTTACTGCAAGATAAGATTAAAGATCCTCCTCAGAAAAGAACATTAACTTCTAGTAGTCATTATAGTTCCAACGGAGAAGGTGTGGAGAAAGAGTTTGCTTGTTAGTTTATAGAAAGTTATTATTATTATTATTGTTATAGTAATAAGAAGTATTTGTTTTGGTTGTCGGTTTATTGTTGTGTAATGAAAGATAATAGTAGGTAAATTTAGATTTGTTTTGATATTAACAAAGCACTATTTTGGTGATTTAAAGCAATTTGGAGGAAGTTGGCGTAGTTTAGTAGTGTTCGAGTTTTGCTGTTATAGTTTGTGCTGTAGCTTTAAGAGTGATTTGTGTTGGTAACTATTCTAGTATTGATTTGCTGGGTGTGTTTTTAATTGTCCAGTAATGTGGAATAGCTGCTGTTTGAGGGTGCTGTAAATGCAGCCAAAAATCTTTTACCTAAACCATTGTTCTTTTCTCTGTTGAAAGCAAATTGATATACTTCCATAATCTCTATTTCTACAGATCGTTTGGTAAGTTTAGAATGTATAATGTTTGCAGGTGGTATTTAGAAACATGTTTAGTTTGGTTATACATTATTCACGTTTATTTAATTGGCTCGTATATCGGATGTGTCTGTGTATAGTGGGGGTGCATAGCTTTGGATGATGTTTTAGAAGGGGTGAAGTTAATATCATTTTCTTTTAGGCCACATGTGTTCTTTGGTAGTGCCCTCTATTACAAATTAGTGTTTGGCATAGTTAGTACTCTTTGTAGATTGAACTATATTGTGAACTGAAGTAGCATCTTGATTTATTTATTTTTTTTGCATTGGCTGAAATTCGGGATAACGTCTGGTCTAGTAGAAAGACACCGGCAACGGATGCTTCATTTGGTTTAAATTAGATTAAAATGGCTTAATTCAGACAGCAAGAAAATTAAATATTTTGTTACTGGGTGTTTTAGCACAAGTGTTGCGTTTTTATCTCTGACTGTGTAACATTTAAGGTCTACATTGAAGGTATAAACAAGTTTTGCTAGACAGGTGGCAGCACGAATATGCAAGTAAGAATAATGCAATGGCTTGGTATGTCTCACGATGCAAGAGTCTGAGTCTCCTTTCTGATGTGTGTTAAATTGCACTTGCTCATTCTCTTTTTGACACTTTCTGCTCATTGCATTTCTTTCTATTTGTGGTTGACTTAAAGTCTGATTTTCCTATATTAACATTTGTTTATATGCTAAGAAGAAATTGCAGATGACATACTTTTTCTGTTAATTTAATTTAGTGTCTTCAGTTTTCTGTGATTTATGATTTGCCAAAAAAAAGATTTTTGTGAGGAACAGACCATAAATATGAGGTAGAAATCTGGATACTTGAGAGGTATGGTAAGGTGGGATAAAATGAATGACTGCCTGTTGGATTGTTACACTAATCAACCAGATAGTTTAGACATTTCTGATTTTATTTCTGCTTCTGATTCTATTGAGTGGTTGTCTTAGTGAGATCAATGCTATTAATTGTGGTTAAGTGCAGGTGCGGAGAATTATAGAGGATGTAAAAAGCATGCTTTCAGTGTTTGGGATACTACTGTGGTTAAGTGCAGGTAGCAGAGAATCACAGGCATTTCCTGCTGTCAGTATCTACCTAATACTTCACTGCCTTCTTACAGTTTTGGTTACATGGTCTGCTGTGGCAGATGAATAAGGCAAGGCCTAGCTGACACATTGGTGATATTTTTCTGGCTGCATTAACTTTTTGTTCTGCTTGTAGCAGTTGGAGGGAAAGGCACGTACATATGCAGACAATTTTTAGTTTGGGCATGAATAACTGGCAAACGTTAGCCCTAGAAGACTGTACAAAGGGATATTAGGCCAGTTGTAAAATGATTTAAATGCCATTTTGAGTAGGATGACTTTCATGCCCGTTTTAGCAGATGTATTTACATCCATTGTATGTCCTTCAATTTCCTGTATTTACAACTTTGCAGATAACATTTGTGTACTGTCCGATATGTTGAAGCATCATGCTTGATTAACATCTCATTTTGAGAGCCCTCTTTGGGTTTGACAGTGAGTGGGCATGCACCATATTTGTGAGGGTGCATATTTTATTATTGAGATGTAAACTGTATTTGTTAATTGGAAGGATTTTAGCTTGGTGTTGGAGTTTATTTGGGTAGTAACTCTGAAACAAGTTTGGGGTATTTGCTTGTGTTAGAAGGGTGATATCTCCACATTGGGGGTTTCAGATGGGTTCCTTATTTGTTTTATGACTTTGTGAGTAGTCAATGCATTGCTTGTCACAAAATGTATCATCCTGTGAACAGAATGTTGAGCTAGTGAAATGAACAGCAGAAATTCCTCCATATAGGTTATCATTTGAGTGGCAATGTAACTGTTAACCCATGTCCATTTTATTGTTTTTATTTGAGCAGATTTTCAGTACTTAATCCTCTTTGTCTCTCTCTATGTTAGTTAGTTGACATTGGCTGTTTTCCATGTACGGGTCATGGGTCTTGTTGCTGGCAAGAGAAGATAATCGCTGTTGCAGAACTCTTGGTCACGTGTTTATGAAGACTTGTACCACTCAACATTATTTAGGTGCTTGCAATTATGCAAATAGATGAATATTTATAGATATCATGAGCTATACATATTTTTTGGTTGTTTCTGAGGTTATGACTATGAGCAATATTTCCTTAGAAATAGCAATATCTCAAGAATGGTAGTCCCTACATTTGGAAGCTAGAATGAAGCATTTGGTGTGAAATGTGTGTTGCATAAGTTATCGATGACTGCTAAAATAATTTATGGAAAATATAAATTCTTTCTCATGAAGTGGAAGCTTGTTCCAGAGAAGTGGCAGTCTCTGGGAGATGAGATTGGAGCTCTGTTCTATGTGAATTGGGAGTTTGTTCCAAAGGAGTTGCCTTGGAGATGGTCGAGATTACCTGCTCTCTTGTGGCCCCGTATAAATATCAGGGAAATTAAGGTGGTGATTCTAGCTTTAGAATCACAACATCACTTGTGGTCTTCAGTTGTGGGCCATGTGGCAAATGTTTCATTTTAGTTCTTGTGTACTTGGATATACTACTGAGGGGGACATTGCAGGCTTTTGGTGTCATGCACACAAACAAGGCCCGTTGTGCAAACGAAGTGAGGGAGTCACACAAAGATGAAATCAGTGCACTGTGTCAATTACATAGTCAGTGTATAAGGTTGAAAAATGTAAGGCACACACACACACACACACAAATATATATATATATATATATATATATATATATATATATATATATATATATACACACACACACACACACACACACACACACACACACACACACACACACACACACACACACACACATATAATAAACATGTGTCTATATACTACAAATGGCAGGCAACATTCTTACACTCTAAATGTCCTTGGCTATTGACGGATATACTCCTAAAGGAGGAGGCAGTTAAAGTCACCAGTTCAATGACACAAACCCCTTCACCTGTTTTTATCAGAAGGCTGATGATTTTCCTGTTGGTGGTTGTACATAGGAGGAAATTTTACTGAATGGTTATTTAGGGAAAATCTTTCTTTCTGGTGCCTGTGCATACATTATATTGAAGGGCTCACTTGGGTGATGGGTTCATTTTGGTGGTTGTACATACTAGGAAATGTTACACCCGTTTCGTTTGGGTAAGCGTTTAAGTTTGGTGATTGTGCATTCCTCAACATTCTACTGAAGGGGTTGCTTGGGTGAAGTGTTCATGCTGGTGGTAGTACATACTAGGAAATGTTACTGAAGGCTTGTTTGGTGAAATGTTTTATTTAGATGCATGTATGTCTGGACATACTAATGAGGATGTTGCTTGGGGAAATAATTGTGTATCAGGAAAGTGCTTGTGCATACATGATCTGACTGCTGAAGGGACCGCTGGGCAAAATAGTTTATTGTGCCATTTGGTGCTTGTGCATACACAATGCAAACAACTGGAGGGGTTACTGGGGAAACATAGAAATTAAGTCTGAAAATTACATATGGTTACATATGGTTACATTACTTAGAATACAGCACAGAAATGTAATTATACTGTTATATGCCAGCATATAAGACATCAAATACACCACTGACTAATTAATAGTGTAATGTAAAATAAGCAGACAACAAATCACTTCTGCTTGTATTATTCTATTTGTGATTAGTAGTTGCATGAGTGAGATAAAAGTTATCACTTGTTGACAACTGCCAGCATGGAGCTACCATATTTTTTGTGCATTTTTTCCTGGCTTTGTCAGTCATGTGTGGAATTTAGGTGGGAGGAAGGGCTCAGCAATATGTAAGTGTTATACTATTTTACTGAATTACTCAGGTGTTCTCCTTACTGATAATGAGTCTGTGTTAAACAACAGCTGCACAAGGTAATATAATGAATGCCTAATCAACAGGTTATGTGCAGCAATTATCACCTTTGTCTGAGCATGCATAACTTTGCAGTACTGAAAGGAAGGTCATTATCACATTAGCAATATGTGCAGTTAGCAGTGAGTTATCACTTTTCTGGTAAAAGTCTCAGCTGCTGTCACTGTTACTCACATAAGTAGAAGTCATTATCACTTTGACGAATGCACAAGCCAGATTGTGTTTTTTCTCTATTTTTAGTCACTGCAAGCCACTCCCTCCATTCTTCATCAACTAGCTCTATATATATATATATATATATAATATATATATATATATATATATATATATATATATATATATATATATATGCATATGTGTGTATATCGATATATATGTATGTACATAATGTACTTGCCCATATACACATGAATATCAGAGCAATTTTTGAACACCTGCAGTCATGGTGGCCATGTTGTCATTTTGTGTGGTCTGACATAATTCCTCGACAGATGTGGAAAACAGCAAACTGTCAATGGGCAGTGCACAAGGCCAGACATTTACAGAATGGATTCATGCATAGCTTGACACACAGGGTTGGTGGATCTACAATCTGTCCTGACAGCATCACCACAAACGATGTTCACCTGTTCAGAAGGGATGGCGTTCACCTAACTGAGGAAGGCATTGCCTTGTTCTTGACTGACCTCCACAATGGCGTAAGGAGAGGTTTGCAGGATTGGCAATATGCAGCTTGTGAGAAGAATGGAAAACACCCATGACCAAGTAGGGACCAGTATGGTAAGTAAAACTCTATTATGAAATGTGTTGTGTAAAATATATATTTTTTGTGAGTTTGGAAAATAACTGTGCTAAGAAGTTGGTGAAGATGCTGAGCAAGAACTGTTTCAGGAGAGTGCTAGCATGTACAATCAAATATGTATTGTATGTGTATATGTATAGTATTGATAGTTCCAACATGTAAAATAATTGGGCCTGTATGTTGTACACATGTGCAGATATCAATGTTTGTTTCGGACTTAGGTTATGGAAATTATATATATTTTTTTTCATATTTTGGTAAATAACTTTGCAAGGGAGCATCTGAATGTGCTAAGTAATACCTCATTTTGAAGACAGTAGTGATAGTGCTAACATGGTAAAAGAATGGTGACTGTATGTTGTACTCATGTGCAGATATCAAAGTTTGTTTTGGACTTAGGTTATGGACATTATGATTTTTGGTAAATAACTTTGCAAGGGAACATCTGACTGTGCTAAGTAATACCTCATTTTGAAAACAGTATTGATAGTTCTAACATGGTAAACGAATTGTGCCTTTATGTTGTACTCATATGCAGACATCAAAGTTTGTTTCGGACATGGGTTATGAAAATTATGATTTTTTTTCATATTTTGGTAAATAACTTTACAAGGGAGCATCTGAATGTGCCAAGTAATACCTCATTTTGAAAACAGTATTGATAGTTCTAACATGGTAAAAGAATTGTGCTTGTATGTTGTACTCATATGCAGATATCAAAGTTTGTTTCGGACTTAGGTTATGGAAATTATGATTTTTTTCATATTTTTGGTAAATAACTTTGCAAGGGAACATTTGACTGTGCTAAGTAATACCTCATTTTGAAAACAGTATTGATAATTCTAACATGGTAAAAGAATGGTGCCTGTATGTTGGACACATGTGCAGATATCAAAGTTTGTTTGGAATTAGGTTATGGAAATTATGATTTTTTTCATATTTTGGTAAATAACTTTGCAAGGGAGCATGTCAGTGTGCCAAGTAATACCTCATTTTGAAGACAGTGTTACTCCTTACAACATGGTAAAAGAACTGTGTCTGTGCACTTTATACATGTACAGATATCACAGTTTGTTTAGTCTTGTACAATTATCAAAATTATACATTTACAATACTTTTCATTATTATGCCCATATTTTTGCAAGGGAGCATAGTCATCACACAAATGATGCATCATTTTGAAGCTGACATTCAGACGCACAACTTCTACACTGATATGTAGGCTCTGTCTATTACAGGTGATGCGATATTATGCTTTGTTTATTTATCAGTTATGAAAAATAATATATTAATCATATTTCTGTGAATATCTCAAGAAAGGAACATCACGCAATAATGGTTAAGGTATCATTTTAAAGCTGACATTCATACTAACAAATTACATTAAATTGAATGGGTCTGCATGGTACATTGACCAAGATATTATGCTTTGTTTTTCCAAAAAGGTAAAAAATATGCACAATATCAGCATTCCTTGCCAAATATTTAATAATGACTTTGATATGCACTATCAACATTTACACTGTTGGAAAGGTCAGTACTGCTGAACAACTTTTGCATTTACATTTTTAGTCTAGCTCTCATAGTTAAAGAGTTATGAACATTTGTTTTCTGTATGGTATTACAAAGGGATTTTCTGAAAATGAGCCCAGGCTGCACTGTTGTTCCTATGGTGGAATTAAGCAGGCAGCTTTTCCTGAGCTGCTACGGAGTGAATGAGTTAACACCTAATTACATAATTGAATATAGAGCCTCCAGTTACACTCGTCATTTAACCCCCTATGGGATAAATTATCACAGTTAATATTAATACATTGAGACTGTACATAACAATTGTCCTTGTGTTTCATCACACTGAGGAACAGATGCTTTCAGACACAGTACCTTGAGACCCACTACTGTCCCCATGGTGAGATGTATTCAAATGTACAGCTATAGAACTGACATTTCTTATCAGTAATATGTCTGATATGTTCTAACAGCCTAGTTTTAAAACATTTGTTACTGTCCCCCACATAAACTATGTTACAAGGCCATCTTAGAGTATTTTCTATACACCAACCTCTTGAATGTACAGACTTCAACATGATTCCAGCCACTCCCCATCAGCAGGAATTATATCACTAAATACTTATAGACCAGTATACCTATCCACCTACTACTGTATGACATCTGGACAAAGCCTGACGTAATTGGTGGACAGAAGCCCAAATGCATGGCCATACATGAAATATTGCTGTTATACACTGAGAAAGTTGCTGGTTTTGCAGGGTTTGTTGTAACATATCTTTTCTGAGGGATATAAAGTCAGAAAAAACAAATGGATGTTACCATCTACATAATGCTACTGATTTGCAAAGGACAACACCTGTCTGGGGAACAGCCCATACATAGCAGGCTGACCTGTGGCCATTATGTGGCTGGCCCTACAGTTGAGAGATGTGCATAGACAGAATTTTCTCAGACTGAAACCCATGCAGAAGTATAATGTGCAGACAAACTCTGTTAAATTAGCAGTATTCTAAACATATAACATCAATACTCACATTCTGCCCCTAAGTCTTGAACCTTCCCCTCCATTTAGTTGGCTTGTCTCCACAAGTCTTGTTGTAAGAGTTAGTAGCTCACACAACTCCAGGATGTCTTCCTGACAAGCAAAGGAAAGGGCCAATGCCCACATGAAGTACTATTTTATAGGAGTATGTTGCCATGACAGTGGCTATTGGACGAACTATACAGCTGCTCTGCATGCAATTTGCAAGTGGGGAACTCCAATAGGTGCACAGTGGTCATGTGCATCACCTACAAAAGCCATTCTTCCACCTATTCAAACCAGCTCTATCCCTGTAGTGCACAGAGAGAGAGAGAGATAACAAATGAAACATAAAGTGGAAAAGAGAAGAAAGAAAAAAGGTAAGTGGAACTTGTAAGCAAGTAATTGAATGTAGTACCTAGTCTGTAATAATGGGAAATATGATTTGGAGGAATATATGCCCCAATAAGACATGCTGTACTTATGTCCTGCTAAACAGCTGCTATGGCCATAGCATCTGACCCTCTTTGCAGTGGCAGATATCACAGACATACCTCTCAACTGTGCAGATCTTCACAGAATGTCCACATTTTGCCATCATGTATGTTTGCCTGTTCCTCCTGAGATCTGTACTCTTCTGGCAAATAGCTGAGGATTGAATTCATCAGGTAATAACAAACACTTGAGTTTAAGACTCCACATCCTTACGAATATTTGCCTTAATGCTAAATGTATCATTCTGTGAACATCCAATGTTTGTAACAGGAGTATTTCAAGTCTTTCCCTATTTATCCCCCCATCATTTTAGGCATTGTCCAGATGTGATGCTCTGAAAGGTTGTGAGGTGGGATCACAGCTCAGGAGCCTGACTCACCCTGGGAAAGGACAGCTCATATATGACAAGTGCAGGTATCTGTCAAACAATTGTGACTGTGCCACTGCTAGGCCAGTTAATGGGAATTTTTTTCATATCCATGTTACTTGTGATTATGAGTATGACATATGTTTGCCTTGTAAAGCTGAGAGACCTATAGAGGGCATGCGCATAGTAAAGTGCTGTTGCAGACATGTGTCTTGAACTGTATGTGATATCCTGAATTAATAACATTCAACTGTGTAGTGTTCTGCTGGACAATAAGCACATTTGTGACTGATATCTGTAGTCACATACACATATACCTGTGTTATGACAGCCAAACTAGTGGCAGGTCGGTGAGCAATGACATTGTAACATAATAGCCTACTTATGACTGTTGGACATCTTCCAGGTTATCAAAGTGATGTCAAAGCCTACTGTGCAATCAACTTACTAATGTATGGTGCAGCTATATTAATACAGTATCAATACTGATGTCCCTTTTGTCACCCATTTATGTGTGCCATTGTCCAGACGTACTGCTATAACAGGTTGAGAAATATGATTGTGCAGCTAGACTGTAAATACAGTGTGCCATACTAACATAGAACAGAAATGTATACCAGGTATACCCTGAGCACATGTATGCATGCATATGTTCAGCTAGAAGGCACAAAACTAATCACATGTGTTTAAAGCAGTCAGGTACATAGGTTGTGCATGTTGCACATGTGTGTAATATCAGTGTCAGTGTATACAACAGACAGAAATGTGTACAGCTACTGGCTGTTGCAGTGTCTTGACACTGATATGGGTACTAGAGTAGGCATGATATTCAGCTACTAATCAGAGAAGTGTCCACCTGTGTTATGAGCCTCTGTCCATTCCTACCACTACCAGCTATTTCCACGGCTATATACAGTGGATATCACAAGTGTATACACCCCTGTTAGAATGCCAGGTATGTGTGCTGTATGACAATCAGACCACAGAAGATCATTTCATAATGTTTCTCATCTTTATGTGACCCCTACACTGTACAATTCCATTGAAATACAATCAAAGGTTTTTCTAGGAAGGTGACCAACTATTGCCAAGTGAAGATGTGCCATGATGTTAGAATCCAGACCAAGACGGATGAATGCTGTAACCATCTCAAGAGGTGCATACACAACATATCAGTTTAAGGGTATGCACACTCATTCAACTGGCTTTCTGTACTGAGTATTATTTCCATATGTTTCCACAGACCCGATTGTCATGTTTTCAATTGAATTGTACTGACTACAGGTCACACTACAGGTAGGAATTGTTATGAAATGAGTTATTGTGGTGTCATGTTCCAACTGCACAAATACCAGGCAGTGTATCAGGGGTGTGTACCCTTCATATCCACTGTAGCTATATGAACACAGCAGTACCTGACCTGTATATCCAGCCTCCACCAAGGTAGAGTAATCCCCTTTGGTGGACAGCAGCAATACACAAACCACATAATAGGTTGCTACATTGGCTATACAGAGACACATAGTTGCAGGCAACAACTCTGAAGCAAGTCCACCTATATCTGAGCAAGCATGTAAGTTCACAGGCCACTTCCTGTAAGGCTGACTATGGCTATGAATCAGACATATCCACACCACCAAGGACAATTGCAACCGTGTCTCAACATATGTTTTAAGTCTCAGATGAAACAACACAATTCACCCTGTACTGGGGGTAAAGAACACCTCATACACACATGCCATGGATATAGGCAACCTGCATCACACAGGTTAGATGGGAACATCGCCACTCTGTCCACCCCAGTTGTACAGAGAGATATGCACATCAACCACACTCTTCCCCTCAGCAATGGTGAGCATGTACATATTGCCTACAGATAGCAACAACAGCATCTCTCCATGGGGCATAATAACAGTGTTTGCCTCCTATATGACTTCAGGCATGTGCTCAGAGCTCCATCACACACCACAGTCAAACACAGACATGCCACCATCCACACACCATCCACATGGAAGATGCCCACTGTCAACCCTCTACACAGAAATGAATGGAGGTTAGAGGATTATGCAATCAAGTGTCCAACATTGGGGGGAATAAGATAGCTCAGGGGCAGGCATGTAATGCAAGCTGCTATAGCCATGATAGCTTGGAGGGGTTTGGTGTAGTGTGGATTATTTGCAAGTAATATCTACTGTTGATGTGCATTTTGTCACCGTATGAGGTCCTGTGACATTTTTCCTGTTTATGTCTTCCAGGTAACATGCAGAGTGCACGCCTACCAGCATTCTTTGTTGTGGAAACAGACATCATCACCCAATATGTGACTGGACATTATGCCCTGTTATTTGGACGGACAGCAGAAGATGTGCAAGAGAGGACTGCCCTGTGGAACAGTGTGGTCCACGGGGTAAATGATGCTGACCTGCACAGCAGAACTTATGAGCATGTGCAGCATCAGGCCACCGACCTCAAATGCCAAGCCTGTTAATGGGCTGTTGCTGTAGCGAGGGACCAGCTAGCCACAGGTGGGGGCACATCCATCCAGCCCAAACTGACACCCACCAAGGAGTTCCTTACCACACTTGGCCCACACGCCGAGCACACAAGCCATGATGCTGAGGGAAGTATTGTGGAGGTGGGCTGCACACACACACACTGGATGAGGAGCATGCAGCTAAGGGCCCAGTGGGGATTAATATACTAATATATCAGACATACATGAAATTGTATTGTATCTACATGCATGTGTCAGGTCCGATTGCAGTTGTGGATGGGGTTTTCTAATGCACAGAGGTGCACATCTATTGTGAGGACAGGACATTGTGTATTATTGCAGTTAGTACTGTAGATGTGCAGACATGCTGCATCCATCCTATACCAAGGCCACATGTGCATCTGCTGTCAATGACTCCCTTTCACATCTACCTATGACCCTCTGGTCTGCATATGGGACACATATGGGACAGCAGCCTGAAGCTGGTGAGTATGACATTGTTCTGTTGTTGCTTGACAATATCCCAGGCATGTGAAGCACATGCAATTTACCATGTACACAACCATCAGTAATAGCTATATTGCTTTATGTAATAGCTATATTGCTTCTTGTGCATGTTCACTTGTGCTGGGTTAACTGTATTGCATGACAGTGGTCACCACTGGGGCCTATCTGATGTGAATCCAAAATTCCGGTAGCATACCTCACAACTTGTCAGTGCCAAGACATCTAGACAGAGGCCAGCAAATTGTGCTGGACAAACAGCCTAAGGTAAGGCCATGTGTGACACATTACTGGTATACAGTGGACATAAATTGTGTGCACACCCCTCTTAAGATGCAAAGTGTTCCTGTTACATACCAATTAGGACCACAAGATGACAGTCCACACCTCTTCCAGCCTTTAATGTGACCCATAACAGGTACAGTTCACTTGTAAAACCCAGCATATGGACTCATGTATTGCACCTACATGGCTGGTCGCCTGTGAGGGCAGCAGACGTCCTATCAGCATGATGTTTCAGTCAGGTATGATACCTCATACTACCATGTGTGTCAATACACTCACTGTAGCCTATTTATCTATAATATCACATACATGGGCATTGTTAAGGCACACACACCCCTTTGGATCATATATAGGTTTCAAACATATGGATATTCCAGACACATCTGTACAGAGGACTGTACAATGGTTTAACCTGCTGCATGTGAGGCAGACACTGTTACCACACTATATAACGTAATGGCAGCAGGAGGTGGTCAACAGCCATGTATAGTATACACATCAGAATGGTATATGCCACACATGATATGACCCTCACACACACAGTTACCAGCATTGGGATTAGAATTCCTGCCTATCTAGGTATTCCTAATATAGTGCTACACAGTTATGAGATGCACCACAGACCTTATACATTTCTACCTTTTCCAAAGGTACTTCTAAGGTGGATGACATCAACAGGTCTACTAAATTGGAGTGAAGGGAAGTGCAAAGAGTAGTATACAGGTCAAAAATGGTATAAGCCAGACAAATACATGATTCACATACACACTTGCCAGTGTTGGGATTAGAACTCCTGCCTATCTAGGTATTTCTACTATAGTGCTACACATTTTATTTATTTTATTTATTTATTTTACATTTGTTAACCGGGAGAGTCCGACTGGATACATGTCCATTTTCAGCGGAGGCTCGGGGAGAAAAGCTCCAAGTACATAACAGACATATGAACATTGTTAATGCAAAAAAAGGAAGATAGTTGAGTTCTAAATACAATATAAAGATACATCACATCTTGGGAAAAAAAAAACAACAGCAGCAAATAAAAAAAAACATAGGTCAGTTGCAAAGGCGAGGCGCCTTGTTAAAAAGCAGTTAAGGATAGTGAGGTAAGAGAAGGGTAAATGATAGTGGTTAATCAGGTTTGGAACAGGGACATTGCCAGAGAGTATTGAGATGGGGTTTAAGCTATTTTTTGAATTGTAGGAGTGAGGGTGCTGAGGTGAGCATGGTCGGTAGGGAGTTCCACATTTTACCTACAAAGTTTGAGAATAGAGAATCCCCGGCAGAATTATTGGCTTTGGTATTTTGAGCTAAGATCTTATTGGAGGAGCGTAAAGATTGCAGGTTAATATAGGGGTGAATGATGCTTTTCAGAGCTGGTGTTTTCTCTGGGTGATACAGTATCTGGTGAGCCATTTTGAGTTGGTTGAAATGGAGTTGGCTGGAAAACTCTAACCACCCTAGTTGCTTCAAGTTAGTGCAGTGGTGCGTTCTAAAGGTGGAATTTGTGGCAAATCTAGCTATGTGATTGTAACAAGAAGCAAGTTTGTTAAGGGTTGTCTTGTTTAGGTTTGTAAAGAGGGAGGCATAGAAAAGAGTTGATAGTAGGTGTGTGCTGGCAATTGTAATTTTAGCGTGAGGAGTGAGAAAGTGTTTTACTTTATAGAGAGAGACAAGCTTTTTATTGACGGTTTTGATGGTAAGATTGAAATGGGTGTCAAATTTAAGGGAGTTATCAATGGTAACACCTAATAGCTTTGTGTGAGCTTCTGGTGATATAGTGATTCCATTAGAGGATGTAATAGAGAAGGTGGGGGGAAGAGTCTTATTAGTGGGTGAGAAAGTAAGTAGTTTTGTTTTCTTGGGGTTGAGAACTAGTTGTCGACTTGAGAACCATTTTTCTATTAGGTTGAAGGTGTCTTGGGTTGAAGCAGTGAGGTCTGCCAGGTTGGAGGCAGTGCTGATGATAGTCGAATCATCTGCATATTGAATGCATGTGGCATGGGGGTGATTGTGGGCAGGTCATTAACAAAGATGGTGAAGAGAAGAGGGCCAAGAATAGATCCTTGGGGAACTCCAAGTGTAACAGGTAGGCATGTAGATAATTTGTCCTGCCATAGAACAGCCTGTTGCCTATTGGACAGGTAGGATTGGAAGCATTTCAGCGTGGAATTGCTGAGTGATAGTTTTTTTAATGTATGGAGGAGTTGAATGTGGTTCACCATATCAAAGGCCTTGGAGAGGTCTAAGAAAAGAGCAGATGATAGTTTATTATTGTTTCTGAAGTTATTGATGGTATTAGAAAAGGATAGTAGGGCTGATGTGGTACTGTGATTTGGCCTGAAGCCATGTTGGGAGTTAGCTAGAATTTTATTTTTGGTGAGGTGTTCCATCAGTTGTTTGTGGACACACTTTTCCATAATTTTGGCCAGGGTGAGAGTATAGCTATAGGTCTGTAGTTGGTTAGCTCTAGTGAGCTACCACCTTTATGGAGAGGAATAATGTGGGACATTTTCCATATGGAGGGATGAAGGCTTCTGACAAGGTACGGTTTATGATTATGGAGACGGATAGGAAATGGCCTCAGCTGCTTTTGCAGAAACTCAGCTGGGAGAAGGTCAGCTGCTAGCTTAGTGGGTTTTAATTTTAAGAAGAGATGTTATAAAGGATATGGGTACTGGATCGAAGGTAAATAGATGATCTGATGTAGTTGTAGTATTCTGCTGGCATGGGTAGTGGAGTGGGCTAGTTGTTTGTTTGAATTGTGTGGCCAGGGATTGTATAGTTTCTGTGAAGAAACTATTGAATGTGTTAGCAATGTTTACAGGGCACTGTTGTTTGCAAGTTGTTGGAGTGGGGTGGTTGCCTGGCCTGGGTGCAGGAGCTTGTTTAAGCCTGCCCAGAATTTTTGTGGATTATTAAGGTGTTTGTGTTGGAGGTGGAGGAAGAAGTTTTTTATCATTTAAGATCATTCTTTTAGTTTCATTTCTAAGTTGCCGGAAGGTTTGGTGGGAGTGTGGGTCTTTAGAAGTACGCCATGTGACCCACATCTTGTTTCTAGATAGGATTTTGGATTTTGTTTCCTTAGAGAGCCATGGTGCGGTTTTGGTTTTAGTTCTAATTGACCGTATTGGAGGATGGGAATCTAGAATCTTGAGGAAGGTGGTGTTGAAGTAGATAACTGCCTCTTCAAGAGGAAGAGACTTGAGTATTGTCCAGTTGTGGGCTTTAAGTTCAGTTTGGAAAATGGAGGCGTTGAATTTATTATTGTTCCTGATTTTTTTTATGGTTGTAAGAAGGGGGGTGATTTTCTTGAATTTGATAACATAGGTGAGTAAGTGATCACTCATGTCCTCTGGGTGAGTACCTGCTGAGTACTGGTCAGGATCTTTATTAGTAAGGATCCAGTCCAGGATGCTGTCTTTGTTTTGGGGTTTACCTAGTCTGGTAGGAGTGGATATGAGCTGAGAAAAGCCATGTAGATTTATGCTGCTAGATGGGGAGCTAGATGAGAAGGAATTCCAATCGATGTTGAAGTCACCTAACTCTATGGATTCCTGGGGGTGAGTTTGAGTTAACCAGTGGAGAAAGTCCTCTAAGGTTTTGTTATTATTGTTGCCTGGGGATGTAAATACATGCTATATTTATGCTTTTATGTTTGTTTGGTTGAAGTTTTACAAGTAGAATTTCGGCATTGTTTGTTAGGAGGGGTTGTGGAGAGGCAAGGGAGATTTGTAATGTATTTTTGTAGAGTATGGGTACACCGCCACCTTTACGAGTTATTCGGTCTGCTCTTAGTATATCATACCCTGGTGGGATTATCTGTGTGTCTTTCGTACTTGGTTTAAGCCAGGTTTCTGTGAGACATAGTAGGTCTGGGGAACAAGTAGCTAAAAGGGCATGTAGGTTGTGAATCTTATTGTTTGTACTTCTGATGTTTAGATGACAGGTCAGAAGAGAGTTAAAGGGTCTAGAGTTTAGATTGAGAAGTGGAGGGGAGGATAGGGTGGAATTACAATTGAGTGGAGGGGAAGGGCCAGGGTTGGGGTGGATATCACCATCTGTGGCTAGTCTGTGATTCAGAGTGGTAATGAATTTAAGGGCTTTGAGTAGAAGTTTGTAGTAATGTTTATCATTTGGCCTAATATTGGTAGGTTTGATAATTACATAGCGTTTGAGTTCTAACAAGGTGGGTGAGTAGGGAGTTGAGTCATGGCCTCTGTTGTTAATTATGGGTGAGGGTTGGTTTGGTAGCCTGGGTGGTGGAAGCCTATGTAAGACCAGGTTTCATATAGGGTAGCTAGGTAAGGGACAAGTAGGAGGGAAAAGAGTTAGTATGATAAACTTCCTGGGTGGTGTCATATTCCGTTTGATCTTAGAGGCGGTAGTGGGGTACAGGCAGTTAGTGGACAGTAGGGCGAGTGGTTTCAGCTTATAAAAGTATGAGTACTGGGGGCGGGTGGGAATAGGGGCAGGGAGTGGAGTGCTCATGAGCGGGGTTACACTAAGCCACTAGAGCCCAGGTTTCAAGATGTAACTCCTGAATAATTAACTTGCAGGTGAGTAATCTCATCTAAACAAACACCAGGTTCAATGCCTATGCTTTGGGAGCTTGTTTTTACAATTTTATAGCAGTTTGGGGTTTACACTAAGCCACTAGAGCCCAGGTTTCAAGATGTAACTCCTGAATAATTAACTTGCAGGTGAGTAATCTCATCTAAACAAACACCAGGTCCATTTATCAAAAGCACCACTGAGCTTATACATTTCTACCTCTTCCAAAAGTGCTTCTAAGGTAGATGACATCAACAGCTCTACTTACATAGAGTGAAGGACTTGTCAGTGTTGGGATTAGAACTCATGCATATCTGGGTATTTCTAATATAGTGCTATGCAGTTATCAGAAGCACCACAGAGCTTAAACATTTCTACCTCTTCCAAAGGTACTTCTAAGGTGGATGACATCAAGTGTAAATGATAGTACACAGGTCAAAAATGCTATGAACCAGACAGTGCATAATTCACATACACACACACACACACACACACACACACACACACACACACACACACACACACACACACACACACACACACACACACACAAACACTTGCCAGTACTGGGATTAGAACTCCTTTCTGTCGAGGTATGTCTACTACAGTATTACATAGTTACCAGACGTGACGCACCACAGAGCGTATACATTTCCACCTCTTCCAAAGGTACTTCTAAGTTGGATGACATCAATAGGACTACTAACTTGGAGTGAAGGGAAGTACACAGGTAAAAAATGGTATGTGCCAGACAGTGCATGATTCACACACACACTAGCCAGTACTGGGATTAGAACACCTGCTTAGCTAGGTATGTCAACTACAGTGTTACACAGTTGTGAGACACACCATAGAGCTTATACATTGTCACCTCTTCCAAAGCTAATTCTAAGGTGGATAACATCAACAGGTCTACTAAAATGGAGTGAAGGAAAATGCAAAGGGTATTACACAGGTCAAAAATGGTATGAGCCAGACAGTACATGATTCACACATACATACACCCACACTTGCATTATTGGGGTTATAACTCCTGCCTATCTAGGTATGCCTGCTATAGTGTTACACAGTTACCACTCACACTACAGAGCTTACTGATCTTTCACATGGCCAAAGCTATTGATAACTGCTCAGCTGTGGTAAAATATTACAGTTGGCAGACAGTCTGCCTTCTGTTCCACCCATACATCATGCTAGTTCTTTCTGTCCTGCACTTCAACTAGCATTATGGCTTGGCACTTCACCAGGTTAGTGTATCAAGAAGTGTGGCACACCTGGCAGCCATCAGCAGTACTCGTTCATCACAGATGTAGCCCCAGTACTTACTAGTTATGTCCACTTCTCCTGGCAGGTTTGAAGGGCAGTTATCTGTGCTTTCACCCATTAACCTGGTGCACCTGTCCATTCTGGGTCACTGTTGCAACAGCCTCATGTACACAGACAGCCCTCCCTTCTAAACTTTAAACACTCAGACCTGTGAGGGTTACCCATATATCACCCAATGTGGACATATGCACTCTCCAGCAAAGACTGGACTAGCTGGTCAAGAGAATAAGATCAACACCTGCACCACACCATGTGGAACACATAGCTCAAAATGACACCCACTTTGACATCCATGACATGCAGTGAAAGCCACACACCAACCTTCCCAGAGGCACTCAATGAACATTTACCCAAACAGCACAGACCAGCAAGGCAGACACCCACTCAGACACTGCCACATGGCACATGCAAAGGGACACATATTTAACCTACACAGTGTGCCCCCATTGTAAGCTCCTAAGGCTAACCAACTTGCACAATACAATGATCATGGGTAATTCAATACTAAGGCACACACATCCCACTCACTAAGTTGAATATGGAGCAGGTAACAGCCAAATATCTACTACATGCCAGCACCTAACGCATTCCACAGCCAGTCATGTCACTCCACAACAACTACGTGTATCACTCGGTATCCGTGTGGGTGTGAATGACCTGGGACACACCTTCCTGGACTACATGACAGGAGACATGGTTGAACTCTCTGATTATGTGGTCCAGAAAGGTGTGAAAGTAGCCCTGGGCAGTGTACTGCTGTCACCCAGAATGATGCTGCGGTACTATCAACAGATGATTGACATTGGTTATGTGTCTTCTCAGGGGATCCAGAACCTCTCTGCTTGGGATAACATGATTGGCAGAACCCAATGATTTTTCATGGATGTCCTACATCTGTCACCAGTGGGTTGCCAGGTACTGGCTAAGTGTCTTGCCACCCCTATGGTGCCTTATTAGGCAGTGTTCCTAATGTTATTGCCACCATAACAGCTACACATGTATGCAATCTGAGTGTCATGCTGCTCAACAGTGGACATCTAACTGTCAGAATGCAGTCACTTATAGCAGTCGTTGGAGTGGAGGACACATGCCTGCTGCAATGGAGAGGTGGTTCACAGCAGCAGATAGCAGACCTGCAGTATGAGGCTATGACGCATTTCACAGTTGTCAGCCCCCTAACATGGACCACACCACACCTCCACAGGTGGTGCTGTCTTTATATTCTTTATGGATAGGAACACATCCAGACTAGTATTCCGTCATAATGCATTTGAGATACTTATGGTACAAGTGCCTTTGGGTAATAGTGCAATCCAGACCATAGCCTGCTATGGGTCCACATCTATGTCCCTAGACTGTCAATGCACATTCCTCAACACCCTGCCATCTGTGATGACCCAACGCAACAACGACATAGTACGTGCATCTTCAGCTTCCCCTGCATCAGCTGGGAATGTAGCCAAGTGCCAGTATAGTGACACAACACTTCTGTGATTCATCATTTCCATTGTCCTAGACCAGCTCATACTGACCCTTGGTAGAGGATGCAACAACCTTGACCTGTGTTGACAACTTAAATATGGCACTGTTGCTCATTCACATATGTCAATCTCTGCATGGTGAGATTCAGACAGGCTGTAATCAACATGGAATTCAACATGTCAGCCACACCCCCCACAAAGATAACCACCTGGCAAAACCTCTCCAAAGCTGACATTGTGGCCATGAAAACAGGGGTCGATGTCTTCATTGCACCCATGGCAATGGGAAATAGCTGCATGACTGTGGAATCATACACACATACATACACAGGTACATGAATACATGGTACTAGCCAGAGCCAACAGAAGCCAGACACTGTCCTCCAGACACTGGAATACAATGTGATGGTCTCCTGCCATTACTAAACTGTACATCAGAGGGAGGACACTGTTGCAGGGAAAGGTGGTGTCCAGTGACTGTTGAATTCCCTTATTAGCCTCAAACAAAACTTTGGATCCCTCATGGAATCCCCAAAAGGCATGTATGGCAGCAGGGATGCAGCAGATACTGACGACAATCACATCAGCCTTTGATAGTTACATCAACAACCTCCACAACATTAAACACAAGTGCTGCGAGTTACTACACAATGCTAATACCTATCCTGAGAAAACAGATATTGGCCACAGTCTTGGAAATACATTCAGTGCCAGCTTTACCCCACCCCCCCACAAGTGAAGTGTTGAGTGAATGTGTTCTCACATGCTATATCCCATTTCTGTTCTAGGCATCTGTGTGTCACCAAGATGTGGCCCTGCAGCAAGGCCACAGGGTATGGCAATGTAGTAACACATCCACTATGTCATAGGCAGGGTACAGTATGTGCACGGTAATCTCTGGTCTGTAACACAGTGATTGCATATGCCTCATAGATTATAGGGCTGAGGGTTGTACATAGGTATAGGTTGATTTACATCATCTGTTTTAGAATGGAGAATGGTACATGTTCTGGTTTGGACACACCACCGATTGCTAATAACCACAGCCACAGGGGATATTCATCAACCAAACACACTGGAATTACTATTCACACACACACACACACACACACACACACACACACACACACACACACACACACACACACACACACACACACACACACTTGCCAGTGCTGAGATCCATAGGTTCATTGCTTTATAGGTGTGTAGTAGGTGAATGGGCCTGAAGGCTGTGCAAGGCTAGCCCAAGGGAATACCCTGGCATCAGGCCACATGAAAATTGTCTCCAGTGGGCTCAGGAGTATCATTATTGGAGTGGTCCCCAGGGGTGGGCACTGTATTCCCCATCCACTCATCCAGATTTCTCTTGTGGATGGCCAGTGATGTGGACTACTTTCCATGTATTTGATTTATATTCCATAACATGAACAGAGCCTGAGTTGTATACATGTCCCACATGCATGTTCTTTGAAGTGTGCAAGTGTGCTTGAGGTCTCGGGGGCATGTTGTGTGGACAGATTGGTATCTGCTGATGTAGCATTCCTGACCTCGTTTGGTGAGACCTGGCTATGTAATTGAGGTAGTGATTCCACCTACATTGACAGTATGATATGGGTATTCATTGGAGTTATTGGCATCTGTCCATACAGGGCATGTGTATAAGACATGGTATTCCCTTTGTGGGGTACATTTGCAGACTCTACAGTTGTTGCAGATGTCCAGTGGGGAACATAGCAAAAGGGCCACTGTATACATTGATTGGGCTACTGAGGGGATGGAACAGGGTGCCATGTTCTTTCACTTGCTGGATAACACAGGAAATGTTACACATCAAAGTACTTTCTGTTGTTAGTGGCACTGTTCTGGACAACAGGCATGTAGTCCACTGCAATCACACTTCTGGGTACTATCTGTGAGGTGATATGCAGGGGAACTACCAATATAGTGATTGTTGCCTAGCCAATTGTGTTTGTGTATGATTCGTGGGTGAAGAGTGGTCTCTGAGTATTAGAAGAGTTGGCTATATTGTTCACTAATCCATACTGTCATGTAGTCATTGCAAATGGCTCTAGACATTTAGGGCTGTGAATTGTCTACACCAACCTCTATGGTGTTTGACAACTGTTGGCCTAGGAATGTGGACATTGGGACATATACTAGGTCCACAACATAATAATTTAGCAAAATCTGTACTGCAATGGATCCTGTTATTACACAATCACACCGACCTCCACACAGGATACTGATGACACACACACTTGCCAGTACTG
Source organism: Protopterus annectens (assembly GCF_019279795.1). Taxonomy (NCBI): domain Eukaryota; kingdom Metazoa; phylum Chordata; order Ceratodontiformes; family Protopteridae; genus Protopterus; species Protopterus annectens. The sequence goes on along the minus strand of NC_056744.1, from coordinate 1,043,623,014 downwards.
AATTTCAACCCTCTAACTAGTTATGTATTGCTACTACAGTGTAACACATTTATTGCACATGCCACAGAGCTTATAGGATGTATGTTGTCCCAAGGTACTTTGAAGGTGGGAAACATCATCAGCCCTTGTAAATGCTGGCATTGGGTGATGTAGTGGGTGAGAGGTTCCACAAAATAATTTACCCTACACACACTTTTGCATTTGCCAGGGGTGAGTTTCAAACCTCTATTGAGCTATCTGTTTGGACCATTATGGTTACACATTTACCACATGCACTACTGACATTACATCGTTTAGGGTTGCCAACAGGTACATCTAAGGTGGATGATATAGCAGGACTGCTAAAGTCAGGCACTGAGATGTGTACTGGGTGTAAATGGGGCCAAAATCTTTGAGGTACAAACATATATATGTAGACATACGTATACACACAAACACTTGCCAGGAATGAGGTCTAAACCCCTACCTATGTAGTTATTGCTACTACATTGTTCCACATTTATTGCACGTGCCAGGGAGCTTACATGATGGAGTGCTATGCAAAGGTATCTTTGAAGGTAAGTGACATCAGCAGCAGTGCTAAAGGAGGGGTAAGGGAAATTTTGTAAGTGTGAATTACTACAAAATTAGGTCTTTACAAGGATACACACATTCTCTCACAAAAACACTCACATTTACACAGTTGCCAGGATCAAGACTGGAACACCTACCTAACCAGTTTACTATACAATAGCATTACACAATTATCGCAAGCACCATGGAGCTTGTATGTTGGATAGCTGTCCAAAGGTATCTTTGAAGGTGAATGACATCAGCAGCAGTGCTGAGGGAGAGGTAAATGAGGTTTAGTGAGTGTGAATGGCCTCAACCACATTCATCTAGAAACACACACACACACACACACACACACACACACACACACACACACACACACACACACACACACACACACACACACACACACACCACTTTATATTTGACAGGACTGGAGTTACAACTGCTACATGGGTACCTATTTGTACTGTAGTGTTACTCAGTTATCACAAGCACCAATGACACTATAGGGCTGAGGGCTAATCAAAGGTATTTATACAGGGAATGACATCAGCAGATAATGTGATATAGGCCTAAGCGCAGTTGGTGGGACAGACCTCATAATGGGATTATCTCTGTCGCTGTCTGTCTTTCTCTTCCCCCATCTCTGTGTGTGTATATTTGACATATTATATTATGTTGGCCTTAGATATGTTTGTGTATTCCTATCCAATGTGTGCATGTGAAGTATCATTGGTGTATAATTAGATGTGTGTGCACAGCCAGCAGCAAATAACCTATATCTGTAGTCCACTCTGTTGTGAGACATGGGCTTCATTTCTCTAAATTTAGGAGCATGCCCAGTATGACTTTCTATACTGAGTGTGTGTATCCATTCCAGGGAGGGTTCCTAGGTTCATCGGTTAGTACTAGGCTATCAGCCCTAGGGTCTATACAAGCCTAGCCATAACAAATCCCTGGCTATTTCTTCCCACACTAGTTACTTCCCTGGACCCCTGTCTAGCAGGGCGACTGACATGATCCCTGGGGTGAATTTCCTTTCTCCCATCCAATCATCATGCTTCCTTTTGAAGAGGGCCAAAGAGGCGCTCTGCTTGACATGTATGGGCAGTCTATTCCAGAGTATGGGGAGTCTCTGGGTCAGGAACTTATCCCTCCAGCATGTTTTGTTTATTGTGATGACAAGTTTTAGATCCTGGAGTGTGTGGCTCTGAGAGACTGGGATTTCTTTAAGTGTAGCATGTCCATCAGCTCTGGGCTTGACATGGCCTTTTATGTTAAGCAGAGATCGCCTCTGAGTAGATGATATGCAACAGAGTATAGCTGGAGTTTTTTAAGGCGGTCAGTGTAGGGCATCTGCTTTAGGCCTGTGATTCTTTTAGTGAGGTATTTCTGCGGCCTTTCTAGTTGTTGCAGATGTCTTGAGAGGTACATACCAAACAGGGCATTGGGTACAGTGGGGCAATGACCTCCTTTTTTTCTGGATGAAAAGCCCTTAGTGATGAGGTGTGCCACATAGAAGGATTTCCTGACTGTTGTGGCGATGTGGTTATCGAAGGTGAGACCACTGTCCACCTGTGTCCCTACGTCTCATCACACTTTCAGTGTTTAGTGTACTGCAACCTATGTGGTAATTCAAGGGTATATGTTTTTTTTTCCCAAAGGGGATAACTATACATTTCTTTCATTGAGCTTGAGCCCATGGCACTGGCACTAAGCATCTGTTTCTGTAAGACCCTTTTGTAGAGTATACACATCATTTGGGGATTCAGTAATGGCTCCCAGTTTGCAGTCATCTGCGAACTTTGTTAGCCAGAGTCCCTTAGTGGTGGCCTGTACTTCAGAGAAGTAGATGCCAAGCAAGAGCGGTCCCAGGCTGAACCCTGAGGTACTCCACTTGTCACTTGTCTGGAGCTGGATTTGGAGTCAGCTACTTTTATAGTGTGGGTTCTGTCAGTAAGCCAGTTGGCAACACATCGAGTGATGTAGGGATTAATGCCCAGCTTAGTAAGTCTATCTATGATTCCAGAAGTGGGGGATTATGTCAAAGGCCTTGGCAAGGTCCATAGGCTGTGTGGACTTCCTTACCCTTGTCCACAGCTCTGGAAACTGATTCAAAGAAGTCAATCAGGTTCAGGAGACAAGATTGGTCCTTCACGAACCCAAACTGGGTGGGGTCCAATGTTTGAAGGTTACCAATGTCTTTGTTTATAAGTTCCATGATAATACGTTCCATGGCCTTGCAGATCAGGCTCGTCAGACTGATGGGGTGGTAGTTCCCAGGATCCAAGATGGGCTTGGTTGGACTCCAGTTCAGGGTTTTGTGTGATACAGCTACACCTAGCAAACTGTTTCTGCAGGATATCTGTAGATAGGTTGCCAATATGGAGACAATTTGGGCTTAACATACAGGGGATACTGTAACTACTGCTGTCTGTGCTGCTTGTGTGACATGTTTGGTTGTAGCATGGATTTTCTGACATATGTACTGTTTTACACTGTGATGTATCATGTCATTAACTACTGACAGTTATCATTCTTTGCTCACCGTTATTTACCGGGAAATACAAGATGAATGAAGCTGAGACCAATATTCTGGGGCATATAGACTACACATTCTGGCACACACTTGCCATTGTGGAGGGGTAGCTACAGACAATAGACAGCTGGTTCTGTGTAAATGGTCCAGAACCTTGTTGGTATGCTGGCTGGGGTTCCCCTCCTTGTGCTTTTCTCAACTTCACAGAATGGCCATATCCTGCTGTGGCCATACCTCTCAGCTGTACAGATACACCCAGGTTATCCAGAGGCAGGACTCATATATCTGGTCAATTTACCTTTACATTGTGGTTTACCAGCAGTTTTGTGACTATTCATTCATGGGTATGCAATCGGGAGTAGTATGGGTGGACATTAGAGTTTCAGACTTCACACTCTATGACATTCATGCTTCTACACCCACAATCTGTTATTCTCTCCTCCACCTAACATTATGTAAGCAATATTTCAGGGTATCCCTATGTTTAGGCCTTCGTCTCAGTAGTATTTATGGCCTGATCCACAGTCTTTGCAGTAGGACATAGGGAGGCATACTACTGGCATTTGTTAACGTGGCCTTGCATTTGTTTTCTATTTACTGTGTTAGGCTGTTAGTTGGGACCCACTGACATTCCATACATTGGCACTATGGATGAGGCATGGGCCTTTACATAGAGGACTGTAGGCCATTTGAGAGTGCAGCAAGCCATCTGTTACTGTATTTCTACAGGGGATTTTGGGGGGGGGGGGTGCACATCTGCAGACTTTAACATTTGAAATGACTGTACTGGCATTTTGGTTACTCTGTTGGCTTCCATTTCGTATTGTATTGTGACCTGTCATGCAGACAGGAGGCATATCAGTAGAGTACACATGTTAGATCTTAATGGCATATATTTCAGTTTCAGACTTCTTACAATTCAGAACTAGAATGCAACTGCCAGACCTGTTGTAGTATGTCTGTGTAGGTCTGGTGGGGGGCTGTTCACCATTGCCGTCATTTTTGGGGCCTTAGCCCAGCCTTTCTTCATGGTCATCCACACCTATCCAGCTGGGTGAGGTTGGTGGTGGATATGTGACCTTTATTGACATCTATGTGTGTGACCTACTGACACCCACAGTTCTTTGGGCCATCCCATGTACTGCAGTGGGGTTGCCACCTTGTGTAGTGCTGCCTAGTATGTTGACACCAGTATTTGTTATGATTTTCCTGCTGTCCCATATAGCTGTCTGCTGCTATCCCATTCAGCCACCCAATTCCCTTGCATGCTTGCATCCATGTCATACATACAAGTATGAGAACATACTACTACATTCAGTAATTGATAAGAAGAGTGACTTACCTTGTTGCTGGGCCAGTATTGATGACAGTTTTGGATGGCTGACTATGTTGGATGCACATAGTACATTCCCTATACATAGTAAAGCTCAGATAATGTCATGTTTTGCATCCTTTTTACTGTATGTGCGAGACGGAGAGAGGCATCAGTCCCTGGGTCCCTACAGTGTCAGTGTGTGTGCTATGCATTGCCTCATTGCCAAGGCCTGGGCATACTGTGCTTGCCTCCTTCTGCATACAAGGGCAGGCTCAGGATGTTCCTCCTCCGATTCACTCTGTGTCTGTGCTGGCCTTGGCAATGGTGGGGGACTGTGTGGCCCTGCCCCATGCTGTTTCTGCTGCAGATGTTTCCACAGGATCATATTGTGTAGCATGGCACATACTATGAACATTTGTGTACATGTAGCTTGAGAGTACTGCGAGGCTCCACCGGATATGTCAAGGCAGGGGAACTGTGACTTGAGCATCCCAAACACATGCTCTACAATGATCCTGGTATGTGTGTGTGTCTCATTATGGTGTTCTTGTTCAGGTGTGTTCATTTCTCATGGGTGTCATCAGCCACGGCTCTGGTGCATAGCCAGCATCCCCCACTAGATGGCCATATGGGACCCTGGCAAACACCTGATACAGCTGTGAGCAATGCCAGATGTGGAAGTCATGATAGCTTCCAGGTCTGCCAGCACACATATTCATGAATTCATGATAATGACCTGGGCATAACAAACGACCTGGCAGTTGATGGAAGTGAAGCCCTTACAGTTTATGTAGACCCTACCCTGCTCACCAGGTGGTAGTTTGATGTGGATGTCCATGCAGTCTATAGCGCCAACTACCTCAGGGTATCCTGCTATACAGTGGAAGAGATGCATGCATGTGGTCAGTGCCTCACGGGCGGTGGGGGAATATATGTGCTCATTGGCAAGTTGTGTTATGGCATCCAGGAACTGGAGGAGTACCCTTGATGCTGATGCCTATGACACCCCCATGATATCCCCAGTTTGTCTTTGCAAGGTATCTGTGGCTAGTATTTTTAAGCCTAGACATACCTTGGTATCCAGTGGGATGGGTTCCCCTCTATTAGTTCTGTGTGTAGGGCATGGCCGGCACATCTCAACGATTTGCTGTAGAATGTCCCTGTCCACCCTATAGCACTCTACTATCACCAGCTCATGTAGGCCCTGCTAGGTTACCCTGGGTCTGTATACTTTTCTCCTCCTCCTCACTATGGGTCGGTTGTCAGCATTCTCCTCCTCACCACCCTCAGTCTCTAGCACATATTGATGGAGTAAAGCAGCAGCAGCTTCTAACATTTTTAGTTAGTTTTGCCAGTTAAAAATCCCCCACCTGTGTACACTGGTGGTGTAGAATTTGTGGGAAAAAACAGTCTATACGGTGTTTGCATAGTATATATTAGTGTGCTGGGCTGCTGCATGTGTAACTGGCCGATTCTGATACATTCCACCTACCAGCTGTGCTAGTTCACCTTGATTGCCTTCCTAGTGCGGTTTCCCATTCTCAGTTCCTCCCTATTTAAGCCCCAAGGCATGCCGTGCATACCCAGTGCTCAAATGTAAACAGTGCTGCCATTTCCCCCTTTTTTTTTTCTTTTTTTTTTGTTTAAATCCGGGTGCGCAGCTCACCCACCCATTTAGGCTATATACACAGTGCTCAGGCACATCTGACACACCCCCTTTCTTAGCTGTGCTTAGCTAAGGGCAAACATGGGCCACAGAGCTCCAGTGGACTTACATGAAGCATGAAACACCCCTTTATGAAATCATTCAGCTCTTACACTTGCACTGGTATATTGCTGCACCTACACAGTTAGGAGCAAGCTGACACTTTGAGGAAATCTGTGATTCAGTATAACTTCCCTCATTTGTATACCCCAGTATGTAAGTCGTTCGTTACTGCACTTAAATGGACCCTTTCACCTTGACAACTAGTGCTCTCTGGTATTGCTTACATTCTACATGCCATTGACTACAATGGCAAAATGCAGAATTAACTTAAAATTGACGTTTCTAATTTCTTTTAAATTTTCGGCACAATCCTGTCTGCTCTCCGCTGCCCTAAGCTTAAACAGCTGAGATCGGCCAAAAAAAAAGTTTAATTTAAAAAATAAATAAATAAATGGTTATTAATGCCAATGGCCTTATATTTGGCCATTGACATGTGTTTGACTGTAATACATGCTTTCGACAAGCTGCCCTGCCTCTGTTTGTTCAGATACAGAAATGTATTCAGTTACTAACTGAATACATTTCTGCTCTGACACTGTTCCTGCACAGAGTCCGGCCAGCTTTTTGGATTGCAAAATCACCTCATTTGCATGTTTTTTACCAGAAGATGAGGTGATTTGCAGCCACACAGTTTTCCATGTAGGAACAGTGTAGGGCCACTCATGCACGTGAAAAATGACACTTTCCTGGATCGCTTGGCATCCATTTTCCATGCAGGAGCTCCTACTCTGTTCCTGCATGAATATCAGCCATTCGTGAATCCTGGGGACTGACAATTCATTTTCTTGGTTTCCACCATGGTATTTCACACCGTACCTCTCAATACCATGTAGGTCTCTCTCAGTTATGAAAATTTGAACATATATATGAATTATAAGTGATGACAGTTATTAATTTCTCCATTGCAAAACATCCTAGATTAACTGTCTTAGTATAATTTTATAAAAGAGTCCTTGCCCTTCCTAATACTGCCTATTATTAACTTGCAAATCACTTAGTCAAAGAAGGCATGCACAAAAAAGATCTGGTTGTCATAAAGATCTATGTGTGTTAAATAGCAGCATTCAAAAAAATGCAGTATAGGCTTTAATGAGTTATATGAGATAATTTACTTTTTATGTCATCAAGCATAATCAGCTTGAACCTTTATTCTGTACTTGCTAAATATGGCAATTTGTTTCTTTTTCTCCTTGCCTAAAAAGGACCGCTTTCTGTTTGATAAATGTTTTGTGCCAACAAGAATTTTTTTTTTTAAAGTTAACATTGCACATGTCCTTTAAGTACATTTTTCAAAACTGTGATGCTATTTTAATGGAAAATTTGGGTCTATATTAGAACATCGATGTTTCAAAACTTCGAATGTTCTAATATCGACCCCTATTCAGCAAAAGCTGAAAATATCAAAGCAACAGAAAACTATTTATTTTTTTCCTAGGGAAAGAATTCGGTTGTCCATTTCTGTTGCTTCAGTACTTTCAGCGCTGTGGTGGAAAGTTACAGGTCGGGTTCAGGTAAGTGTGCGATTGAGTGCGGGTTAGGTTAGTTAGGGTTAGGGTGTGGGTTAGGTATGTGTGCGATTGTGGGGACGTGAGGGTTAGGGTGGGTTAGGTGAGTTAAGGTTAGGGTGCAGGTTAGGTATGTGTGCGATTGTGTGGACTTGAGGGTTAGGGTAGGGTAGGTGAGTTAGGGTTGGGGCCCGGGTGAGGTGAGTGTGCGATAGTGACCCTTAGAGTTAGGGTTTAGGTTAAGGTAAGTGGATAGTTAGTGGTGTGTGTATAGTTTAGTGTAGGGTTAGGTGTAAGATTTTAGGTGTATGTGCGTGGATTGCTGTTTGTTTGATGCACTTGTGTTGTGTGTATTTGTTTTGGAACAGCAAATTTCTTCCCAAGGAAACAATTTGCTGTTCTGTATGTTCGATGTTTTCAGCTTTGTTTTGAAACTTTGATGTTCTAATATAGACCCTAAAATTTAACCACTATATTGAATATGCCATGAACTATACATAAGAATTGTCAAGGCATACAAATTCAGACCAGACAAACAAAATGATATGCAACATAACACTCAGCCCTGCAGAAAATAATTCAGGTGGACAGTTAAAATGAAACACCATCCATGTATGCAAGACAATTCTTTACTTAGCACATGTGGCATAAGTCACATTAAACTTAGGTTCAGATGTTTAATACTAAGGCCCATCCAATATAGTCTAGTCCATGAAATGTATTCTCTTGCCATATGTATTCAAACCAAAGTGCAGCTCCAAAACATACTGAACGTTTCCTTGGACCCAAAGTATCTTATGTTAAACTGCTTTATTTTTCAAAATGTTTATATTTTCCTTAGTTTAAAAATAACTTCACACATAAAGTATAGGTTGTGTGCATTGTATTATGCATGCAAATACACCAGCTACACATGCATATAGCAGGAGCTACCAATAATGAAGGCAGCAGCAATTAACAAGAGAATTGTTAGCTGTGAATCATCCTGTAAATGTTGCTGGGCAAAGAGATAGTCTACAGTGAGTTTTGGTGTGGGGATCTGTATGGACCCCACTTAGGAACTCAAACAAGCCAATTTACATGCATAAATCAGATGCCCTTGTTTTATTACTCTTTCCTAACCATTAAGTGCAACTTAATTATTACACAAACAGCAGAATGCATTGCTGAGCTATATTAATTTAATAATTTTCAGTTTTTGATTAGATGTTTTAGCAACTAATATTTTTTCTGATTCTGTTTCTTGCTTTTAATTATTTACTTGTGATTGCCACTGAAATTGAACTGATTGGTGTTTTAGACAGCTGTATGAATATCACAGTAAAAAAAAATTGCTAACAATTAGAGTGAAAAAATAATTAGCACTACACGTGTTTATTTGCACATTGATCTATTAACACATTTATAGAAATGCTTCTGTATAATATCATTCTTTAATTTGCCATTCTGATCTGTTTCCTATTACTTTTCTCTATATGCAATTTGACTATACATTAATGATAGAAAATTAAAAACAGCAGATGTTTCATATTTGAATGATTTATTAGACGTAATACTGTCAGCAGAAGCGGTACATCTCTTTCATAATATGACTTTTTCCTTGAATTGGTTGAATCTTAAGGTATAAAAGTACTCATGTTAAATGAAGCTAAATCAAAGTTTAATTTGTATGTAACAAACTAGAAGAAAATAAAATATGTTAATATATCATAGCATAGCATATAAGCATATTTTCATATACTAGAACTAACTTTCTGTCATCTGTAAAATGAACATGATACTCATGGTTAGATGGAATTTTGAACAGAAAATATAACATTTCATCAGCAGTACTTAAACCAGACTTTGGTAACCTATACTTAAAGCACATGGTGATATCAGCATTACTTTACTGCAGTATGGTAGCAAAATTTCTTTTAAATAATCATATTTAAAGAATAATTGCAATATAATCCTATGAAATATTTACACATAAACATACAAGCATAAAGCTTTGTGATGGAAGTTTGCTATCATAGCCCAAATCATTTTGATTGAAAGTCATACAGCTTCTTTTATTCTTAAAATGGTTTAGAGATTGTCTGATCAGCTGTTTTTGTTAATTGTAACTATTTTAAATTTAGATGTAAGACTATGGTCGAAATTCAAATTCCTTACGTAAGCACATTAAGGCAATCTGCACAATTTGCATGCAAGTGCAGCTATGGCGTGATTTATAGAGGCCATTTATACTAGCTGTGATGGCTTAGAATAAACAAATGATGTAGTGACATGGTTATAAGAAATGATGTAAAATTTTGTATGCTGATAAGGACCCTTCCTGCCTCATTCCAGTTCATAGTTCTATTTTGACCCATTTCTTCTCCATCCACTGATACATTATAAAAGGTAGAATCATATATTTTCTATCTACATTGCAAATGGCAAAGATACTCTCTCTTGTCACATTGCTATTTGCCAAACTGAGCTGCTTGTCCTGGCCAAACCAAAAACACTTGCACCCAGTGGTGCTTGCTGGCAATGATGGAGGAGATATAGGCAGAGAATAGCTCATCATAATTTTGATAATTAGGAAATCCTTAATAGGTAAAGAGTAGACAAAGATTCCATAAGGGTCTTAGTGAGCATATATGACATACGCACGGGTACTGGGGTGGATATGTGCCCTTCCTTTCCCTGTGGATACTAAGATATTTATAGATCTTGCTATACTTGCCACAAGGACCTTTTAGACACACTGGGGACATGTTGGGTATTACCCAGGCTTCTGCCTCATGCACACTTCTGCATATTCTGGACATATTCTTGGCACAAGTAGATCAGTAATTTATTTCCCATTGTCACCTCAGAACTGATCCTGGACTATGCATACGGTTTATGGGGTTTCATTCTCCCCTGAGGTGGCTGGTACAATAGAGTGTACCCATGTTGCCTTTTGGGCCCTATCAGGTGCATGGGGAGAGGTACTACAATAGGAAGGATTACCATTACATCAACTGCCAGGCAGTGTCTGATGCATAGGGGTGCACAACCACTGTGATTGTCCAGCATCATGCCAGTGCACACAATATCCATATCTGGCATGCTAGTTCATGCTACCCCCTCTTTCTACATGACAGGATGCCCATTGGTCATCTTATTGGTAAGTGGACATTTTTTTCTATCATTTAATTAGCTATAGTAAAAAGCATTGCTTAATACTAAACCACTTTTGTTTTGTTTTGTCTCCACTCTTCATTTTTTATTCTGTTGTTGAGGTGATGCAGGATATCTAATTCAGCCATGGCTAATGATATTGGGGAAAAATCCGACTAGAGTTTAGTAAGACAATTTTAATGCAGTACTGTCTCAAACTTGTATTGCCACTGAGCGAGTTTTTGGTATGTTAAAACCCTTTTTCATTTGCTTGGATGAGTCTGGGAGTACCCTTCAGTATGACCCAGCTGCAGCATTCAGGATGTTTACTGCATGTGCATTCTGCACAACATAATTGTGTGCCATTCTGGTGGTGAAGTGACACATGCTGTCACTGGAGCTCTCAGAGCTGGTCCTACTATAATTAATGATGGCCAGCTGGCAGTAGTAGTAAGGGATGCCATGTGATAGGCATGTGCTCAAAATATGGCTGTGCAGGTAAAGAAGTGGTATTTAGTCCAGGACTAAGGACCTTGACACTCAAGTTAGGGCTTCATTGTTTATAAAAAACACATACCCCAGGATTCAATAAAATGTGTGTTAACTCCGTGTAGAGCCTACATGGAATGTATCCATGTACATAGCCATGCTTCCCCTTCAGCAGCACATCATGCATATTAATCATGGACCACTGCCGAGGGAGATCACAGTAACACCGATATTGAATCTGTGCAAGCATCAGTGTAGAGGCTGCCCTGTACTTTTGGGCTGTCCAGGAAAATCTTGGAGAGATGGTAAGCACAGGACAGTAATCATTGTAATGTACTCTACTATTATATAAAAAGTTTTTTTTTTATTTTGTTTTTTTTTTTTCATTTTTTAATCTGCTTGTTTGTATGGCATGGAGTAGTCCTTAGTGATAGTGAGCTGTACTTATACATACATAGCAGACAGCTGCCATATATCTAAAAACAGAAACTGGATGTAATCAATTGTACAATTTTTTTTAGTTTTTTTTTTTTTTATTATTGTGCCTGTTTGCATGGCCCTGCATGGTGCTTAGTGTTGCAGCACTGCACTTATGCATACATAACAGACACCTGCCATATATCTAAAAATGGAAACCGGTTATAATCAATTGTACAATCATTTTTTTTTCTATTCTGCCTGTTTGCACAGGGCGGTACAGTGCTTAGCAAAGCTAACAGGAACCTTAGTCATATATGTGAATATATACTGGTTCTCTTAACTATCCAAGTGACTATATAGGTTGAGTTATGACCTGCAGTATAGTAGATCCCACATTCAAGTCCTGAGCAAGCATACATTTTACATTTTTTGCTGTGAAAATGTGTCAAGTGATTGAAAGGGTGATTTAATTCAAAACAAAACATTGTTACATTTACAAAAGCTGCGCAGTGCTAAGCACTGCTTAAACATGGTCAATGGTCTACAATGTTTGTACATTGCTAAACTCCACTTAAACATGATTGTGCGAGTTTGAGCAATGATCAGCTCCTCTAAACTGGTTTGCACGATGGTAAGCAATGCAGCATTTTTTTGAAAGTTACAGTATGATGTGTAAGAGCAGGAATGCAATCTATATTAAGGCCAATAGGTGGGAAAATTCACACCACTACCTTCAGAGGTTCATAGGTAAGTACTAGGCTCCAGCCCAATAGTGTTCAAAGTCATCAGGCTTACCAGACATTAGTTCCCTATGCCCCTATCTAGCAATGCAATTGAAGTGATGCCTGGGGTGAATTTCCTATTTCCCATTTACTCATCAAGATTTCTCTTGAAGAGGGCCAGTGAGGTACTCTGCTTGACATGAATGGGGAGTTTATTCCAGAGTATTGGAAGTCTCTGGGTTAGGAACCTATCCCTCCAGCAGGTTCTGTTTTATGTGGTGATAAGGTTGAGGTCTTTGGAGCGAGTAGCATGGAAGTATTGGGATTTTTTCAAATGAAGCATGGCCAGCAAAACTGGGTCAGACATGGATCTGTATGTCAAGCAGAGATTGCCTCTAAGTAGGTGATATGAGATGGAGTAAAGTTTAAGTTTTTTAAGTCTATCTGCATAAGGAACGTGTTTGATTCCTAAGATCTTATTGAACGAGTAAACGGACCCTCGTGGCTCACAATTAAGCTCTCGGACAGCAGAAACCAATGAAAAACACTTTATTACAAAATAAATGATCTACATGAACATTAAAACCAATATGTTTTCGTTTCGATGACTTCCTCATATGTGGGTATAAGCCTCAGTAGACTCGTTTTATAAAAAAACAGCCATCAATCTAGTAATGACAAAATTAATTGACTGAAACAATATGTCTATAAAAGAGATAATTTTACTGAACAAATATGAATAATATATTTCTTTCTTTTTATGTTGTCACCACTCTAATGACTAAAAAATACAAAATACAAACATATTATGTAAAAAACGAATGCATCTTTGTGCACTTAAAATACAAATAAAATTCCACTGTAAAAATATTTCATTAAGAAGATAATTCAATTGAAACCATTATAGCACCATCTAGTGGCCATTTTTCTTCATTACATTAAGTTAAAAGATGTATTATTTGTGCATACACATGAACCATTGATGTAAGCTTTCGCCAAAGGTTAGGTTTGACTGTAATCACCATGATTTTTATAAATTATAACCCACGCCTCATTATATTCATTTTATTATTTCCCCATATTGAAACAGCAAAAGAAATATAGAACTTTTAACATTTTATATTTCACACCAATTTGTTCATTTAAATGGAATTGTTTTAACATTTTTATATACATTTTAACATATATACATTTTTTAGTGTAATCTAAAGATTATATTCATTGACTATTTATGACTTTTATTATTTAAAAGGTTTTTAATATTAAAATTGTGGTGATTACAGTCAAATCTAACCTTTGGTGAAAGCTTACATCAATGGTTCATGTGTATGCACAAATAATACATCTTTTAACTTAATGTAATAAAGGAAAATGGCCATTAGATGGTGCTATAATTGTTTCAATTGAATTATCTTCTTAATGAAATATTTTTAGAGTGGAATTTTATTTGCATTTTAAGTGGACAAAGATGCATTTCTTTTTTACGTAATATGTTTTTATTTTGTATTTTTTTAGTCATTAGAGTGGTGACAACATGAAAAGAAAGAAATATATTGTTCATATTTGTTCAGTAAAATTATCTCTTTCATAGACATGTTGTTTCAGTCAATTAATTATGTCATTACTAGATTGATGGCTGTTTTAGTATAATACGAGTCAACTGAGTCTTATACCCACATCTGAGGAAGTTATCTAAATGAAAACGTATTGGTTTTAACGTTCACGTAGATCATTTATTTTGTAATAAAGTGTTTTTCATTGGTTTCTGCTGTCCGAGAGCTTAATTGTGCACCATGAGGGTCCGTTTATTCATTCAATAGTCCACTTTGGACTTTTTGCCTACCTTTTGGAAGTTTTTGGTTTATTTGTTTTTGCCATGGAAGGTGACACGAGTATGGACAGTGAAAGAAGGAACCAACGTGAAGAGGTTGGCCAGACAAGGAAACTGATAGGCCAGCTATCACAACTGATAGATTTACTGACTCCCGTTAGCCTATCCCTTGTTGACTTGGTAACCAAGATCCAAGATGGGAGAAACCAGGAAGTTTAGTATGTCGGTGAATCCAGACGTGGTGAAAACAGCATGAACGAGCTAAACGCTGGTCAGTTTACTAAAAGGCAACCAACAACGAACCATTCTATGGATTTTAAACTGACACCAGCAGTTTTTAAAAATGTGGAGGGCAACGGTGAAGCCAGTAATAGTACAAGTTATAAAATACAGAGCGGACACACTACGAGTGCTTTAGCAAACATAAATGACTGTAACAACACAAATTTCAAGGAATGGCTGTAGGTTAGTAATTCTTCTAACTTCAAGGATAAAAAAGTTAAACGTAAGCCAGAGACTGATACTTACAAAAATCAGTTAGATAAACTTGAGAGACTTTTGTATAAATATAAAAGTTTAGATGTGGAGAATGGATACTTGAAAGAATGTATTTTTGAAAATATTGTACCAAAGGGACTACAGATATGCAAATATCCAAACAATGTAGTCCCTGATAGTATTTTTTCACAAGGAATTAATAGATATTTTTAACAGATGTGGGTTAGAAATGTTAAAAAGTATGACAAAGGAAAATGAAAGAGTGAAAAGTGAGTTAATGAAAGAGATTGATGCACTAAATGATTGTATTATAAATGACTTGATGTTTAGAATTCCAGAAGAAAAAGAAAAATATTACGAAATTAAGAAAGTTGTTGATGAACAATGTCATGAATTAATCAGAAGGAAGGTGAAAAAATTGGAGAGAGATATAATAGAATATAAAAATAACTCTAGTAATCCCAAACATAAAACTAGGTTTTTCTGAAGAAGTTCGTACATTGTACGTACGAAAAGCGCTTCATAGTATTTGTGTTTAATAAATCAGTTTAACGGACCTTTGAATTCCCTTTGTGTGGTTTACAAGCTTTATTTTTTGTTTGGTGATAAAACTAGGTTCAGGTTTTGGGAAAGAGAATATATGGAATTTAGGGATGGAGAAGTTTATAATGAATAACCAGGTGGAGAAGAAAATGTCACTGAATTAGACAATTATAATGAGTATCCACCATTAAGGAGGTCAGAGAGACTAATGAATAAAAAAGAATTTCAGCAGAATCAACAAAATTCAAATTTTTGGAGGGGAGGAAGAAGGGGGAGGGGGAGATACTAAGTCAAACAAGTATTAACCTCCCCAACTGGGATACATAAGTTATTATTCAAAACAATACCAATCCATTTAGGTTCACTAATGGGGATTTTAGCATTTACAATTGCAGCTCTATGGAATTGCATGAAGCTCATTTTAGTTTATTATCTAAAGGTATAAAATTTATACCATTTAGAAAGGGAGACCTTACAAAGACATTATTAGATGTTAAAATCTTTTTGAGGAAAATTAACTTGCAAATATTTTTCAACCAGGAAAATGTAATGAAATCCATTCATTTGGTAAAAAAGAGTGCCTTCAACCCCCCCCCCCCAAATCCACAAATAAGAAACTTTGAAAGTTTGGTGGAGCATGAGATTAGAAGGAATTTTGATAAAGACAAGTATAAAATTAATTTAGATAGAAAAAAAAGTCTTGTTCTAAAAGAATTGAGTAATGACCCAAATATTAGAGTCATGAAACTGGACAAAGGGGGAGGAGTGGTATTAATGGATGCCTTTATATATGTAGGCAAGATAAGATTTTAAGGGACATTTCAAGGTATTCAAGCATCTCAATAAACAAAATTAATATAGCGTATCATGGAATTGATATGGTAATTGAAGATTTGTTAGCAGAATATTTAAAAGATAGTAAAACATATGGGTTCTTAAAGGTGGACAAGCCAAAGATACCT
Source organism: Protopterus annectens (assembly GCF_019279795.1). Classification (NCBI taxonomy): domain Eukaryota; kingdom Metazoa; phylum Chordata; order Ceratodontiformes; family Protopteridae; genus Protopterus; species Protopterus annectens. The sequence goes on along the minus strand of NC_056744.1, from coordinate 1,043,606,732 downwards.
TCCATCTTTGGTATACCTAAAATACACAAAGATGGTAAGGACCCACTTTTGAGACCAATAGTTTCAGCTGAAGGATCTAAAACCCTTCCACTAGCTGAGTATGTTGATTACAAGTTTAAAAAACTATGGTTAAAAAGAGACAATATTCTTAGGGATTCATGGGATTTCTTGAGAAGTATTAAACAAGATCTGTATAGGAGAGATATTTCCTTCCTCGCCATTGATGTAATAGACTTGTTTTCAGTAATCCCCCATAAGGAAGGCCTGGCATTATTAGAAGAAATATTATTTGAGGACAATAATTTAAGTTTAACCCATGATGAATGCACAGTAATTTTACAATTAATTGACTTGGCTTTAAAATATAACTTTTTATATTATAAGGGGGACTATTTTCACCAAACCAGAAGCATAGCTATAGGTGCGGCATGTGCACCAACATACACAAATCTGGTATTAGCCAAATGGGAGGAAAATAGCAGAAATGGCAAATGCAGCTGTTGTAGGATAAGATGATGGAAAAAAGACAGGAAATAGCGTAATCCACTTTTATTGCCGCTTTCGTCCGTAGACTTCTTCAGAATAAACTCACAACCAACAGTCATAGCTTAAATACATAAGTAATTAACACCCTATTATAATTAAAATATATCAATTAAACTAATTTACTAAATTTTAAAGACAAACACCCATATAAAAATGTTGTATCATAAAATGTGTAAACAAATTAAATCATTATATTTGTTTACCTTCACTTTTTGGTTATTTAAAAAACATTTCATGTTTATAGCATCATTAAGGCCAGGCGGATGGTCTGCCTTTAATTTTATCTGCCACTCTGCCTCCTTTTGTAACAACAAATTTTTAGAATCACCTTCTCTTAAATCCATACAACACACTTCTAAAACTGAAAATACAAATTTATTAAAAGCTTCACATACCAATGAATGTTTAAAGAGGGCATTATTAGGGTCCTTACTTTTAATTGAATATAAATGTTCTCTAATGCGTGTTCTTAATTCCCTGGTTGTCATGCCTACATAAAATGCAGGACATGACAAACATAGTGCAATGTAGACAACACCAGTACTTCGACAGTTAACATAACCTGGGACTGCAAATACCAACTCTGAAGAACATACTGAAATATATGGACCAACTGCTATGTATCTGCACATGTTGCAATCATTGCAAGAATGCATGCCCTTCTTAACTGATTTAATTTTTACATTTTCAACCTTATGTTTACCCAAAATGTGTTTTAAACTATTGTCATTCCTTTGCACAAATGCTGGTTGTTCACCTAAAATATTGAACATTTCGGCATTCCCTCTAATTACACGCCAATTTTTTGTAATAATATTTTTAATTTCCTTACTATCAGAATTCATATCAAGTGTGCATATTATTTTATTATTCTGCAAAGTATTATTACTTTTAATACAATCTGTAGTAATATTAACTTCACTTAAATTTAATAATGGCCAAAAATCCTTTTTACGTCTACCAAGAATGTTATTAGATATTTCCTGTAATTGTGTTGAAGGATAACCCCTGCATACAAATAAAGATTTAATATACTCAAACTCATGTATGACTTCACTATCTTTTGATGTCATCCTACTGGCTCTAATGAATTGGCCTTTAGGAATATTGGAAATAGTATGTGTGGGATGTCCACTTTTATAATGTAAATAACCATTATTAAAAGTATTTTTCCTATGTATAGTGCTATGCAACCTCTTGTCTTCTTGATCCCACCTTAGACATACATCCAAAAAATCCACTTTATTGCCTTTCCCTCCAATGACAAATTTTATATATGTTGATAATGAATTAATATACCCAAGAAATACATCAGTATCAATGTCATTATGATCTATGATGAAAAACAAATCATCGATAAAACGACAAGCAAAAACTATTTTGAATCTGCTAATCAACAATGGTAAAAACTGTTGTTCCCACATTTGCATAACCACATTAGCATATGCCGGAGCAGCTGGAGAACCCATTGCTGCTCCTTTGCATTGTCTATAATATGTTTTACCAAATAGAAAAAAATTATTTTCTAAAATTAATTCCAAAAATCTACAAATTAATGAAACAGTATTTGTAGAAAAACCTTTGTAATGCTTAGTCAAAAATTCCTGTACTGCCTCAATACCTTGAACTAACGGTATACAGGTATACAATGACACTACATCTACTGTGAGCATTGTATGTTGATTCGGATTGAAACTAAATGTGGAAAGAAATGCATTTAATTTAGTCAAAAAGTGCCAAGAATCACGTAAATAAGAATTCTCATTCGATATAATCGGTCCCAATAAGGCATCTATGACCAAAGCTAAACCTTCTGTAACTGAATGAGATGAGGACACTATCGGTCTAAAAGGTGGTTTAGATATGCATTTATGACACTTAGGAATCCCAAAAAATATTCCAATACGAGGTTGGTCTATGACACAAAATTCATACAATTCAAGACTAATGTCCCCCTCCATTAAAGCCTCATATAAATATGAATGTATACTGCGCTGCCGTTGGTGAATTTCTGCTAATGAAATGTTAACATATTCATGTTCATTTTTTAAAAGTTTCAATAAACCTTCAGTATATGCTTCATTAGTCATTATTACTATATTATTCCCTTTATCACTTTTCATAAATCTGTATGCACCATTCAGAGATTTAAGCTTTTGTAAAGCTCTATTTACTGCAACTGTCAAATTATGATAATATTTACGATTATTACTTAACAATACGTCAATATCCTGTATGCATAATTCTTCAAAAGTAGATAAAGTATGATGTAACTTGGGACAAAACTTAGAAGGTTTACAAAACACTTTGTTATTAATAGTAATGTCATGCAATAAAAAGTGTAAATTCAGCTTTCGCACATATTTTTTAACATCCACCACAGTCTTAACATAATTGGCTTTAGAGTGAGGGACAAAATTCAAACCTAATTTCAGAACATTCATTTCATCAGAAGAAAAAACATAATCAGTTAAATTAATAACACTGAACTGACTAGAGTCTGAAACTATGTTTCGTCCCCCGATGAGAGGGAGTTCAGAAAAGTCCGACTTCTTGTTAATACAGTATTTGTTGAGTTTAAAAGTTTTTTATTTTGTACAACATTAGGAGCCGTAACTTGATTCAGTGTCTCTTCTTGATTAGGCACCACTTTCAATTTTTTAATAATATCAGAACCATTGCCACTGATTTTATTTACAAGTTCAGAACTAGTGGCATTTTCATTATCCACGGATATGTTGTCTACATCTACAATATCTTTGTTGGTATGAACTGACCTCCTGTTGTTACTGAGGTCTGTACTTGTAGATGGAACCAACGGTGGAAAGTGTTTGTCATATGAATCAAACCATTCACTTTCCGTAACATTTTTTACTCCATTAGTGAAGTGTGCACTTTTTGCACTAGTATGTTGATCGACCCCCTTGTATGTTCTATTAAATTTATTACCTGAAACTAGGTTCACAAAAACAGTATTTGTTTCATAAGCTTGTAAGTCACGCAACAACTTGTTTTGTTTTCTATTTATGTTCTCCTTAGTAGATTGATCCAAATCTTGTATTAATTTGGTAAACAAGTCGTTGACACTATCGATGTTAAATTGTTTTTTGAAAAACAACTCTAAGCTAATGATTTCTTGCTTAATTACTTCTAATTTTTTGTTGTTATTATCAACTAGCAACTTCAGAAAACTCAGTCCAGCATCATTAAAAAACACAGTCAAAGTCTTGAAAAACGGGTCGCTTACTTGTACACCATTTGGGCATTTGAAAAAACGTAAGCCCTTAGGGATAATATTTAACTCAATGCACCGAGCAAAATAACAGTTTTCATAATAGATAGAATTGTACCTTTGTAATAATTTAGTTAATTGCTCTCGCTTATCCGAAAAACCGTAATGCCATGGTGTCTTTTTAGATGGAATAGCTTCATGTCTACCCAGCGACATAAACGGATTATCTGCACGGTCGAAGAAGTGTTTCACCGTCGCTCGACCAATGATGCCATATTGATTCGTCTCTCCGTTACTGACGCCGGTAGTGGAGCATTGTTGAATCTGCTCACCACACGCCAAATTGGCTGTTACTCCCTTCTTTTCAGTAACCAACACATTATCAAGGCAAATAACTGTGTCCAGCTCTTGAAACGAACCATCCGGACTGGATGATTTTACAGCTGGACTCTTCCTATTAGCATTCGCAACTAAAAATTGTAATGATCCTTTGATTTCAGTTAAAGTACTGATAAGTAAAGTACCTAGATTAACTTGCTCTGTAGACGGTGTAGGATATATACTCATATTTAATAACGAATCCTCTGCTGCTTCTGCCATGGTACACGTCAAACCAAAAAAGCAAAAATACCAAAATAGTCACAGATAAAAATAGCAGAAATGGGAAGGAAATGGGAGGAAAGGTTGGTTTTAAATTCCACATATAGTGACAAGTGGTCATTATATAAAAGATTCCTGGATGATATATGTATTTTTTGGATTGCAACTAGTGAAGAAGTTACAGAATTTATACATTTTTTGAATAACAGTACAGAATTTTTGAGATTTATACACAACATTGATAAGGAAAAGCTATACTACCTGGACATAGAAATATACAAAAAAGATAACAAATTTTGTTCCAGAGTATAAAGAAAGAATACTTATTCAAATTCATATCTACATTACAATAGTGGACATCCAGTGCACCAAAAAAGGAATCTAGTGAGAGGTCAATATATAAGATCCTCCAGAATGACCTCTAATGTAGAACATTTTTTAGAGGAAATTAAAGTTTTGAAACTGATGTTTATGGTGAAAAAATACCTGGCTTATACGATAGAGCAAATGGAGAAAGAAGTTTTAGAGGGTAGAATAGGAAAAGTTAAACCCATATTGGGTCATGAAGAGGATATACAAGGAGAAAACCAACAGGAGGCAAATTTTAATAGGGCATTGGTGGTGTTAGAATTTAATGGAACTTTTTCTATGGTGAGGAATATTGTGGACAAAGAATGGAACAGATGTATGTCTATTACAGATTTAGATAAAATAACCAGGGAAAAGTTAAGGGTGGTGTATAAAAATTCACACAGCTTAAAGAATTTGAAAGAAATAGCTTCAGAGAAATGGAAATAAAAGAAAAAAAAACGGAACTTTCAAATGTGGGCATTGCTCTCAGTGTTCCTATATTGCTAACAAAGAATCCATATTCCTAGAAAGCAGGAATAAGGTATTAGAAGGGAAAGAATACAACCATTGTGACAGTTTTGGTTTAGTATATTTGGCTAAATGTGAAATGTGTCATGCATTTTACATTGGAAAGACTGAACGTAAATTGGAAGAAGAATCTATGAACATATTTACGACGTACAAAATAAAAAAGAAACAAATGCCCTATATAGGCATAAATTGGATTGTAGTAATGCACAGTATTCTTTTTTGTGTTAGAAAGAATAAAAAAAAGATGAAAGGGGAGGCTTATGGGAGAAAAAAATTGAATACAGAGAGCTTTGGTGGCAGGTCACACTACAGGCTAACAAACACCCAGGATTAAATGATTTTATATCCATAGCCCCTTTTCTTAAACTGAGAACTGCAAAATTATGATTTTTATAAATTATAACCCACGCCTCATTATATTCATTTTATTATTTCCCCATATTGAAACAGCAAAAGAAATATAGAACTTTTAACATTTTATATTCCACACCAATTTGTTCATTTAAAATGGAATTGTTTTAACATTTTTATATACATTTTAACATATACACATTTTGTAGTATAATCTAAAGATTATATTCATTGACTATTTATGACTTTTATTATTTAAAAGGTTTTTAATATTAAAATTGTGGTGATTACAGTCAAACCTTAATTTGGCGAAAGCTTACATCAATGGTTCATGTGTATGCACAAATAATACATCGTTTAACTTAATGTAATGAAGGAAACTGGCCACTAGATAGTGCTATAATGGTTTCAATTGAATTATCTTCTTACTGAAATATTTTCACAGTGGAATTTTATTTGTATTTTAAGTCACAAAGATGCATCTGTTTTTTACATAATATATTTGTATTTTGCATTTTTTATTCATTTGAGTGGTGACAACATGAAAAGAAAGAAATATATTATTCATATTTGTTCACTGCAATTATCTCTTTCATAGACATATTGTTTCAGTCAATTAATTATGTCATTACTAGACTGATGGCTGTTTTAGTATAAAACGAGTCGACTGATTCTTATACCCACATCTGAGGAAGTTATCTAAATGAAAACGTATTGGTTTTAACGTTCATATAGATCATTTATTTTGTAATAAAGTGTTTTTCATTGGTGTCTGCTGTCCGAGAGCTTAACTGTGTGCCGTGAGAGTCTATTTATTCTTTCAATAGTGCACTTTGGACTTTTTGGCTACCTTTTGGAAGTTTTTGGTTTATTCCTATGATCCTCTTAGTAAGGAATGTCTGTAGCCTCTCCAGTTGTTGGAGGTGTCTAGTGAGGTACATGCCAAATGGGGCATTGCACTCTATAATGGGTCTGATGAGGGAGAAGTAGAGAGCAATAATAACTTATTTTTCCTGGATGAGAAACCTTTTGTGATGAGATGTGCCACGTAAAAAGACTTCCTAACTACAGTGGTGATGTGGCTGTTGAAGGAGAGGTTGCTTTCTACCTGTGTCCCCAGATCCCTTATGACACCTTCAGAGTTAAGTGGGTTGCCTTCAATATGGTAGTTTGTGGGCATCATATTTTTCCTGAAGGGAATGACGATGCATTTTTTGGCATTGATCCTAAGGCCATGGTTTTGGCACCGCTGGTTGGTCTCTGGTAGGCCTTTTTGTAGGATGTCCACATCAGCTTGAGAATCAATAATAGCTCCCAGTTTGCAGTCATCCACAAATTTAGTTACCCAGAGTCCTTTGGTGTTCGCTTGAACTTCAGAGAAGTAGATACCAAACAGGAGGGGACCCAGAACTGATCCTTGTGGGACTCCACTTGTAACTGCTCAGTAGTCAGATTTGGACTTAGCTACTTTCACAGTGTGGGTTCTGTCAGAGAGCCAGTTGGCAACCCATTGCGTGATGTAAGGGTTAATGCCCAGATTTGTGAGCCTATCAATGATTCCAGAGTGTGGAATGGTGTCAAAGGCTTTAGCTAGGTCGAGGTATGCTGTGTGAACAGCCTTGCCTGCATCCACCACTCTGGTGACAGCTTTGAAGAAGTCTATCACACTGAGCAGACATGATCTGCCTTTCACAAATCCAAACTGCGTGGGGTCCAGAGATTGACGGTTTTCTATATCCTTATTTATAAGATCCATTTACTGGAGTCTTCACGTGGCTGTCAGTATGCCTGGTTGTGTTGGAGAGGGAGTGTGCTTTCAAGTGCAGAGGTGGGGTGTGCAGGAGTCCAGAATGTTTGTTGGACTCCTGGTGAAAAACTATGAATCCTGGCTGGTGCAGGGTGATTACCAGGGCTCAGAATGTAAATCTGAGACCTGGGATTGATTGGCTAGGGAACTTACCAGTGCAACTTGTATCCCCCACACTTGTGAGCAGTGCCATTACCACTATGATGACCTGATGTGTAAAAAGAGGGAAACCTTGGACACCTGGGTCCAAGAAGCTCAGACTGGATAGACGCTGCAGATACGTAAGTATATTTGGCATTACCTTAGAAATGTTCAAGCTGAATCTGTGCAAAACTGGTATGCATAATGGTTTGCTTCTCTTACAACAGCTGCAGAAGAGAGGACTCACAATGTCCAGTCCCATGGGGCCAGAATGAGGCATGAGTGTGGTAAGTAGGGAAACATCAAAGCAATAACCTAATGCATAATGTACTGTCAAGATAAATTATTTACAGAGTTTGCAGTCATAACAGTCAGGTATGACATACCTTGGAAAAGTAATATGTTTAGTAATGTGTCACTGCCTACCTGAAATGGTAAAGCAACTTAAGTCAAGTAAACATGCATTATTATGTAGTATAGCTTACAAACATCAGTTGATGTTCATAGGTTCATATATATGTTCTAGACTAATGGCCCTGGAGCCTTTACAAGCCTAGCCCATAGAAGTGCCCTAGCATTGTCCCACCCAACGTTAGCTCCCAGTGCCTCCATCAAGTAGAGCCACTGGAGTGATCCCCAGGGTGAACTTTCTATTTCCCACCCACTCATCAAGATTTCTCCTGAAGAGGGCCAGTGAGGTGCTCTGCTTGACATGTATGGGAAGTTTATTCCAGATCATGGGTAGTCTCTGGGTTATGAACCTTTTCCCCAGCTTAGATGTAGCATTTCTAATAGAGCTGGGTCAGACATGGCTTTGTAAGTCAAGCAGAGATAGACTCTTAGTAGATGATATGAGAAAGAGAATAGCTGGAGTTTTTTGAGTCTGTTCATGTAGGACATGTGTTTACGGCCTAGGATCCTCTTCATGAGGTACTTTTGAGGCCTTTCCAGCTGTTGCATGTGTCTAGTGAGGTACATGCCAAATGGGGCATTATACTTAACTGACCTAATGAGGGAAGAGTAGAGAGAGATGATGACCTCTTTCTTCCTGGATGCAAAACCCTTGCTAATACGATGTGCCACATAGAAGGACTTTCTGACCACAGTGTCAATGTGGTGGTCAAAGTAGAGGTTGTTGTCACCCTGTTTCCCCAGATCTCTTATAATGCCTTCAGTGTTCAGTGAGCTCCCATTGATGTGGTAATTAGTGGGAACTGAGTTTTCCCAAAGGGGATGACGACGCATTTTTTGGCATTAAGGTTATGGTTTTGACAGCAGTCACTGGTGTCAGTGAGGCCTTTCTGTAGGATGTCTACAGCACTGGGGGAGTTAATAATGGCTCCCAGCCTGCAGTCATCTGTGAACTTGATCAGCCAGAGCCCCTTTGTGTTGGCCTAGACTTTTGAGAAGTAGATGCCAAACAGAAGAGGACCCAGGATCGATCCCTGTGGGACTCCACTTGTGATTGGTCAGCAATCTGACTTGGAGTTCACTACTTTCACACTGTGGGTTCTATCTGTGAGCCAATTTACAACCCACCTACTGATATAGGGGTTGATGCCTAGTTTGGTGAGTTTATCAATAATTCCTGAGTGGGGAATGGTATCAAAGGCCTTGGACAGATCAAGGTAGGCTGTATGAATTGCCTTTCCCTCATCCACAGCTCTGGTGACTGACTCAAAGAAGTCGACCAGGTTGAGCAGGCATGATCTACCTTTCACAAAACCAGATTGCATGGGACCTAGAGTTTAGAGATTCCCAATATCCTTGTTAATTAGGTCCATGTTAGTGTCGCCATTGCCTTACATATCAGATTCATCAGGCTAATGGGGTGATAATTTCCAGGGTCTGTAGTCACTCCTAATTTATGGAGAGGGATGACTGTAGCAGTGCACCATTTGGTAGGGACAGAGCCTGAAGTGAGGCTGTGATTGAACAGGGCACACAGACATGGTGCCAGTTCACTTTGTAGTTCATGTAGAACACATCCAGGAATATTATCAGGTCCCATGGAAGCTGTATTATTGGCCTTGGACAATGCAGCTTTACTCTATGCTGCAGTAATGCTGAGTGCCTGACATTCCTCTGGTATTGTGATTGGTCCTTTTGGTGGTGAGAGAGGGTAAAGTTGGCACTGAATCTTTTGGCCTGTATGTTGGCAATATCTGTTGGCTCAGTATAGGAGGTACCATTGTGCAGTAACTCAGAGCAAATCTGGGTATTGCCATGGAGATTCTTGATATAACTATAGAAGGCTTTGTGGTTGTTTTTAGTGTTGCCATGGAGATTCTTGATATAACTATAGAAGGCTTTGTGGTTGTTTTTAGTGTATGTCACAATTCTTCCTTCATAGCCGGCTTTAGAGGTTTTGATCAGGTCTCTCAACTTTTTGTTGAGGCTAATAAGGGAGTTTTTCCTGTCTTGGGACTTCACCTTTTTCTGCAACAGTTTCTTCCTGCTGTTGTAGAGTTTATTAATGCCATTGAACCACCAGATTGGCTTCCCTTTTTTTGGAGGAGCATATATTGGTTCTGTTGGGTATGGCTAGTTCCATGCATTTATGTACATGTTCGTACAGTGCATCTGTGTATGATTCAGCAGTCATGCATCTGTTTTCCATTGACATGGATGCCATGAATTTAGCCACCTCTGTTTTTAGGAGCCCAAAATCAGCTTGCCCAAAGTCAGCTATGGAGAAGTTTTTTTATGGTGGTTACCTTTGCAGGGGGGTAATATGGATTTCCATGGTGATTAGTTTGTGGTCGGATCTAACCAGGGAGGAATTGAGGAATTGACTTTGGTGTATAGCAACAGTTGCCCATGTTAGTAATAACCAAAACCAACACTTGTGTACAGTGGAATAACAACGAACACACAAAGTAAAATCCACCAGTACGTTAAAGAACCTCTGTGTCTTGGGATCACCCACACTTCTGCCCAAATCGCAACAGTTGCGCCAGCAATATGAACCATTTGAATAAACCATAAAAATAATTCCAAAAGATGTATAAAAACGTTTTAATGAATCCAAAAAGTAATGTTAAGCGCTTTCACTTGTACTACAAGCTTCATCAGAACACTGCAACTAATTCCAATGATCTTTAAATAACTTTTTTGGTGCCAATGCAGTTCAAAACTGCCCATCCAATTTAAAGACATACACACTTAAAAACAGCCAGACTATGTTATTACACATAAATAAATACTAACAAAAAGATATATCAAAATGTGATAATGCTATTACAATACAATTATAAAATATAATAGGCATGTCATTTCAAAACCAAAAGTGGCTTAATAGATATAAAATCATTTAAACAAGGTGGAGTAGAAGCATCTGTAAATATTTGCCACCATAGTTCTTTATAAGATAGTATTCCCTTGAAGTCACCCCCTCGTTGATCTATTGACACACTATCTACTATAGCAAAGTTAAAAAAATGACTGTCACCATATTCTTTTATGTGTCTATATAAGGCATTCTTGTCATCTTTATTCTTTATACTATAAAGATGGGAATAGATATGTCTGTTGAATTTCCTTTCGGTCTTGCCTATATAAAATCTGGGGCAGGTCCTGCATATAGCTATATATATGACCATTTTAGTTTGACAATTTCCTCTATGGGGCCTGATCTTAGTATGGTTAAAGTTTTCCAAAACTATATTATCCCCCAGAAATATGATATGGCATTGATTACAAGTACCACATTTGGATGTGTTCTTGTTATTGAAAGTCTTACACATAAGACCTCTCTCTAAGATATGTTTGATATTAATTCCAATTTTGTTAACAAATCAAGGACTTCTTCCTAACACAGAAACAATGTCCTGATCTGCCAATATAATATTCCAACTGTCAGTCGGGATTCTCTTAACCTTACCTGTGTGTGTGGACCATATTCCAAAATACATGTTCTGTCAAAGAAACTAGTATTTTTAGCTTTTCCACTGACAACACTATTTTCAGCAATCTTATTATTTCCATTATTATATCTTTCACCCAGCAGTGGTGTATATTTTTTCCCCCACTCGCTAATTACATACTTGCTAACTTTAAACATAGCCTTAACATCATATCCTCTCTCCTTAAATAAGGAAGTGATATATAGCACTTCATCCAACAAGTCATCGTAATCTGATGTCATCCTAACTGCTCTAATAAGTTGTCCTTTATATATATTCATAAAATGTCTCCTAGGATGATTGCTGGTATATTCTAGATAATTGTTGGAAAACGTATTTTTCCTATATATCCGAGATTTGAAAATATTTAACATCCTGGAAACATATGCATCTAAATAGGCAAGACCACTATTATTTTTAGAAAAAGTAAATTTCAGATATTTGTTACTCCTATTAATGTATTCCAAAAATTGGTCTAACAAATCATCTCCACCATCCCAAATCAAGTATATATCATCCAGAAATCTGGAGTAATACCTGATGTGTTTCATATATCTACTAGTGAATACCTGCATCTCTTCCCAGTCAAGCATAACCAAGTTGGCGTATATGGGAGCACAAGCGGCTCCCATAGCTACACCCCTGGTTTGCCTGAAATAATCCCCTTCGAAGAAGATATAATTGTGGTCCAAAACCAATGACATCATGTCCAGAAGGAGACAGGTGGTGTCTCATTGTATATCTGCATATTTCCTAATACTACTGGCGAAGGCCTCTAGTCCCTCTTCCTTAGGGATACAGGAAGACAAGTCCATGATGTCTATGGTGACTATCTGAATATCATTCCTAGATAAATAAGTAGGATAACTTCTTAAAAAGTCCCAAGAATCTTTGGCTATATGTGGTATTTTTTCATAGACTTGTTTAAGATATGTATCAGTCACTGATCCCATAGGAAATGTCTTAGACCTACTACCTGATATTATAGGTCTAAAAGGGGGGTCATCCACTGCTTTGTGAATCTTGGGAATACCCACTATAGTGGCTAAAGTAGGATAATCAACTTTAATAAATTTGTATATATCCTCAGTAATCCTGTTGTCAATTAAGAATTATTCTATACACATATCTATTTTTCTATATCCTATATTGATTTCATTAAGTGAGACATTTACATAATTACCTGAAGTGTAAAGAAGATCATGTATTTTGGAAGTATATACTAAACTATCATATATAACTATACCCCCCCCCCTTTATCGGGTTTCATAACCCTAATACGTCTATCTTTTCTTAAATGTTGGAGCACCTCATACTCTTCTACAGACAAATTAAATTTATAATGGAAACCAGCTATCTGTTTATTTAACTGGTATATCTGCTGCGTAACCGCTTTGTCATATATAGAGATGGTAGGATGCATGGGGGGTATAAACGTACTCTTCTTTTTTAACACTTGTAAAGTCACTCCGGTCTCAGCTAGTTTGTCTAATATTTTAGTGTCCTTATACATAATTGCCAGGTTGAGTTTCCTGACATATTTTTTCAATTAACCAATACAGTCCACTAATCCGAACTTATTGGTGGGAATATATTTCATCCCTTTGGACAACAGGTCGAAGTGTGATGTTTTTAACTCATATCCAGTAAAATTATAAATGTTGAAGTTCTTGTATGTACAAACTACTCCATTACATACAATACCTCCTCCATACTTAATATCATCCATCTTGCCAATAACCCTACAATCAATGGGGAAACGATCTTGTTCATGTGATGTTAAAACTGACTTCGATGTTACTAATAATTCTGTCTTCTCCAGTTTCCCCCTTTTTTCCAATATCTCTGCCTCTCTCTGTGCTCTGTGTATAAAAAATCATCATCTCTATCTGACCTGTACCAGGTATTACCTTTGTCTCCCCTTATAAAGTTAGTCTCATCTTTATTTTTATTTTTATCCCATATATATGCTTTCCCTCTTTTATATTGTTCCAAATCTCTTTGAAATTTCCTCATCTTACGAACATGTGTTTTCTGTATAACATTTTCTGCATTAGTAAACTGCTTGGCATATAATTTCTCCCATTGGGAGAACAGTAGATCATTTCTAATCAAATTATTCAGTTCCTCCATTTCTTGCATTAAAATTGCTAACTTGTCATCATTAAATTTAATAAGTAATGACCTAAATTTAAAACCACATTGGTAAAAAAAAACGTTAAATTCTTGAATAACCAGGTCAAGGGTGTTGCTTCCTCTAGTGGAGGTAAGAGTGAGCTGGTCCAGGGCATTGGAATTGATGCATTCCAAGAAGTATTGGTCCAGTGTATTGGTGCATGAGTAGTTTTCCCAGCTGATGGAGGAGTAGTTGAAGTCACCTAGAATGAGAATGTTGGGTTGGACCCTAATAGTTTCCAGGGTTCTTAGGAATGTGAAATGAGAGTCTTGGGAAATGGTTAGGGACCTATAGCAGGCTAGGACATGAATCACTGTCTTACCCAATGTTAGTTGTACCTGAAGTACCTCAGATGCATTATACTGGGCTACTAATCTGGAGTTGTGCATATCCTTTATGAATATGGAGACACCACCTCTTTTGGAGTTTCGGACTTGTTCTGGGGCTGAAAGGTGTGGAATGAGTTATAGCCTGGTAGTGCATGGGTGCTTTCTTCTGCTTTAAACCAGGTGTCCATTACAGCACAAATGTCGATGTTCTCCATTTTGAGGAGTGCTTCGAGCAAGTGCATCTTCAGATTTAGACTTCTAGCGTTGAGCAACATGACCCACAGATTGCATTTATTTATAGTTGTTACAGTGGTAATTTGGTCTTTGGCACATTGCCTAAAAAGGCACTATATGGGTGGCAAGAGCCTTAGCCAGTATCCAGAAACCCAGGGGTGACAGATGCAGGCCATCTCTGGCAAAGCATTGAGGTCTGTCAGTCATGTCATCCCAAGCAGACAGATACGAGATCCCCTTAGAATGACACCAGAAACCTAGCCAATTGTGTAACTCAATCATTTTCTGCTTGTACTGCAGTATTATTCTGGGAGATGGTAGGATGCTGCTCAGGGCTATGGTCATACCTGCCTGTGTCACATAATCAGAGAGCTCCTCCATGTCTCTTTTCATGTAGTCCAGGGAGGTATGTCTCAGGTCATTCACACCCACATGGACAGTGACAGAGTCATACTTCTACTTGTTGTAGAGTGACCTGAGTGTGTGTGTTATGTGTCAGATTATGGCAACTGATAGACAGTTGACTGTTACCTTCTCCTTATTTAACCTAGTGAGTGGGACATCAGTGTGTCTCACTATTGAGTCACCTATGACTAGTGTATTGGGCAAACTGCTTTGCCTTAGGGGCTTAGGTTGAGGGGCAGATGTGTAGGTGAGCTATGTGTCTTGTGGTTTGAGCTGTGTTGTGGTGGCTGAGTGCATTTCTGCCTTTGAGGTCTCTGCTGTTTGGGTAGATTTCCTATTCAGAGCCTCTGTGAAGGTGGGTGTGTGGTTTGTATTTTTATGTGAGAGCTCTGATGGTGGGTGTTCTGGAGGGCTATTTGTTGCATGTGATGTGGTGCAGGTGTTGACCTTCTCCTCTAGACCAGCTATTCTAATCTTGGCTTGAGAGTGCATCCAATTTGGATATATAAGTGTATCTCTCACAAGACTGTGTGTTGGGAGATAAGAGAGGAGTGTTATCTGTGTACATGAGGCAGTTGCTATACTGCCTCAGAATACCCAAGTTAACCAGGTTAATAGGAGAAAACACAGGGGACTGACCATTAGACGTGCCAGGAGGGATGGTCATTATTACTAAGTACTGGAGCTGTTTTCTTATATATTCCTTTTACAGGAAAAATGTCACTCAAGGTGTCTGAGTCTGTACAGAGCACTGCCAAACACTTAAGGGGAAACTAATATGCAGACCATGAAAATTTAAGGATGAAGTATTTAGGCAGATATTCTGAAGTTAGAATGAAATCAAGCACTACTTACTGAAAAATAAAGAATTATCTTGTCAAGAATGATGAAAAGAGGGGAGTCGCATAAATGGCTACTGCCTGGCTACTACTAAGGCTGGTCTCAGCACAGCTTCACTCTGTTGGGATACAACACTCCTTTGCTTCTTCTCTTACCAGAAGAAAAATGTTAGCACCAATCCCAAGAATAGAAGCAGGCCACGGCCTGTTTGGTAATCCGCAGTCTTGTCCCAGATGAAGCAAGGGTCTGTAGGCTTGTAGCCTTTTTTTTGGTAGATGCCTTGAATAGCAACCAGACAAATCAGATACATTAAGGACAGACACTCACTCTCTGACCAGAAAGAGTCAGTAATCAATGCTGCTACTCTCACCAGGATCAGAATATAAGCACAGATTCCAAGCGGTCACCTATAAAGCAGTTATTAAGCTTTCTGGTGATCAGCAGTCTCCAGTGGATAATGTAACTGCACTCCTTCTCTCACCAGGAGAAAACAGAAGCACTAATCCCAAGATGACTACTGAGAGGCAGACTGTGGGCTCTCCAATAAGTGGTGGTCTTGCAATAGATGCTTAAAGGTAAGATGAAAAAAATAGTTTATCCTAAACACTGCAGTGTGCACTAGACAAGTTAGATGTGAAACTAGGTAATTTAAGTTTTACCTCTCTAAAAGTTAAGTTTTAGTGGAGAGTTACTATTTTTAAAACAACAAGATAGATTGAAAGGTGGTGGTCAGTTTTGTATTCGGATACTATGGAATACAATAGGATGGCCAATAAATTTAAATAGTTGAAGAGGAGTGATTTCACAAAATGATAATTATGTGCTTTCTCACACCAGCCAGTAAAGGCAAAGAGGAAATGAGATATATGGTCAAATTAACATAAAGGGGCAGGCAACTAGAAAGACAGTGGTGTTTAAGAACAAAACAGTAACCTGGTGGGAGGGTGGGAAAAATTTCTGTTTGATTCACAAGAGACAGAGCCGTGGTCTCTTTTCAAGTTTTAATATGCAGTTAAAAACAGAATACAAGTAAACAGTATAAAGATAACAAATCACAGTATACAAAATAGAAAAAGGCAATAAAGTAATACAAAATACAACAAATAAAAAGCAAACTAACCTTTCTCTCATAGCAAACTGTAGCAGAGTCTGGGTGAGCCTTTCCTGTCTACCCAGATTAATAGTCACTGTTCTGCTATGCTCTTTGTGTGAAATATGCTGTAGATTGCACTCTAGTAATGGCGAGGGTATGTGGATTATTTATTAGAAGTCTGACACAGCTATCCATGCTGTACATGCTACACTTGAAGCAGCAGTAATCAATGGATTTTAAAGGGTAATGATGTTGTGATATGTACTGTTTTCAAACAAAGAAGTGCTCAGTATTCTTTTAGTCACTGCATGTCTGTTCTAATCTAAAACCAGTTCAAGCCTGTGTTCTGGTCATTTTGTGTCATACAATGCTGTACATTCCACCCACTCGAAGAACAATGTGTATTGGTAAGGTAGCTGACATTCTGGCCAGATATCGATGTGTATAAATATCAGATTTTAATGTACGTTATCAATAAAGTTTAAAGCAGGATTGTGGCTTGATAGGTAATCTGTTCAAATAACTCTGCAGTATGGTTGTATTCACTCATGTGTATTCTAATCTGATACCTGTCAACTGTAAAAATGAAATGAATAAAGACTGCAGAAGAAATGTCTGATAAATGTAGTGCAATACTCAAAGTAAGGTTCAAGCCTGTGTTATGGCCATTTTTAGTCAAATAATGTTGTATATTCCTCCCACTCCAGGAAAAGGTATATGGGTAAGGTAGCTCATGTTCTGGGCAGATATCCATGTGTATAAGTGCCAGATTTTAAGGAACAATATCAGTTAAGTGTAAATCAAGATTGTACCTTGATAAATAATCCTTTCTAATAAGTGTGAAGTAGTCCTGTATGCACTACATTTCTCATATTTTCCCTGGAGTCACAACTTTCGGGTTCTAATCCCATGGCAGCCAACTAAGAAATTACTGGCTGTCTAGCCTACTTAATGTACACAAACATACTTATCAGCTGTAATGATTGTTTGGAATGTAATGACTAATGCCCCATATGTGTGGTCTTGGACTAGCAGATAAATTATATTACTTGGAATGCAATTTATTAACAAATCAGTTTATAGAACACCTTGGTAGTAATATATGAGCACAGTATGGAAACCAGTTTCTCTAGTTGTATACCAGCATTTGTTAGTGCTTGGCCCATACTGTCCCATGCCAGCAGGTTAAGAGGTATGTACGTGCAATATCATCTATACAAGAATTGGAGTCACTGTACTCACAACTGACACTGCACAACTGTAGAAGTATGTAGAGAATGGGTTTACTGTACATGTATACCCTGATTGGAAAATGACCAATCTCCAGCAGGTTATTAATGTACAAGTAATGTCTGGTGAAAAACGAGTCCGTTACTTCACAAGTGCTTATCTAGCTACCATGGAGCTTGGACTGAAAAAATGCAATGGCCGCCATTATTTTACACTTGCTAAGCAGCACTTTTGCTGTTTAGCGAGTGTAAAACATAAAAAGGAAGACAACTAAAAAAAATATTTGTGTGTGTGTGTCTCTGTGTGTGTGTGTGTGTGTGTGTGTGTGTGTGTGTGTGTGTGTATGTGTGTGCATGCATGCGTGTGTGTTTATGTCTGTGTTTTGAGTGTATGTGCGCATGTCAGTGAAAGTGAGAGCGAGCAAGCTATTATATTACACTCGCTAAGCAGATCTTTTGCTGTTTAGCAAGTGTAAAATAAAAAAAAATAAAAAATAAAATAAAGAGCATGTGTATGAGAATGAATGCATGTATGTGAGTAAGAGAGAGAGAGAGCAATAGATTGAAAAAAACAGAAATGCGTGTGTTTATCTTTATAAATACACCTTAGGATTCAGCAAGCAGCCGTGCAGGAATAACTTATTCCTGCAAGGCAGGGACTGTTCCTTTGCAGTACGGCAGCACGCCATGCATATTTATGAAGGTGTGCTGCCGTGCTGCAAAATGGACATGGTGCTGTGCATGAGTGCAGGGGGTGTGTCTGAGAGCAGAGCTCTCACTATACATACACCCCCTGCACTCCAGAATTGCTGTTCGGCAATTATAAATTAGCATAACTGTCCAGATATTTTACTCTAAGAAGTTTACTCTAAGAAGTTGACAGGTATGCTCACTTATAATTGCCTTTCAGCAATTATAAATGAGCATACCTGTCAACGTCTTAGAAAAAAATATCTGGACAAAGCCTAAAATGATGGGGAGACAAATAGGACAGATTTTATATATATGAGAAAGTTTATAGAATAATAGGTTTTGCATTAGCGTGAATTTTCTACAAGATGTGGAGTCTTAAACTCAAATGTTTGTCATTATTTAATGACATCAATCCTCAGCTATTTGCCAGAAAGCAACACATCAAAAATATGATTGAAAAATCTGGACAGCCTGCGAAAACCTGTACACTTGAGAAGTATGCAAATGAGTGAGAACACTCGTAACACCACCAACCCATCAGGGTAAAACATCTGGACAAAGCCATAAGGGACAGTCATCACACAAAGCAGAAAGTTGAAAGAATAACAGGTTTAGCATTAGCAGGGATATTCAGAAGGGAAGAAATAAAAAAACACAACAAATCATTTTTTTTTATAACTGCGATAAAGTTTAAGCGTAGCTGTGCAGGTGTGGACGTCGCTTAATTATGTTTAGTCCAGTTTAAACAGTACCAGATGTTAAATAGCAAGAGACATCCAACTTAAGCAGTGCTGCAATAGTGTAGTGGTTAAAGTGTATGCTGGGAAAGCAGCCATTCCTTTTTCGATCCCCACAGTGACCTATTTATATTTTACATGTGAAAGCAGTACATAAACTTTTCTTTTTATAATTAGCTATGAAATAACATATATTTGTTAACCAGAGTACTGTAGTAGGTTCAAATGTGAGGTGTCAGTTTAATAAAGTTGTGAAACCCCCATATAAACACAAGTGCCCCATACAGTATAGTCACACAGGAATAAATGTAATGAAAGCACACTGGGGGCTGTCAAGGACAGTAAACAGATTTATAATATGTAATGAATGACAAATGAATCCCATACAGCAAATAGTCTATAAAATAAAATAAAAAGCAATGCTAGGCATTGCACAGCTCTGCTTACAAGGTGTAAGCATTGTGTAAATATGACTGCTAAGCACTGAGTAGCCCAGTTAAGTGGATTTGCCCATTGGTAAGCAATGCTGAACCTGCCCCTTTAAGCACTGCTAACCTTAGATAAGCAGGTTTGCCCATACCTTAGCTTAGCTCAGCATATTCAAAACCATCCAATCATGGCAAAGGGCGAGAAACTGGCCATATTTAAAACCCACAAGTGGGAATATAGCTCATAACTGGTTGCAGCGTCTCACTGTAGGCAGTAATGCAAGAGTTGGACAGGGCATGCGCTTTCAGGTGCAGCGCTGAGGCATACAGGAGTTGAAGGTCATGGTAGGACTCCTGGCAAAGAACCATGACAAGAGACTGCTCTTGGGCCAGTACCAGGGCTCGCAGTATAAATTGGAAGCCTGGGACCATCTCGCCTGTGATCTCACCAGTGACACTGGTATCCCTCAGACTGGTGAGCAGGTTCAGCACCACTATGCCGACTTGAAGCAGAGAAAGAGGGAGGTCTTGGACCAATGGGTCCAAAAAGCAAGGCAGAGGGGTGATGTTCCAGCACTGTGTAAGTATTCATATCAAGAACTGTTTACTAAAGTTCAGCCTGTGTATGTGATGGATATGTATGCCTAAATATTTCTTTATTTGCTTTACAGGTGCAGCTGAGCGGGCTGTGAATCAAGAAGCCTATGCTAGTAGGTTGCAAAGGCTGTGTCACAAGGCTGGTGAGTAAAAATCCTGCTTGTAGTAGTCATACCAAATAAATATAAAGTATTAGAAAGTCACCTGGCAGTATAAAACTGTGTATGGGTTGTACTGGATAAACCAGACAATATGACAGTAATAGTCCCATATAGGTCATATTTCAATAGAACCGTAACTGCCTGCCAATAAAGTTCTAAATCCTGGACTGGTTGTGTTTACTTTGGTATCGCATGGCATTTAGTGTTGCAGTCTCTAAATAGTAATGCTGTGTTAATCGCTGCTACCCGCACTGTGCTACATGAAAGATATGTCTAGTAATGTCTGTATAAGACTGTTGTAAGTACAAGGTATGATTGTACAAACAAGAGAGACTAAAACACTAAAAGAACAAGCAGCAGTTTCTAAAAGCTCACTGTGATGACACCCACATGGTTGTAGTTTTAGCACACACAGCCATGGTTTGAATCCTGGGAGTGGTAGTAGTAAGCTGTATGCATACTCATACCTCTCAAATGTACAGATGTTTGCACAATGTCCATATAATTGGCTCATATATTAGGCATGTTCCTCTGTCTCCCTGGCAAATCACTGGGATGATCCCAGAATTGTAGTCACTAAATAATGACATACATTTGATTTTCAGACTTCAAATCCTTCAGAAAATGTATATTAAAACAAATCTTGTTACTCTAGCAACTCTCCAAGTTTATAAGAGCTATATTCAAAATATGTTCCTATTTGTACACCCATGTATGTTCTCAAGCTTTGTCCAGATGTTGTGCATTCAGAGATTGAGAGGTATGTGCATAATTATGTGTAGAAACAGTCAGATAGTGTTAACAAACATTCCCTTCACAGGTCTACCAGGTAAGACAAGTAGTATTTAGCTATAAGACAGTTGAAGTATACACTGTATACAAACATACCACTGCCCAAACTAAGGCCATAGGGTATTGTAATAATACATGCAGAGTAATGATCATTAAAGTTGTGAGTAATGCAAGGATATATAAGTTGTTAATTGACACCCCCCCACCATATCTGCAACAATAATCTAAACACACAAATCAATGGGTATGTTTACACTAAACCTACTGTTGGGAAATATATCCTATTGTTCAATAAGTATTTAAATGTGTTTCCATTAATGTTTCATGTTTAAATACTATCATTGGTGGCCTGTTGATATAAAAGTAACCTGCATGCCATTGTAATGGCCACTGTAGTTCCATATATGCATGTGTTCTGTTTGCAATGTAACTGTTCCAAATCGGGTGGTTTATGTTAATGGGAATATATATGCATGCTATTATAACTAATCCTGGATTGTGTTGACTATTACTAACCCACATATGTTGTAAAACTGCAACACCATAGCACATTTGGGAAGGCCGATCCCAGCGGACCCACCTCTCCCACCTCATCTGGCCATGCGCCAGCCTCAGCACACCTGGGATCCACGCCGGGATCTCCTCGTCCATTGTTCTGCACCACCTTTAGGTGGAACTGCCTTGGGGATGGATGGGGCACATCTCCCCATTGGGAGTGGGCACGGACAGGATCCTGTCACCCGAAATCAGGTCTAGGGTCTGATGCATAGGGAGCTCCGCAGAGAATTGGGAGATCTGCTATGCCAGCTTGAGGGCCGCATGGCAGAATTGAAGGGTCAGCCTGCCCCTCCTGCTCAGCCCCCAGCACAGCCACCTTTAAGGCCGTGAAGGTGCAGTGGTGACTGCCCATGGATGGGGACCTGAGTCCCACTGTTACCATTTGGATGCTCATGGGCTTCTGATTTCCAAACACCCCTCCCAGTCCAAGGTGTTCCCCCAACATGTGTCATATACTGCCCCTGTATGCTACCTTTTCTTTCTTCTCTGTCTTCTGAACCAACCTACCTCCTCAAATATACCTACTATCCTTCCCCAACATCCCACTCTCGCCTTAAAAAAAAGGGCAATCTGTTCCTTCAAAAAAATGTTGTCTTATGCATAACTGTCCACTGGATACATGTAATCTGATCTAATTTGCTTCACAACACATTATTGTTGTCCTCACCCCTCTCTCAGGGGTTTGAGTGTCCAAATATACCTCCAAATTCAGTATATATGCACAGCTGCTGTTGTATAAGAAATTAACAGCTACGGACCTTCCCTATACCCATCCTGCACATCCCTAGCTACTTTCCCGATTGTCTTTCCCTCTTTGTGCCCCCTTTTTCACCACTTTGCTATCACCCCTTTTTCTTTTCTTTTAAAGAAATTAGCTAGGGGGTAAGTGGGAGTGAACACTTTTAAGCAGTAGTAAGTGGGATTAAGCCTGTTTGCATGGCGCTAAGCAATGCCTACACAGATTAAGCAATTTCCGGCTGTCTGTAAACATATTTAGCCAGAAGTTAGCATTGCCTGCCATCGTGCAAACCTGCACAAACCCGCTTACAACTGCTTAAAAGTGTCTTAATCACTCTGTATCCAACAGCCGTTGTTCTGTCCAGCAACAAAATAATCAGCCCCTGCCAGTCTCATACCCAGGACTCTGCGCACCATAGCCACAGCAATTTACAACTAAGCCATCTGAGCTGTAGATATGTCTGATGTTGTCTCAAACATATCATGCAGCCCAGTCATTCAACAGTAGTGGAAATGTATGTATATATATATATATATATATATATATATATATATATATATATATCTGTAGTGTATATATATATATATATATATATATATATATATATATATATATGTAATATATATATATATATATATATATATATATATATATATATATATATATGTATGTATATAGTGCATTCGGACATTGGATCCACACTCTGAACCAGTCACTGCAGAACATCTGACTAAAGGCATTGTAAATGGGGTGAAGGGGCCCAAAATAAGGATCTCTTGTAATTATTGCCTCTATCCCTTCCTCCACAGCTGAACTGCTCTGGCTTGAAACAAAATAACCAGCACTTACAAGTATTGAACCAGGACCCTGCACAACATAGCTATAACAAGTTACCAGTAAGTCATCTCAGCTGAAAGATGTTGGGATGATTTCTCTGACATATCATACAGAACAGTCAATCTACCATAGAGAATGTGCAATGTGGAGCAGCAAACATTCTAATGATACATACACACTCACACACACACATACACACACACACACATATATATATATATATATATATATATATATATATATATATATATATACATACACACACATACATATATAAATATATAAATACTTATATATAAAGAGAGTATAGAGGGTCCACATCATATCAAACAGCCATTATTCCTACAGGTGCCACCTTTTCATAAGGCCAGTGTCTGATTCTTTCCTACAAATGACTTATACCCACACACAGTGCAAAGGACATGACACCACACACAGTTTGCATACATAGAAATGTTTATTTGTGTACTATTTTAGTTGTTAATGCCATTTCTTAAAGCATTTAGTTGTTTGAAATACATAACAGATTAATGCAACTCTCAAAGAAAACAATAATCTGCAAAACATAAATATACGTTGCTGTCTAGGCTAAAGCCTTCAAGTAGTAAAACAGTAGAAAATGCACATGCCTTGAAGATAACAATCAATCAACACTTAATGACAGATGTAGTTCATCAGCCTCCAATTAAACAATGCACTCAACCCCTGGGGGAAAAGTATCAGTTGTCACAATGTAAATGTATCTGTTACATAACAATGCTTAACTTAAAACATCAATATCACACTGACAAACAGAACTGTGTGTAAGACAGTGAGCTCTAGACCACCACTGTTCCCATGGTGAAACATATAAAAATGTACAGCCATATACCTTAATGTTTCTTATTACTGATATCCCTCACATGTTGCAATAGCCTAGGTTAAAAACATTTCCTACCCCTCTCCCATAAAATGTCTTACAAGGCCATATAACAGTGTTCTCCATACACTGTCGTCCAGACTGTACAGGGTCATGCATGTTTTGTCCAGCTGTAGGCCTCATATATATGGACCCTACCTCACAATTTGTGTGGGAGTCTACAGCATCACTAGAATGATAGCAGGAATGTCAGCACTAAATACACCATTACCTATCATCCTCTTACTGCATGACATATGGACAAAGCCTGATATATAGGTGGAGGAAAGAGTATGAAACACAGGGCCATATTTGAAATATTGCTGTTATACACTGTGAAAGTTGCTGGTGTTACAGGATTGGTTGCAACATACCCTTACTCAGGAATATGAAGTCAGAAACACAAATGGATGTCGCCATGTACTGATAGCAATCAACAGAGAGAATGCCACTGATATGTCAGGGACAAGACCTGTGTGGGGAACAGACAAAACATAACAGCCAATCCTCTGGCCATCATGTGGATAAGCCCACAGCTGAGAGCTATGCAGAAAAACTGCATTCCATGCAAAACTAGCATGTACACATAAACCCTGTAAAACTAGCAGTATTCAATGCTTTTGACAGCAATACTCACACACTGTCCCTAGGTCTGGAACCTTATACAAACATGTACTTAGCCTGTATCCAAAAGTCCTGTTGTAAGAGGTATGTCTACCTGCTGTCTGTAACACCACTGCCCACACAAAGGAAGGATGTCTTCCATACAGGAAAGGTAAAGGGACAACGCCCACATGATGTAGTCATTTATAGTAGTGGGTTGCTATGACATTGGCTATTGGCTATTGGAAGAACTACACAGCTGCTTGCATGCAGTTAGCAAGTGGGGAACACCAATTGGTGCAGAGGCCATCACCTGATCATAAGCATCACCTACAAAAGCCATGCTGCAACCTATTCAAACCAGCTCAATCCCTGTAGTGGAGAGAGAGAGACACAGAGAGAGAGAGAGACAGAGAGAGAGAAAGACAGAGAGAAAAGGAAAAACACAAATAATACTAGAAAACACAAATAATACTAAAACATAAAAAACAAACCAAACAAGGAAGACATTCTGAAGTGCAGCACAGAAAATAACATACTAATAAAACTGGTATGCGAAACATGTCAGCATGTAATTGAATGTAGTACTTGGTCTGTAATAATGAGACAGATGATTTTGAAAGATTGATATGTGCCATCAAGATGCTGTAATGATGTCCTGCTGAACAACTGCTATGGACATAGCATATGGCCCTGCGGGCAGTGGGCCATACCTGTCAACTGCGCAGATCTGCACAGAATGTCAAGATTTAAGCCATCATAGTGTTTGTTCTGTTCATCCAAACATCTATATAAGTATGACAAATAGCTGAAGGTGGACATAATGAAGTCATGACAGACAAATGAGTTTCAGACATACCTCTCAACCTCTTAATGCAAAAAATCTGTACAAAGTCTGAAACTCAAATGCATATCATTATTTAGTGACTGCAATCCTGAGATCATCCCAGTGATTTACCAGGAAAATAGAGGAACATGCCAAAAATATGAGCCAAAAACCTGGACATTCTGTGAAATCTGTACAGTTGAGATATATGAGTGTGTGCAATGTTAACATATGCAGTATTTTGCCCCATTGCATATCATGGAAGAGGCTGGCATGTCAACAAAGGTGTGTACACTCCTCATATCCACATTAAGCTTTGAAGGTTGTCAGTGTAATTCAATTTTATTGCTCACTCATACATGCACTGCTAATGATGAGATCTATAAATCAGAGGTCAGGCATTAACTATTGATATTAGTCCTCATATCATCCAGGTATGTGTCAGACAAACACATAGGGGCTTTGAGCAACAGAGCAAACATAACTGCCACATATATACACATTCAGCAGTGGTGTGTACACTCATGAGGTATGGAGCACAGTACATGCTAGGGTGCTGTACAGGTGCACAGCAATATTGTGTACATGGGTGCAGTGTATTCCAGGGGAAGGGGCATCACCTACTAACACAATTCATGCATCACAGAGATGTATAATGTCGGTAACAACTATTGAGTATGGCTGCAGTGCATGCTGTTTTGTGCCATATATCATGCATGTTGACTGTTTGGTAATGAGAGGTCTGTGTAATATCTTTGTACCACCTCACCTTTAAGTGTGTGTGTGTGTGTGTGTGTGTGTGTGTGTGTGTGTGTGTGTGTGTGTGTGTATGTGTGTAGAGGTAAGCAGTAACATACAGGTCTTAAATTACATTTTTTGTTTTCCACTCACAGGTGGCGAGGTGGGCATGGTCCCTCCTGCAGGCAAACTGATGTTAGTGTCCATACAGACTCTGACAATGATGATAGGTATGGTGAGGCACAGGCAGGATTGTCAGGGGCTGAAGCTGTGCAATCGGTTGACATCCCACTTTTATCCACCCCGTCCCCGCACACAGTTACAATGCCCATACATACCCCATCACCAGTGGCCATAGATGAAGGGTGCTGTCATGGGACAAGTGACAAGTGTGTCTGTACACAGCAGCCATAGCCGGATGACCGGCAAGGTACCACACAAGCAGATGTACAGGGGTGCTCGTAGGAGGGCTGCTGGCCATCATGACCCTGGCAGAAGTGCCACAGCAGGTATCAACAGATGCATGTTTTGGGCTGTCATGGAGGCGCAGGCAGGTATGGAATGGTATACCAGACAGATTATGAGGCTCCAGAAGGCTACTCATTCTGCTGTACTTGACAACAGCTGTGATCTTGCATGTGCCCACCATTATTTTGCAGAGGTCCTGGATAGACGGCTGGGTGAGATTGTGGGAATCCTCAACCATGTGGTGTCTGTGCTGGAGCATGTGAACATCAGTCAGCAACACCAACAGGTGGAGGTCTACATGGACATGCAACAACTCACAGCCGCTCCTGTAGTGGCAGTACCAGCACCAGCACTGCAGGGGAGGTGCTGACCACACCACAATGCAGCAAGCCACATGCACATGGTCCTGGCCAGTCCCAGCAGGCACACAGATCCAGCATACAATTGTCATCATTAGGGGAGAGTACCATGTCTGGGCTTGTACCTGGTAGTGCCCGTGAAACCCTTGGCAGGCACAGGGATGAACTGTACATCCTGCCATGTATGGTCTGCAGCTGTCCAACAAACTCCCATATAGGGCAGCCACATAGCAGAAATGTGTGCATACATACACACACACATCACCAACACAGCTAGGGCACCTCCATACCTACACACACCACATCTGCACAGCCCGATTGTTAAAGAACCCCCTAACACACACACATGATGTCAACCAAATGGCACAGCCTAGGCCTATTGCAAACTCACCAAACACCCTGTGCATATGATGATACCTGTGCCACATCCCTGTCATCCATATCATCAATGCAGGGACATGCTAATATGGTTCTGATGCACAGGGTGAATGTACTAAGGTTTAGCAATGTAGTGCTGTTTAACATGTTTTCAGCTGGTATGTTTAATGCTTACATGTCAGGGTGTGTAGCTGTCCAGCCATGATGCATTATAGCTGTTATTAACATTGACTGCGTGTGGTCTCCATAATGTATTCTGTTTGTGTTGTAGGTGTCTATGTGTCAGCAGGATGTTGGTATGCTGTCCTTTCCTACAAAGGGTATGGCACTGTGGTGACACATTGACTGTGTCATATCCTGGGTACAGCTGAACACAAGTAACAGGTCTGTATAACAGTTACTGCATGTGCCACATGGTTGATAGGTATGAGGGGTGTATACAGGTGAGTGCATGGTGACTGATGTCAGCAGCTCTTATACAGTGGACAATGGTAAGTGTACTGGGTGGAACACACCAAATGTTTGTGAATAATACACACACATAGAGGCTTTGGTGTTGATGCAATACACAGAGAATACTGTACACATGAATGTACTTAATTTTGCAGTAAACTCATTTTGGCATATGTAATTCCACCAAGACCAAATAGCCAAAACATCACATCAGTAAATAGTCTGCCAGTTCAATGTCATTGACGATGGTAATGGCAGGATATATGTCCTCTTCCCCAATGTAGTGCAATCCTGGAGTTGGTAAACATAGGTGTGCTCATGTGTGTGGCACAGACCCCACTTTGGAGGGTGTGGGGTGGCATAGAACAATGCATAGTGTGATTAAGAAATACTTAAACTCTTAACATAAACTGTACAGTATAACAGCAGATTAAGAAAATTGTTACTACCACGTTGTGCCAATAAGTGCTCCAAACACCTCCTCTTCACCAGATATAAAGTTTCCGTAAATTGCGAAACAAACGGCTACTTTTTCAAGTCAATAATACACTTCCCAGCCGAGGATTATGTAAAACATTCACCTGCTTTATTAAAATTAAAAGTAACGCTAACAACAACAGATGCACGTTACTTGAATACGGACTGAACTAACATAATACTGAATAAAAACACTAATTTCTGCTGTAACAAAGACACTGTGCCAGTTTAGAACATCACAAAAAATATGGCTTGTACTGCTCCAGGTTAAGCGCTTTCACCCATCATATATGGGCTTCATCAGAACACCATATTGATGACCCAGGTGTCTTAAATAACTTCAAGAGTGCCAAATTCTTCTAATTCAAAAGAGTCAGGGTTTGCACTATTTAAAGTGACAGTAACCCAACTTCCTTAAATCGCCGTATTTGTAAACTGTACATCTATTGCATAATATCTCCCTAACTTATACATGATATATCCATAAACATAAATGCTGTAAAAACATATGTATATAATAAATATAAAACTATCTACAATAATAATAATAAATGACAACACTGCTAGCTAAACACTACGCTGTAAATATAAAATTGCAGTGTTCATTCAATTTCTAGTATATAGTCTAACTTCTTGTACAAATAATATAAAACATAAAATGTTAAAACTACTGTGTATGTGACAGCAATTCCACTCCATGTGTATAAGTTCCATGTTCTATACCTGCCCCTTCCCTTCCTTAATTTTCATTCATAATAATCAATTGGAGTTGTACCTTATAATGCAGTGTGGACTCAACTTGTATGTATAAAATATAAAATAAAAAAACATATAATGTGTAGTGTCTTAGGTGAAAATTCATGGAAGAAATTCTTACATGAAAAACTTACTCTACTGTTGAACTAATCTCTGAATCCAACTAACAATTAATTTAACTCTAATATAGCCTTCATGGATGTATGTTCATTTAGCCCTGGAGGTGTGGTTGCATCCAAAAAAAGTTGCCACCAAACGTCTCTATAACTCGATCGTTTTTTTTATAATCCCTGCCTCTACGGTCATGTCTAATAGTTTCTAATAATGTAAATTTAAATTCATGCATTTCATCATTCTCTTCTATATGTTTATATAAAGCACTCTTTTGATCCTTCTTCTTAATGTCATAAGTATGTTCATAAATACGTTTTTTAAAAAATCTCTCTGTTTTTCCTATATAAAAGCTTGAACATTTTTGACATATAGCAATATAAATAACCATTTTTTAATTACAATTCCCCTTAACAGGTTTTATTCTGGGTCTAAATATATTATGTATAATTATGTCCTTCTCATCTAGGATGAATCTGCATTGGTTGCATGAACCACATCTTGTGGTATAGTGTTTCATATTCATCCCTTGATCTAATTCCGACCTGTTTCCTTGTTCTAAAAACCTCTTTATGTTCATTCCCATTTTATAAACCACACTAGGTTTATTCCCCATTACATCTTTAAGGTTCACATCACTAGTGAGTATATACCAAAAATTATGTATAATATGTATAATATTATAAGATAGTGGACTAAATAATAGTATAAATGATCTTTTGTGATGATCATTATTGTTCCTAGATCCATTTGGGAAATTAGATGGAATCTCTTCTCTACCTAAATCTAATAACGGTTTATATGTGGTCCCCCACAATCCCAGTACATATTCATCCACTTTATTCAGAACCTTCTTTGGATAACCTCTCTCCAAAAACATGGTATGTTAATTATTTATCTCTTGAATTACTGTATCATAACTAGATGTCATTCTTAAGGCTCTTATACACTGACCCTTATATATGTTTTCCTTTAGTCTGGTGGGATGCTAACTATCATATGCTAAATAATCATTGGAAAATGTTTCTTTTCTATGAATCTTTGAATACAATTTACCATTTTCCTTCTATACCATCGTATCTAAATAGGGTAACCCTTCCAAATTATGTGAAAATATGAATTTCAAATACTCACTACTTGTATTTAGAAATTGAAAAAACTCTAACAAAGTATCTATATCTGAATTCCACAAGATGTACATGTCATCCAAAAATCTCGAATAATAAACAATGTGATGGACATATGCACTGGGGAACAGTGTTTTGGCCTCCCATTCAAGCATAACCAGGTTGGCAAATATGGGAGCGCATGATGCGACCATAGCTACCCCCCTGGTCTGCCTAAAATGTTCCCCCTCAAAATAGATAAAAGTGTTGTCTAGTACAATTTCTATCATCTCCATTATGAGACATGTATCTTCCCATGAAATTCCAGAATAATTTATGATACTATTGCAAAAGGCTTCAAGTCCCTCAGTTTTAGGGATACATGAAAACAAGTCCACAACGTCTATAGTGACAAATATGCAACTATCATTCCATGTTTGTGTGGGATAATTTTTCAAAAACTCCCACGAATCCTTGACTAGGTGGGTAACATTGTTATATATGTGTTTCAATTTGGCCTCAATAAATTTCCCTAATCGGAAGGGTTTAGATTTACTTCCCGATATGATTGTCTAAACGGTGGATCTGTAACATTTTTGTGGATTTTGGGAATGCCTACCATTGTAGCTAATCTTGGAAATTGTACATTAAAAAATTTGTAGGTCTCTTTATCAATTCTCCCATCTATAACAAATTTCTCTGTGTAACTATCAATTCTACGGTATGCTATATTGATCTCATTTAAAGATATCGATTCATAATTCCCTGTACCATGTAAAATGTTGTATACTTTGTTAATATATTCAAAGTTGTTATATAAGACAACACCCCCACCTTTGTCTGGTTTCATTACTCTTATGTTGTTATTATGTTGTAATTCTTTAAGTAGATCCTTCTCCTTTTCCAATAGATTGCTTGCATACTTAGTACCCCTGTAATTTTTATATACCTTGTAAATTTCTCTGGACACTACTTTCTCATATGTATCAATAACTGGATTGTTAGCTGGAACAAATATACTGGGCACCCTTAATTCACTCTTAACATTTCCAATGTCGTTGTTAGCTCCCCCAGTATTTTCATTGTCATTAAATAAAAGAGCTAAATTCATTTTTCTAGTGAATTTTTTAAGTTCAACAAGACAATCAACCAAATTAAATTTAGGGGTTGGAATGAATTTCATCCCCTTAGCTAGTAAGGAAAAATGTGTCTGATTAATACTCATGTCTGAAAATGATATATATTAAAACCGTTACAAGTGTATATTCTATCTTGGTTCTTAATTACCTTACCTCTAAACATATCACTCTATGTATTAATAATAATTTCCTTACTCATTGCCTTCTGTTGTAATTCCAATTTCTCTGTTTGTTCCTTCCTCTCTGAAAGTAATCTTTTTGTTGGTGTGTATATGGTTCTCCTTGTTGTATCTGTTCCCCTTGAAAATGGGAATTATCTTGTTCTTGCCTGTAATGAACATCAGTATTGTTTTGATGTTCCCTATGATCAAATTCTGGGTCTCCATAATTTCTTTTCTTCCTACCCCAAAAATATGCCCTCCCTTGTGAATATTGTACAATATCCCTATTAATTTTTTTAAGTTTATTGTCACAAATTTTGTGTGCCAGTTCTTCGACTATATTAAATTGTTTGTTATATAATTTCTCCCATTCTAAAAATAATAAATCCGTCGTGATTCTCATATTAAGATTTTCTGTTTCCTGAATTAAATTACCTAATTTTTCATCATTATATTTTATAATCATTTTCATAAATTTGAATCCATACTCATCAAAAAATGCATTAAATTCACATACAACATTATCATTTAATAACACACCCTTAGGTTCTTTAAAGAACCTCATACCTTTGGGAACAATTTTCATTATAATGCATTTTTCTAAATATGCATTGTTTGCCTTGATACCATTGATGCTTTTCGATTGTTTACCCAACATAAATATCATGTCCTTTAATGATCCAAATTTTCAAGCTTCTTATCGTTACAATCCTGTGTCTGACACATATTGTCTCTTTTACAATCAATTTCTATAAATGTGTTAAATTTGTTAAGTTCCTTTCCATCAATCCCACCTCTTTCATTAAAGGTAGTAGTACAATGGTTGAAAGTTCTTACAGTACCTTTGTTATGTTGAACCTGTTTTCCTACCACATTGGAATAAGTCTTGGTAGGATAGGTACGTTTAGGTTTGGTACCTATACACTTTGATTCTTCCTCAAGATCATATAAGGAAAAATCAAATGTAAAATCAGAAGCATTCCTACTGCTGTGAAGAGGTTCCATAATATTATGTCCTTGATCCATATCAATGTGTCCATCTATGTTAACTGTTCCTTGTCCACATGGAATAGGACAACTTTCCAAAAGAATGTCCATGTTGTGATCAGATCCATTGATATTTTGAAAATTAACAGATTTATTGTGTGTGGTTTTTCCCACTTCTTATTTGTGAACGTTGCAACCAGACTCATGTGGACTAAAACCCTTATCAGTATGTATCTCTCCATCTTCTAATTTATTGTTCATGTTCCCAATGTTAGACTGAATAAGTCTCAACAATTTGTCCATATCACTTTTGAGTGACCGCATTTCCTCCTTAAGCTGTTGGATGTCATCCTTCTGGTGTGTGTCTTGTTTGGGTGTATTGTCATCTGCAGTGTCCATGGTTGGCATAAAACAACTGAATAATATTCTCGTTTGAATTAACAAGGAAATTGTTACCACCACATTGTGCCAATAAGTGCTCCAAACACCTCCTCTTCACCAGATATAAAGTTTCTGTAAATTGCAAAACAAGCGGCTACTTTTTCAAGTCAATAATATACTTCCCAGCCGAGGATTACATAAAACATTCACCCGCTTTATTAAAATTAAAAGTAACGCTAACAACAACAGATGTGCGTTACTTGAATATGGACTGAATAAACATAATACTGAATAAAAACACTAATTTCTGTGCCAGTTTAGAACATCACAAAAAATACGGCTTGTACTGCTCCAGGTTAAGCGCTTTCATCCATCATATACGGGCTTCATCGTTGGCTGTTGGTGAAGCACCCACCAAGAGGAGAAAATGCTGAGAGAAGAAAGGAGCCAGTTTTGAGATTTTAAGTATTTTGCTTCAGATGATTTGTTAAGCTTTTCTACATTGCTGCCTACTTTTGAGCATTCTCTGGCTTGTTAAACTTGATTTCTGTGTTGGTAACTGTATTTAGAACACAACCTAGAGCTGATTACTGAATTTCCTGCCTGCACTTATTTTTAAAATCGTTTTTTTTCTTAAAACTTGCATTTTATCTGTCTCTGGCCTTGCACTCAAGTGTGGGGTCATTTATTGCACTGTTCTAACTTGTTGATACTTGTGAACCTCTGCTTTCCTTAAAAACAAAAATCTTGCTTTTTCCTACTTTTCTGAGATTTAAAAAAGTTCAGTTACAGATTTGCTGTTCTGAACTGTTTGTAAGTTTCTTGGAGGCCATTGTTTGCTTGGGCTAAAGGGAAGTCTCTGTGTTCATCAGTGGCAGTGATAAACATTGAGCAGCCTGCCTGCCCCTGTGGGAGTGGTTACTGCCTTGAAACTGTAGTTTTATTGGCCATTTTGGGTCAATTCCAAACTCCTTGATCTCCCTCTCTTAAAACCCGATTGCCTCATGGATTTGGCATCTTTTTGGACTTGTTGGCTGTTGGTGAAGCACCCACCAAGAGGAGAAAATGCTGAGAGAAGAAAGGAGCCACTTTTGAGATTTTAAGTATTTTGCTTCAGATTATTTGTTAAGTTTTTCTGCATTGCCGCCTACTTTTGAGCATTTTCTGGCTTGTTAAACTTGATTTCTGTGTTGGTAACTGTATTTAGAACACAACCTAGAGCTGGTTACTGAATTTCCTGCCTGCACTTATTTTTAAAATCGTTTTTTTCTTAAAACTTGCATTTTATCTGTCTCTGGCCTAGCACTCAAGTGTGGGGTCATTTACTGCACTGTTCTAACTTGTTGATACTTGTGAACCTCTGCTTTCCTTAAAAAAACAAAAAAACAAAAAAATCTTGCTTTTTTCCCACTTTTCTGAGATTTAAAAAAGTTCAGTTACAGATTTGCTGTTCTGAACTATTTGTAAGTTTCTTGGAGGTCATTGTTTACTTGGGCTAAAGAGAAGTCTCTGTGTTCATCAGTGGCAGTGATAAACATTGAGCAGCCTGCCTGCCCCTGTGGGAGTGGTTACTGCCTTAAAACTGTAGTTTTATTGGCCATTTTGGGTCAATTCCAAACTCCTTGATCTCCCTCTCTTAAAACTCGATTGCCTCATGGTGTTGGCATTTTTTTAGACTTGTTGGCGGTTGGTGAAGCACCCACCCAGAGGAGAAAATGCTGAGAGAAGAAAGGAGCCACTTTTGAGATTTTAAGTATTTTGCTTCAGATTATTTGTTAAGTTTTTCTGCATTGCCACCTACTTTTGAGCATTTTCTGGCTTGTTAAACTTGATTTTTGTGTTGGTAACTGTATTTAGAACACAACCTAGAGCTGATTACTGAATTTCCTGCCTGCACTTATTTTTAAAATCATTTTTGTCTTACAACTTGCATTTTATCTGTCTCTGGCCTAGCACTCAAGTGTGGGGTCATTTACTGCACTGTTCTAACTTGTTGATACTTGTGAACCTCTGCTTTCCTTAAAAAAAAACAAAAAACAAAAAATCTTGCTTTTTTCCCCACTTTTCTGAGATTTAAAAAAGTTCAGTTACAGATTTGCTGTTCTGAATTGTTTGTAAGTTTCTTGGATGCCATTGTTTGCTTGGGCTAAAGGGAAGTCTCTGTGTTCATCAGTGGCAGTGATAAACATTGAGCAGCCTGCCTGCCCCTGTGGGAGTGGTTACTGCCTTGAAACTGTAGTTTTATTGGCCATTTTGGGTCAATTCCAAACTCCTTTATCTCCCTCTCTTAAAACCTGATTGCCTCATGGATTTGGCATCTTTTTGGACTTGTTGGCTGTTGGTGAAGCACCCACCAAGAGGAGAAAACGCTGAGAGAAGAAAGGAGCCACTTTTGAGATTTTAAGTATTGTGCTTCAGATTATTTGTTAAGTTTTTCTGCATTGCCGCCTACTTTTGAGCATTTTCTGGCTTGTTAAACTTGATTTCTGTGTTGGTAACTGTATTTAGAACACAACCTAGAGCAGGTTACTGAATTTCCTGCCTGCACTTATTTTTAAAATCGTTTTTTTCTTAAAACTTGCATTTTATCTGTCTCTGGCCTAGCACTCAAGTGTGGGGTCATTTACTGCACTATTCTAACTTGTTGATACTTGTGAACCTCTGCTTTCCTTAAAAAAACAAAAAAACAAAAAATCTTGCTTTTTTCCCACTTTTCTGAGATTTAAAAAAAGTTCAGTTACGGATTTGCTGTTCTGAACTGTTTGTAAGTTTCTTGGAGGTCATTGTTTACTTGGGCTAAAGAGAAGTCTCTGTGTTCATCAGTGGCAGTGATAAACATTGCGCAGCCTGCCTGCCCCTGTGGGAGTGGTTACTGCCTTGAAACTGTAGTTTTATTGGCCATTTTGGGTAAATTCCAAACTCCTTGATCTCCCTCTCTTAAAACCCTCTTTTGCGCGGTTTTGCACGTTTTTGCGCATAGCGCAACATCGGGCAGCGCCACCTAATTGGGTTTAAACTATTCCTGGCTCCACAAAGTCTGCTCTTCACTTTTTCCCTTAGAACTGCTCTATCTCTTAAATTAAACACCATATTCTCATTCTAAGGCCCTTCACTGGTCCAAATAAGTAATCTTACAAGTTAGCAGTAATAAACCATAAGCACTACTTACTCTTATACTCTCTACGATTACCTTGTCCCCTATTGGTCTGTTTTAATTCAGTTCCCTATATTACTCTGGCATGTCCAAAGGTCAGTCAATGGTTTCCTCTCCAGTCCAGCTGGTGAATCTGGGAATTTTGAGGCAATGTTACAACTGTCTCATGTACACGGACAACCCTCTCCTCCTCCAAACAGGTTCAAATATATGTGAGAGATGCAACCATATAGCCAAACTGGAGGCTGAGCTCTCTCATCTCAAAACAGTCAGGAGGAGAAGGTAACCTCACACAACACAATTCCAGTATCACATAGTCCCACCACAACAGCGAACCAAACACATAAAAACACAAAAACATACTCGGAGCCTCTAAATAAAAATCTACCTAAGCAACAGAGACCTCCAAAGCAGACATCCAAGCAAACGCTACCCCAAAACAAAACACGTGCAACACATAGCACACAAAGTCAGTGTGCCAAGCAGTCACAGCCCTTAAGGCTGAATAACACACCTGATACCCTTGTAATAGGTGACTCTATTGTCAGACACACTGACGTCCCGCTCACCAGGCTGAATAAAGAGAAGGTCACAGTGAGCTGCCTGTCGGGTGCTATGATCTGCCACATAACGCAAGCACTCAGGTCACTCCAAAGAAAATACAAATATGACTCAGTCATTGTACATGCTGGCGTGAATGACCTGAGACGTACCTCCCTCGACTACATGAAAAGAGACATAGAGGAGCTCTCTGATCATGTAGCCCAGGCCAGTATGACCCTGACCTTGAGCAGCATCTTACCCTCACCTAGAATGATGCCACAGTATAAAGACAAAATGATCGATTTTAACAATTGGCTAAAATGTTGGTGTCATTCAAAGGGGATCCAGTGTCTGTCAGTCTGGGATGACATGCTTGACAAGCCATGTTGCTTCGCTAGGGACGGCTTGCACCTGTCACCCCTGAGCTTTTGGACATTGGCAAAGGCTCTTGCCACCCCCATAGTGCCTTTTTTAGGCAAGGCTCAAAAGTCAAACCCACCTCCATAGACAGCACAAGAACAAGAAACTAAGGGTAATGCTGCTAAATGCCAGAAGTCTTAACCTCAAGGTGCATGCACTCGAAGCTCTCCTCAGTATGGAGAACATCGATATCTGTGCAGTGACAGAAACCTGGTTCAAGGCTCCAGAGAGCACCCCGGCCCTACCAGGTTATACCTCATATCATGCTTTTCGGCCCCAAAACCCGGACCGAACCACAAAAGGAGGGGGAGTTTCCATATTTATCAAGGATATCCATACCTCCAGGTTAGTGGCAGTGCACGAAGTATCGGAGACCATCCATGTGCAACTGACAGTGGGCAAGACTGCTTTTCAGTTTATAGCATCCTACAGACCACCCTCTCTAAGTCAGGAATCCCACTCGGCTTTCCTGAAAACGTTGGAGAACACTAAGATCTCTCCGAACACCATTATATTGGGCGACTTCAACTACCCAAACATAGACTGGGAGCATTACTCAAGCCCCAGCACCTTAGTCCAAAGGTTCCTGGAATTTATAAACTCAAATGCTATGGAACAACTAGTCACCACTCCCACAAGAGGGGAAAACATACTAGACCTGATCATTACCAACATGGGGACTCTATGCTCCATACCAGAAGTATATTCCTCATTGGTAAGATCAGACCTTAAATTAATTTCGCTAGATATCCACATCCCGACCCCACCCCCAGCCCAGAAAACCACAGTGAAAAACTTCTCAAAAGTGAACTTCACACTTCTCAAAACTGAAGTGGAATCCTTCAAGGCCCCAGGGCCAGTGGAAACTATGGCCCAAACTGCAGAATCCTATATAAACGCATTCTACGGACATCTCCAGGAATGCATGGATCATGCTATCCCAAACAAAATCAAGACCCAATCATCCAAAGGCAGGCGTCCAGTCTGGTGGACCCCAGCCATAAATAAACTGTACAACAGAAGGAGGAAGCTACTACATGAAAGAGCAAAATCCCTAAAAGGGAAGGCATCTCTGATCAGTACTAGCAAAAAATTACGATCCCTCATAAAATCCTCCAAGGCCAGCTTCGAGAGAAAAATTGCACAGGACACTAAAGACAATCATAAGGCTTTTTTCAGTTATGTTAGGAACCTGGGATGCAACTCCCAGACTTGTTCTGAGTTGATTCTAAACGACAAAAAATACACTGAAACCACAGACATCACCAATATCCTTGCAGACAGGTTCAGTGCAAACTTCTCCACCCCCACCCCCAAAAGAGCAAGTATCTACCCCGGCAGAGTGCAGCCTCCCAAACATCTCTGATGCTCAGGTGAAGGCCGCCCTCTCCAAATCAAAAAAACACTGCTTCCATGGGACCAGATGGTGTCCCGGGTTGCATCCTACATGAACTCCAAGAAGAACTAATCCCTCAAGTAAAACGGCTGTACAATCTCAGCCTCACTACAGGATATGTGCCCAAAGAATGGTGTACAGCAACAGTGGTCCCACTCCACAAAGGTGGCGCCCCTGTGGACCCTGGAAACTATCGCCCCATAAGCCTGACTAGCCTAGTATGCAAGGCTATGGAGAGGATCATCATGGAACTCATAAACAAAGACATCGGGGACCTACAGACACTAGATCCTACCCAATTTGGCTTCGTCAAGGGCAGATCCTGCCTTTTGAACCTGGTTGACTTCTTTGAAACAGTCAACAAGGCCATAGATGAAGGGAAGGTAGTCCACACAGCCTATCTGGACCTTGCAAAGGCATTTGACACAATACCCCACTTGGGCATCATAGATAAGCTACCCAGCCTAAATATAAACCCCTATGTCACAAGATGGGTCACAAACTGGCTCAAAGACAGAACCCACAGAGTCAGAGTTGCTGGAGCCATGTCAGACTCGAAACCGGTCACAAGTGGCGTCCCACAAGGTTCTGTCCTGGGACCTCTCTTGTTCAGTATTTACTTTTCTGAGGTACAGGCCAATGTGGGAAGACTATGGCTCACCAAGTTCACCGATGACTGCAAACTGGGCACCATAATCGACTCTCCAGCTGACACAAACATCCTTCAAAAAGGTCTCGCAGCGATGGATAACTGGTGCCAGAGCCATGGTCTAAAGCTAAATGCCAAAAAGTGTATAGTCATACCCTTTGGCAAAAACAATGTGCCCACAAATTACCACATAGATGGTAACCCATTAAGTACAGAGAAAGTAATTAGGGATCTGGGGACCCAAGTTGATAGCAATCTCTTCTTTGACAACCACATTGCCAAAGTGGTTAGAAAGACCTTCTACATAGCCCACCTCATCATGAAAGGATTCACATCTAGATCAAGAGAGGTAATCGTGCCCCTTTATTCATCCCTCATCAGGCCCATCATAGAATACAATGCCCCCTTTGGGATGTACCTTACCCGACACCTGCAGCAATTAGAAAGACCCCAAAAGTACCTCACCAGGAGGATCAAGGGACTCAAACAGATGCCATATGCTGCTCGGTTAAAAAAACTCCAGCTCTACTCAGTTGCATACCGCCTACTTCGAGGCGATCTATGCCTGACATATAAAGCTATGTCCAACCCAGAATTAATGGACATGCTCCACCTCAGTAAATCTAAATCCCTTAGAGCCACATGCTCGAGGGACTTGAACCTCAGCACAGAAATAAATAGAACATGCTGGAGGGACAGATTCATAACCCAGAGGCTTCCTTCGCTCTGGAATAGAATTCCAATTCATATTAGGCAGAGCACCTCACTGACTCTCTTCAAGAAGAATCTTGATGAGTGGATGGGGGATGGTAGGTTTGACCCGGGGATTACTTCCGTGTCACTATTAGACAGAGGCACAGTAAACTAAACTTTAAAAAGGGCACAGTATACTCAAATCAAGGGGAGGCGTAAGCCAAACACAATCGGGCTAGGCTTATAAATGCCCCAGGGCAGATAGCCTAGTATGAACCTATGAACCTATGAACCTATATTGATGACCCAGTCATCTTAAATAACTTCAAGAGCGCCAAATTTTTCTAATTCAAAAGAGTCAGGGTTTGAACTATTTAAAGTGACAGTAACCCAGTTACTACAGTTACTTTTAATTTTAATAAAGCGGGTGAATGTTTTAAGTAATCCTCGGCTGGGAAGTGTATTATTGACTTGAAAAAGTAGCCGTTTGTTTTGCAATTTATGGAAACTTTATATCTGGTAAAGAGGAGGTGTTTGGAGCACTTATTGGCACAACGTGGTGTAACAATTTCCTTGTTAATTCAAACGAGAATATTATAACAGCAGATTAAGCAAGGGGATACACACA
>NC_056744.1:1043138596-1043243596 GCF_019279795.1 Protopterus annectens | reverse complement strand
GGTACAAAATTACTGCCAATAACCCCACCATTTCAGTCAATCTGTAATTTCACTCAACTCACAAATGCTATAACCAGACCTAATAAAAATAACCCCCGTGCTCCATACTGGACTGGATCCTTGTCTCCCACCCAAACAAAATCTCCCACACTGGCACCTTACCTGACTCTATCAGTGATCACTTACCAGCCTTCATCCATAGAGCAACCCCTTCCTCTCCTCATCTACAGAAATATATCCATACTCGGAATCTCAACAACTTTAACCCTACAACTTTTTCCAATTCTCTCAAACTGATAAATTGGGATGCTCTAAAAACTTTACCTCTGGACAGTGCTGTTGAATTCTTCAACTCAACCTTGTTAGACACTGTTAACTCCCAAGCCCCTCCAAGAATAAAATGTATAAAAACCAACTTCGCCCCTTGGCTTAGTAAAGATACCAACACACTCATGCAACAAAGGGACAAGACCTGGAAACTCTACCATCGTAATAGTCACCCTGACGCTCTTCTTAAAAATAAAGAACTCCGTAACTTAGCTAAAAAATGTATCATACAAGACAAAAAAGCACACTATATCAAACTCCAGTCTCACCACTTCTCTAATCCCAAACAGTTCTGGAAATCCATCAATTCACTTCTCAACCCAGGCACCAAAAACAACCCTTGCCCTGACACTAATAACTCTGACCCAGAAATAGCTACTCTGTTCAACTCCTTCTTTGCTAACTCTATAGCAGAACTCACTAAAACATTCCCAAACAACAACACCTCCCCCCAAATCAAACCCTCTGCCCAACCTTCCACCCCAAACTCGCCTCCCATATTGTACTTCAAACTCATCCCCGCCTCATATATAAAAAAAAAACTTCTCTCTAAGCTTAAGCCTTGCTCCAATGCCCCTGACAATATCCTCTCACTCTTTTTATGAATTGCAGCAGACAGCATCGCCATCCCCATTAGCATACTCATCAACAGATCCATACAAGAATCATATGTCCCCAAACTGTGGCATGCAGGCTTTATCCTACCCCTCCATAAAGGAGCCAAAACTAATATCTCCAACTTCCAACCCATAGCGATTCTCTCCCCTCTTTCAAAAATTCTTGAGAAATGCATCCACCTCCAGCTCATGCCATTCATTATACATAACCAACTCCTAACCCCAACACAACATGGGTTCCGTCCTGGCCATAGCACAATAACAGCTCTTCTCTCTTTTCTAGACATGATAAACCATGCCAATGATGCAGGAGGACTTGTATCCACAGTCTTCCTTGACCTCTCCAAGGCTTTTGATACAGTCTCCCATTCCCACCTTCTTCACCACCTTTACAACCTTAACCTCTTACAAAACACCATTACCTGATTCAGCAGCTACATCTCTGTCAGATCTCAGGCAGTAAACTGGTAGACTGGCACCTCTGCCTTCCTTCCTACCCCAACCGGGGTACCCCAGGGATCCATTCTTGGCCCTATGTTCTTCAGTAACTTCATTAATGATTTCCATGCAGTCATTCCTAACACTAAGATAGTACAATATGCAGATGACTCAACTTTAGTTTGCTTTGCATCAAACCTCCCTGAGCTCCAAACAAAAACTCAGACTGCTTTCTCAACTACTGAAAACTGGATGCTGCAAAATCACCTCTCTTTGAATGCCAATAAATCAAAGATCCTTCTATTCTCTCCCTCAAAATCTATCTGCCTAGACAAAACCTCTTTCAAGATTACAAGCCTTGCCAACTCCACTATAGAAGTTGTTCCTTTTGCTAAACTTCTTGCAGTTACTATTGACGAACACCAAAAATTCGATACCCATATTCAGCTAAATATAAAAAAAAATCAGAAACTTGGCATGCTGTACAGAAACTACAACTTCCTTTCCCCCTCAACAAGGCAGACCCTCACCACTACCTTCTTATTACCTTCACAAATGTATGGTGCTCCCTTACTAACCAACCTATCTTCCTCCATCTCTTCTAAACTAGAATCCTGTTACAATAACATCTCAAAGTTTGCCACCACTTCCAAATACTCCACTCACCACTGTAAACCTCTCCACCAGCTGCAATGGCTAGAACTCCCAAACTACCTTGACTACCTCCAACTCATCACCACTCACAAGCTTATTTTCAAACCAACTATATGCCCAGCACTAACAAACATTATACACCTCAAAAAGAACTCTAAGATCTACCCACCAAAATCTAATCTCTGTTTATAAACCAAACCGTCCCACTGGTCAGCTTCTCCTGTCCTTTTCCGTCGCCAAAAAATGGAATTCTCTCCCTCCCTCCATCTCTAAGAATTTCTGAGAACTCTGAAAACTTCAAAACCCAGCTGCATTCTTACCTCTCTCAAAAATGAAAATGCGATTACACTCCACCTACCTAACCTGCTTAATACATAAATACTTTATAACACACAAAGTTTGTTCTTCCTTACACACTATTGATTATCCCTATGCACTGCCTTCATGCTAATGCTACCTCTATACCACTCTCAGAGGATTTAAACCTCCGTATTAATTTAACTCATGCTAATATCCATGCACAAATAACTCATCCATGCTAATGTTACTTCTATATCATTTTCAGATGATTTAAATCTCTGTATTAATTTAACCTTGTACTACTGTTCTCAACCACTAAACATGTAAATATGCTTTACGTCCTTCTCCAAGCTGCTGTTTAACTTTTGTTTGGTTTTTGCTATTTTGTATGTAAAATTTGCTTAGTTTGTTTCTGTTTCCACAACATATTGTACTTCATATTATGGAGCTTGTACTATGTATTATTGGTGCTTTTCTCCCCGGGCCTCCACTGAAAATGGGTTCTTTGAGCCCAGTGGACCTCCCCAGTGATCAAACTGGAAATAAATAAATAAATGAAGAAGCCCACTTAATCTTAGCCTTGATATGTTTGGAAAACTATGCAAGACAGATTTGAGAGTCATGGCCACACCAAAATCTTTTTACAACCTTACTATAGATGAGGCCAATAAGTTAAGGGCTCTCACTTCTGTTGTATCTATAAGAATTATGAAGTCTGATATAAGGCGGGGGAAGTGGGTTGTAATGATGACTAGTCATGACTATCTGGGTGTTATTTTGGACTATTTGAATGATGGGTATTTTGTGTTTCTGTTTCTAAAAATGAAATTTTTCTGGCTTACAAAAATACTGATGTGTGGTTAAAAGATATAATCGTCGATTTTGTACTAAATAACATAACTTTTTATAAGTGCCACATCCAGTTATACCTAATATCATCAGGATTCCAAAGGTTCATGAAAGTATTCACAACAATTCAATGTGAACTATTTTCTCATCTTCAAGGTCAATGATGGAATTGTTTTTGTAGACAGGAAAAATTAAAGAGTGTTTTTGTCTGATTTCCCACATATTTTGAAGGACTCTGGATTTTTGTCTAAAATTGGAGATGTTTTTTATGATCCTTGGATATTATTTGTTACTACTGATAAAAAAATATTTTTATTTATTTATTTATTTGTTTTATTCTGCAAGATATAGATATTCAATGGTTGAATGATGCCCTTTTTAAAAAAAATGATTAGAGCATCAAGGCCTTCTGTTGACTGAACAGTGCATGGAGGGAGAATAGTTTCAGCAAGTTAACTGGGTGGCAATGGGAGCTAATATTGTAATGCTTATGTGGGAAACCAGTTTTGTTCTTAGCAGTTTTTTTTGTCCCTTTATTATACCTTTATATTTGCATTAT
Source organism: Protopterus annectens (assembly GCF_019279795.1). Classification (NCBI taxonomy): domain Eukaryota; kingdom Metazoa; phylum Chordata; order Ceratodontiformes; family Protopteridae; genus Protopterus; species Protopterus annectens. The sequence goes on along the minus strand of NC_056744.1, from coordinate 1,043,239,852 downwards.
TTAGATGAGTGTTTTTTTTTTGTTTTTTTTTTGGAAAGGACCTATTGCCTATTGATACTTTTCAGGAATTCTTTATTTAAACAATACAGTATTTTTGTATTTTACATGTGAAAATATATTTTTGGTATTTATTATTTAGATGTTTTAATTTCAAAACACAAGTTCAATTGGTCTGTTTTTAGAAAAATACTTTCTCCAATAGTTACTGGCACATTTATAATGCCCGCTCTATATGACAAAACACAAGTTCAATTGGTCTGTTTTTTAGAAAAATACTTTCTCCAATAGTTACTGGCACATTTATAATGCCCGCTCTACATGACAAAAGAAGAACTTGGTTCTGGGACAATTCATTAGACTAAGGTGCTTAATTTATTATAATCTGAGACATCTGGATGAGTTAGAGAAATTGAAGCAAATGTTTCTGATAAGTGGATATGCAAGAGAGTTGTTGGATATAATTGGTACTGAAGTATTAAATAATCATGAAACTAAATTTGCTTTGTTACTTAAAAAAAGTGAGTATGGCTACTAAAACTTCTAATGGTAGTAAAAAAAGATTTTACTAGAACCATGTTTGTATCTTTTAATTCACAAAGTCAAGAATTTAAAAGGCCTTTGAGTCATACCTGGCAAGCAAGAGAAAGATTAGGTTTTCAACACAGATTTGTTTTTAGAAATAGCAAAAATGTAAAGGATTTGTTTGAAAAAGGGAGGAATACAGGTGTTCTCAGAAATATGTCAAATGGAAGATGTATGGAAGAATGTGAGAGTTGCCTCAGAGCAGATTTATACTGAACACTGTGAACATCACAGTGGCTTATTATTCTAGGGTAATTATTTGTACTGGTAGGTACACTGGGGTAACCAACTGTGCAGTTTACCTAGAAGTATGCACAGCCTGTCCATCATTTTAAGTGGGAACACTGAGTGACTGCTTATGAACATTTATATGCTATTAAAAGTGTATGTTACATAACATACTTTTCAATTATTTGACTGTTTGTAAAAATTAAAAAAAAAACTGAATTTTTTATTTTGGAGAAAGTCTACATTTCTGAGAGGGATGGAAGTTGGCAGGATAAATTATAAGCTAAATAATTATATTAGCAGCTATTATTTAACAAAGCACATTATCATGGCTTGAATGATCAGCTGATAATAAGTTTGATTTTGCGTCTTAGAGCAGCTAAGTTAAAAAAAAAGATTTAAAAAAACTTTTGATATTTGTAATGCATTGATTTTAGGGTTTAGTACATTGTATTTATTATTAATATTGTTGTTTTCTTTTTTTTTTTTACTTGCCAATGTTTTTTAATCTTTAATTGTTATTTAGTAACTGTAGGCAAGGCCTAATCATAATTAGTTGGTTACAAGCATGTGACTTTATTGTAAGTACTGGGCAGTGATTTAATTGTATAGTTTCTGAAGTTGTTTTATAAGTGACAATGAAAGCACTTAACCTAAAACTGAAATTTTTATCTTGTCCACATCATGCTTTTGGTAATTGTAGTGTGGTTGCCAGAGCTCTGGAACAGGTTTTAATTGTAAGGACCAATGAATATGCAGGCAGTCTGAAGATTAGGATTTGGATAGATTGATATCAAAATAGAGAAGTATTGGTATGTGATGAACAAAGTAGAAAACATGACTGGTGATTATTTTTGTTCTGTTGTATGTCTTATCTTGATATTTACCAACTTGCTGCTGAGTAAAATTATTACAAACTAAGTAATTATATTAAGGACTTGTGAATGAGAAATATTGTTGTTCCTGATAAGTATTTTTAAAGTTGATAGAATATAATATCTCCAGTTGGGTATTTAAAGCTGAAGTTATTTGGGTATTAAACATTGCTAACTTTTGGCATTTGGCAAATTATAACCCTAAAAGTAAACACCAGTGTATGGAAGTAGGTGAGATTTTTAAGTATAAGATTAGTTGCTTTTGTGCTCGATCTAATTTTCGTTTGGGTGTGGCCATTATGGGCAGGAAAGGAAACATAGCTTTGGGTGGGAGCAGGCTATAGTGGACACAGTTTACTTTCTTAAAATAACCAAGTGTTTATTCAGGCATCCATGTCATGGAACAAATCTTTATGGAAATAAAGTTAAGTTCTGGCCTTTGTCGGGTTCATTCATGGAGGCCCGTTAATGAATATGATAGATTTCCATGATATTTTTGAAATGTTGTTTTATTCAGACTAAATGTGTAAGATGGTTATTAATGAAGATGTTGATCTTTTGGGCTATATCCATTTGTAGGAATAATTCTCATCATATGGGAATAGTGAGATCATTGTACACACTCTTGCAGAAACAGCATATACCCCTCCAAGGTGTTACAGTTAAAGTGCAATATATATCAGGGCAGTACTGGGAACCCTGCACATACACAACATCATCTAAAAGCACACTGCACAGAATTTCATGCACTAGATGGCTATTATCAATGCTCATCCATGCTGTTCACACTATTCAGCACTAATAAGCAATTACAACAGTACACAAATTTGCTTTCAGATTATGACTCATGTCTGCATAACAATACACATCCTCAGCTCATTTGGGCTTCATTGTGTCATGAAAGTATGAAATCCTGCCATTTTAACTTTCCTTACACTGGTGTAAGTTCAGTCACCTGGTGCCAGTGGCAGCCATTAGGGTATTGTTGTGTTACCATAGCATTATGTGGGAAAGTGACAAAAAAAAAGTAATGTGAGTGTGTGCGTTTGTGTCAGTGTGTGTATGTATGTATGTATGTATGTGTATGTGTATGCATGAAGGGGTGACTAAGAATTCATGGGTAATGATTGCTTAGCACCAAAATGTATGAACCTCAGCTACAGCACCATTGTAAGTAAGGTTAGGTACAGATTGTGTAGAAAACCTTGGTATGTAATATAGTAATCTTTAAATTGCTCGGGTTATTTTTATTCATGGATTGCAAAGTAGTTATCTCCTTGTGGCATAATCACATCCCAATTCTACTGCACCATCACATCTAAAGAGGGTAATGGTTTGCTCCTTGCATATTTGTGTACACTTTCTCTGTGCAGTAAATTCTACATCTGAAAATCTGCTCTACATGAATGCAGATATGCTTGAATGATATGCATTAATGGCAGACAAGAGTATTCAGGCATCTACAAAATTACAAGAGACATGCTAATCAGTAAATACGTTTATTTAATGTTGTAACTGTTATTGCTAACTGATTGATCACTCCTTATCCAGCAAAGATAAGGTTTACGAAAGGAAAGCAGCTCTAAAATGACAACAGGCACAAACATGCACATATAAATTTTGACAATGCATTTGTTAATATTTCAGATAAGGAAAAGAGTTTAGAAAACAAGGGGGAGAATGCCAGCTGCTCCCAGAAGTTTCAGACGTGTAATCAATTATTAGTTCCTAAAAGTTTAGCCAAGTAGCAGTCATCAGTCTATTTCCTGGCCTTGTTGTGCATATTGATAATGACCTGAGTTTTAGTAGCAGCTCAGGCACTTGGGGACCGAGAAGGGAGAAGAAAAGAGTGATAACCTGTCCATTCTGTGAGGAGATAGTGATGATTTAGTTGGCTGCTGCCTCTTGCAATGGAAGGCCTGTAGGTGAGAAACATGCAGGTGGGATCTGAGGGCATGGGCTTGGCACCTTCAAGCCAATCACTGCAGTGTCCTGTAGGTGTGGCAGAGCACCCTTGAGTAGATGCAGCCTAGTATGCTATTGAGGTGATGGAAGAATTCATGCCAGCAATCAGTGTTAGGTATTAATAGGGAAAAACATCCAGCTTGAATTAACATACCCTTTCTTATGGGCCAATAGACAGTTTTGGGGAGAGGCAGTTGTAAGAGAGTGACAAGCCATTTGATGGCATATAAGGTTATATGGGCGGCATGATGGTGACATCACAGCTCCTATGTGGGCCCTTGGTGTGCTAGTTGGGATGGTATACCATAGGACTAGAGAGTACTTTGTGGCAAAGAGTTCATAGGAAAATAGAATCATAGGAGATTACTAGGCTATCGACCCAGAGGTCATTTTAAGTCTATTTGTTTGATCCTAATGTAATACCATGAAAATGCTAGTCAATACCAAGATTGCATTTAGTGATGACTACCCATGTCCAGGAGGGTTGTGGGGGCTATGCCCAGTAAGAATTTATGGTGCCCCATCCACTTGTCCAGGTTCCTCTTGGCCAGTGTCATAGAGGTGCAGGGAAAGGCTAATGGCCTGCACATGGCCAGGACAAATCAGACTGGAATAATCAGGCTACCTCTACCTGACTATTGCCCAAGTCAGTGATAACATTTTCACTGAGTGCATGCAAGTCAGCCCAACTCATGGAAAGAAGGCCAGTGGTGATAAGTGGAGAGCTAGAAAGCATATAGAAAAGGTAACCATCATTCTGATCCATTTCTTTAATGATGAGCACTCTTTTCAGAACTGTGATGGCTTCAGTAATTATATAAACCATGTTAAGGACCAGCCATTGGTCTCCATCTGTGTAAGCCCCTTTGGAACGGAAAAACTTATGTTTGTCCAAGAAAGGGGCATTGCTTTTTAGTTGCTTATCTTCCTTTCTTTAGTCAGAACTCCAGTGCCGTAGCTACATTAAAATACTGGCTCAGACTAATATGTGCACATGTCAAGCCACGTCTTATCATGTCTTGCAGTGAATATTGCTAGAATGTTCCAGTAGGTAGGATGTAATATGTTTTATTACTATCAGTATCAGCTGAGATGAGCCTGCTATGAGAGGCATGCACTTCATGTCTGAAGGAGGATTCCTGATCTTCTTATACACAGCACTAAAAGAAAAACTACCAGCATATACAGAAACATATTTACGTGTTCTGACTTAAGACTTGCCTTCTTTTCTTGCACCTACCAATTTTTCTTTTCCTCTTGTATAACTAGCAACATGGATTATCATTTTAACAAAATTTTAGAGTAGCTAGTCTGCCTATAACAATATTTATGCAATTTTATATAGTTTATTTTGTATTTATAATATAACTGTATTATATAAGTTACAATGTCCTCCATATGGTGTGTGAAGAGCTAAACAACCGTATAAAGGAAAGCATATAAGGGAAAGTACTATTGAGCAAGTGGTGCTGCTTTTGAATATCTAAGTTTCAGCATTATTTTGTGTATGTCACCTAAGCTTTCCTAGGTATCAACATTATGTTAGTTTAATTCACTTACATACTATTTACCAAGAATCCTGTCTTTGAAACTTTCCTACTTGTTAGTGCTACACTTGTCTAACTGAGACTGCATACCAAGAAACATATCTCTGAATCACCCTGTTTGTACAAGTAATTCATTTACACATTGAATACAAAGAACACAGTCTCTGAATAACTGTTACATGTCAGCATTATATTGCTGTAACTCACTTCTACACGGACATAACCTAAATATTTATGAGGTATCTTTTAACCTTTTTCGTGTTAAATAGTGTGCATCAAAATTTCAGAGTCCCAGACATAGTATTTACATATTTTTCAAATATTATATTTTAGTAACACATTTTGTTTCAGGAAAGTAAAATCACTGACCATGGGTTCATATGGTAAAGTATATAATTCATTGAAAAGCAATAATGTCAGCACTTAAAAAATTGTTTAAAACAGTAGTTTAGGTCTGCAAATAAAATGCAAAGGAAGTTTAGATCTACAAATACAGAATATGAGAAGAAGTATAAGAAGATGTTTGAAAAAAATATACACTAAGCTAGACAACAAGCTTGTGACACTTGTGAAGCCTCAGTTCTGCAGTGATCTCTCACATGATCATGACCTACACTGTGTCTTAACAAAAGTAAAAGGTAATTTATATACTTTGTTACAGAAACAATCCCCCCGAGTATTTTGGTTATCCATTTAACTTTTTTAAGTTTCAAACTATTTTTATGTGTTGTGATAACTGAATATGTTGCCTTTTAATTACAGCTTTAAATAGTTTCCATAGGTTTTAAGAAATGGGTATCCCTTGAGGTTTGCTGTTCTAGTTCTGAGGTACTTTTGTTTTTAGTCATGATTTAAGTTGGGTTAATTTTAGTTTCAACAGATAGCATCAGGTACATTTTGATGGTAATACGATTTTCTATCTTTTAGATTTTATTGTTTTAATTTTTTTACTTCCATATTAATTGATCATGTTTGTGAGGGGCTGATTTTGGAAAGTAATACTGTTTTTGGGGGGGTGTCCACGTTTATTGAATGATAGCAGTGCATAAAGTTACTGTTGTTCCTTTGGACTACATGGGATATGTGGTCTATGTTTTACCTTTATATTTCTTTTTTTTCTTTATAAATAACACGGTTTCAGTATAGGTCATACTTTTTGGTGTACTAGAGTGTTTTGGTGCTGTGTCTATTTTACATGTTCAGCTTGTGAAGCTCTATTTTAGCTTTTTGTGACTAGCATATGTATTGCATGTTTAAGTGAGCATTAATAAACTTAATGGAGTACCAAGTTTGTAAATAAACTTGTCATGACATATCAAACATGCTGGTCCACTTTTTGTGATACACAAAGGGTATAGTGAAATACAGAATGTCTTTATACAGTGAATCAGTTATGTACATTTTGTATCTGTTCTATAAGCACTTGTCTCATATTTTGATTATTTAGAGCAAGTGATACCTCAACATTTCATATTCCATATGTGTCCACTAGAGTGGCAAACACAGAAATAAGGTCTGGCATATCCTTGAATGCAATCAGATTATGTCAGCCATCTTTACTGTTTCTAAATATGGCATTTCCTTTCTTAAATAAATCAGTGTAACCAGTTATCTATGGTGTATTCTCTCCCCATTTTTTTCATACTGTAAAAGAAAAATGATAGATTTGCCTACATTAACTTGTGCAGGGTAGATAATCCCAGTTATTCCATTATCTGGGTTATTTTCTGACATGTTTCATTAGATATAGTTATCAAGTAGCTACACATGGCTTTGTGTCATTCATAATGTGTTTCATGTCTGTACTTGCAAAGTGAAAATCTAAAAAAATTCTGAAGTATGGCTTAGCCAAGTCTCTAGTAAAGATCCCTTAGACAAAACACTTGAGACCCAACCTAATTTCTAAGCCATATAGTACTCTGAATTAATGACCTCTGATTTGACATTCCCCTGTTGATACAAAATGTACCATAATGTGGTCTTGTACACCCCAGATGCCCTGCTGCTACCATTATCAGTCTTACATTTGTCATTTCATTAAATCCTGCCAAAAACCGAAACGCACAGATGTCTGATGTCTGCTGATCTGCTAATTTCTCTCTGTCATCATTGCTACTGTACACTAGAGGATGGTTTGGCATAAATTCCAGTTGTTAACAAATAACACATCCTGAAACAGTAAACTTGTCCTTATTGGGGAATTCAAGTGTATTATCTTTACATTAATCAAATGTGCTGACATTTTTTTCTGCTCTTCTTTATGGAGAAACTTGAAAGACACTGTTTGCATTCCTTATTTTTATACATCATGCATCTATATTTTTAAACTGCAGATATGATGAAAAGGAAAGAACTATACACCAGTAAAACTGTCAGTCAGTCATTCACAAAATACACTAAGTGAGAATATTATTATTTTGTTTGACTTCCTGTAATATGCTTTTTTTTCAAACAGCTGGGGAATGATGCTTTTGCTTCTTCCCTGCTTAAGAAGTTGAGCAATGCATACACACACGCACACACGCACACACACACACACACACACACACACACACACACGCACGCACGCACGCACACAGATGCACGCACACACACAGACGCACACACACACACACACACACACACACACACACACACACACACACACACACACACACACACACACACACACACACACACACACACACACACACACACACACACTCACACACTTATTAAGTCACAAATTTATACAGAGGCCATGTTTATTAAAGATGTTAGAAAAGCATTTTATACATATTCATAAAATCCACTTGTAGAGATCGTCCCTTTTTATTTATCAAAGGAGATCATAGAAATTACTTCAGTTTAAAGTAAACTTTATGGAGAACAAAAGGAGAGATAATACAAAGTTTTCAGTGTTAAGCTGAACATTTTAGCTTCATTCCTCTATATGATTGGCTTGGCAATGCATTGCAATAAAGTGCCAACAATGGCTGCTCTTATCTTTGGAAGAGAAATCTAGAATCTTTTAAACAGATATTACCTGTGCCTGGAAAGCTATCATAGGTGAGTAGGCAGCAAACATAAAAGGGGAACTCTTTTTCACAAAGCCATGTATATTACTAATAATAATAATAATAATAATAATAATAATGATAATAATAACCTTTCTTTTCTCCCCAAAGTGTATAATATAGTTAACTGTAATACTTGACAGCAGATACCGAGTTCATAAAAAGATTATGAAGGAGAAATGTAAGCACTGTTAAAATGCTGAAGCAATTTCTGTTATGATAAAAAAATAATGCACCCAACCTTCTTTGTATAGAGTACTAGGGTACTAGAAAGAGGTGACACATCAATGTAAGTTGCAAATCTTACCAAGCATTTTTATGTAGTTTTTCATGCCTCCGAAAAGTTTTGCCTAGCGATCCTTGCCCATCACACACAATAAACTTGCTAAAATTGACATGAGACCAATCTTTATTAATCTAAACCAACATTATTACAGTTGTATGAAGGAATTATATCAACTAAGAATAACATGTTACTCATAATCTAATCAGCACTTAGCAACTGTTATATTTATTAAAGAATTACATGTATAGAACAATGCAATAAAAGCATGACAGGTAGTGTTTGCAGTCATCTCACACCAGAATAAGTGTAACTGTCCAAAGCAGCTTTGGAGACCCAACACTCGAACCATCCATAATCCTACACCTACCAGCATCAGCGTACTCCAGTGCTCACATCTAAGAATTAAACAGTTGACAAAGCTCTGAAAAGAAAAGGAAGGAATCTATCTCAGAAAAGAAAAAAAACTCTGGATACCAGACTTTCTAGTAGAGCAGTCTGTTCCCACTTTTCTTTCCTTTCCTGGTCATACTTTACCATCTCAGTCAATCTATCCAAGTACTGAGAATGCTCCAAATCAGTAAAATGAAACACTAAATTCACTAACATAGGTAGATGAATAATAAACAAATTAAGACCTAGTTCTCTCAAGTGTACCCCTTTTCTGCCTGAACCATGCAGGGTAGCGATCCTTAAAACCTCAATGGTCCAATGCTAAATCCCAAAGACAAAGCAGATCTAGCAACCCCATGTTTTATACCTTTGCTTGCAGACTAAACTATCACTAGCTTCGCAGACCCTTTCTATACTAATCAAGTAATAACTGATGACCATACTATCACTGCCCTAGAAATCTCTGTTACACTACTCCAGAAAATAACATATGTCTAGGGACCAAACCATTTCTCCCCCAAATGAATGGCAGTGATATCTGAATCACCAGCAGCTAACTCTACCTATTCCCATGCAGAAATAAGCTGACTTCAGTACATACTAATACACCCCTGCAAATCCCATCACACTTGTTTGTATCAATGCCCAAGTACACTCCTCCAGGTTAAACTCCTGATTGTCTGGTTCCCTAAATGTAAAGGAGTGACACAATATTAAACCCTTCTTGAATCCTGCAAAAAAAAAGAAAAAAACAATGATAATAGCTAAATGCCTCAATTTATCTCCCATTACACTATTTTAATTAAAAAAATCTGATAACCACTTACCTATTCCTTCTACCCCATCAAATGATTTCCTTATATAGGCTAAAGCAGAGGCCCCTTCCTATATGAAACAAATGAGCAGAATACCTTTCCCCAGGGATACTCTGTTTCACCAATGCCCATTTCAATATAATGTCAAGCTGCCAAGCATTAACTAGTCTCCCTTCATTTAGCTGAAAAAATGGACTATGCTGGTTAACTAAATACAAAGTCCCCTAGATTTAAGCCTAAAACCACTGAACACAACAAACCTCATAATTCCTGTTTAACAACAACTGTTGACCTTTACATGACTGATTTGTATTGGATTTACTTATCTAAACCAAAGCAGATTCCTCTATTATGTGTAACTCTGTCCACTTTAGATTCCCTAACAATTCATTAATATGAAACATTTCCTCATATATGAAAACAGAAAACATAGCCCATAGAGAATACCAATCATAACTAGTCAAGATATTATGTAAACCCCTCAACACTAACCTAAGCATCAGTCTGTCTAACAAAATCCATCTGTCCAGTGCCTGTCATCTAATTCTTTCCCGAGCCTTTAACATTTTTAGAATCAATCAATGATTTGTAACATACTTAAAACCTGAAAATGTAATCACAGCATTCAAAGCTGCCAAATGCACACATATGTCTTCATGGCCTCACCCAGTTTCCATCTGTGCACCACGTACCTTGCTACAAGCCTTGCTGATCCCAGCCCTAGACTGTAAAGGCAAGCCTTCTGCAAAAAAAAAAGGCTAATTTAGCTGTGCTATACAACCTCCCTGTCACCATAGCCAATGACTGCTGCAATTACTACCCAGGAATAATCTACCAATATTGAACTCCACCAGCACTGCTGACAGATATTCCTTTTCATCACGAACCAGAGCCTGAAATCTGTGAAACTGAAAACGTGACACACTATAAGCAAGCAAAGTCATCCTATCCAGATTCTTCTTAGTTGAACATGATACATCGATCCTAAGATAATGCATTACCAACTTTCTCAATAAAGCCTGTACAACATCTGGTAAAGCCTATTTTCCAGAGCAGTACCTCTGCTACCACACCAGTATCATAATAAAACACAGCCTTCTTACTGCTCAATTCCCTTTGCCATACCAATGTTGCAGCCCAAATATGCATCAGCTCTGAAAAGGAAATTTCATTTCTCATCTCAGTTGGCCATTGACATAACCAAGAAACTGCAATCCATTTGCCTTTAAAATACACCCCCCCTCAAGCTCCAAACAGCATCCATATACAAATGTAGATCTTCAGATGATACCTAACACTCCTGCCACATTGCCATACCAACGAAATGCAAAAAAATAAATTCCCTTCATGTCCACGTAGCAAGATACTCCTTAACCAAATTACTCGTTATAACCCCGTAATGCTTGCAACACATTTTCAAGCAACATGTTGAATGCCATGCCTGGTCCTACGACCTGCAAGCAAAATTCAACAAACAGAATAATTCTATAATATCCTTCACAATGACTTTATATTCATCCATAAAATAAAAACATATATATATATTATCTTACAACTTCACCAGCTTATCCTTAGGAACCCAAAAGATTGTGTGACTGCATACTTTACCAAATTCAGGAAGGTTAGCACTTTAACTGGCTCTTCTTGCTTATTTGCTGTTAAAAGCACCCCGATTCATGACACGGTTCCAGAAAACAATGCATTCCTTCTTTAGTTCCCAACTGCCCTTCATAACCAAGAGTAAATCATCCAAACAATGCCCTGTCCTCCAATAAGGAGCTTGCTTCTGTCAATCCCAGTGCAGGGCCATGGTAAACTTCTCAAAAGTAGCCCATAGTTATAGCTTTATCAAAATAAAATTTACCTTTCAAAACACATCACAACATTTGCCAAGCTTTTATTCGAATGGGGTGCAATTGAAAAGCTCATTTGATGTCCAGTTTAGCTAGTCATGTGTCTTTAAACTGAAAAATCACACTAACATCATTATCCACTGAAGCATACTGGGCCCTCACCTGAGTCACTTCTCCTTCATGAATATAGCCATTTAACAAATGACTCATCAGGAAAAAATAATTTTGAAACACAGATGTGTCTAGCAGACATAAGACCGTACCTGCATTAACTACCTGACTAGTGGTGCCTGGACAATGTCTTATTTATCCCTAAATTACTTCAAATTCCCACATGCTTTGCCCTCACCTCCCACAAAAAAAAATCCTGAGGTAAGCCCCTGTACTAACTTCTGTGCCTCCAGAATATTGGGGCAGTCTTCTAGCAACATTAAAAAATTAAACATCTACCTTAATGGGGTCGTGAAATGGCCATCCTATCAGACATTCCTTGAAAAGGCAAAACAACTCATCCCTAACACATTACTCCTACCACTGTTAACTTGCCCCCTGCCATCCACAGCCTAACTGAATCCTGTGGCATGGACATTGTTCAGCCACCCAAATCCTCTTTCTTGCACCAGCATTTTACAGCACTTTGTAGGCCACTACAACCTGAACAGGCATGCACAAACCTACAAGTGGGTCACAAATCCTACTCTACATTAAAAGTCCAACAATCCTTACCCCTGGTTATTCCCTCTTCAAAACTAACACTAATTTGCACTGGTGAGCTATCAATCATGGTACCTAACCTTGTATCAGAATAACTGCTGTCTCAAGGCAGTCACTTTTCAACTTTCTTTAATGTCATAAAATTCTTGCCCTACCACAACCATGCATAGCCTCCTCTTAATTTCTGAGCCTTCCTAATTATCAACAAAATTTGCCAACAAGGACAACATTTGCAAGGGATTTATTTTCCAAGATGACTATCATCAGGTCAGTGAACCCTTACAATCAGGTGAACCCTTACACCCAGTTACCTTATGACCTTCCCCTAAACCTACTCAGCCAGGGCTGCAAATTATGCAGTTAAATCACTGAACCCCAGAGTTACTGCCTCTGTGACCCTCTGAACCCCATCCGCATCTATCAACTCAAAGCAAATCTTCTCCCTCACCATGGCTAATTTTGCCATTAAAAGGATTGAACACCATGATGGCCTGGGGTCTGTTCATCCTAACCCAGAACAACAGCACCACCAGGAAAAAAGCTACAAAATGGAAGTTGAAAAAAAATCCTGGACACCCTAAGCCTTCATCTTGGTCAGCTTTACTCTGCACTAACTGTCCCAATGGGAGCTGACCCTAATCTGCAATCCACAACAGTTCCAGAAGCAATCTCATCCTCTGCATCTAAATCTTGCAAAAAGCCTGTTAAATACTTGTCAGATAACTGACCCTGACTGACTACCTCAGACAAAATAAGGATAAGTACATTACCTGCATCAGGTGGGGAACCACCAACAAATCTCTGCTGACATCGACATATTTGTTGCGATTTCTCTTCCCACATTGAGTTGACACTTCTACCACTAGGTGCTACTCCATTGCCTTGTACGTCCTTCTCCCTCTAGTTATCACCTCTGAACTAGGTTCTACAACTCTTCACATCTTAGATGAAAGCCTCTGCTTGTGAAGCAATATCCTACCATCAGCAATACAGTTTATTTATGTTTGCCATTCTGCAAAAGAAAACACAAAGTTAGTGAGTAACCATTGCAAACCACACAACTTGCAACTTCGTTTATATCGCCCTGACCCTTGGATGACCTCCTCCCCACTGCCATCCCTCAGTCAAAACAGCTTTCCTCCAAAACCAGAGCCCAGGTTACTGAGTATAATCAACATACCTAGCTCTACAGGCCCTGTGATTCAATATTGGTAGGGGAACAGAGCTGCACACAACTGGTAGAGCTAAAAAACCTGACAAGCATCACTCCCAACAGCTTTGCTCAAACATTCTAGGCCATGCAACTATTAAGAGAAAAAGACTCACTATGAAAGACTAACATTAAATTATTACTTTGATTATTTGCCCCTTTAATAGAATCCCTTCAATGACTCTGTATCAATGTGCATCACTACCCCCCCAACAATACAAAGTACAACTCTAAAGTCTGTTAATACTGCCTAACAATAATCCTCAACATTAGTTACTCCACTCCATGTAACTATACTAAAAGATCCGTAAGTTTACACTAACATGACTAACTAAACAAGAAGTATAACATTAATGTCTGGCATTAATGACAATCCTAATCCTCAGTTCTACCTTCAGACAGCCAGAAATCAGGATAGAACCCTGCACCTTGAAGCTGTGAGGCACAGAGTTTGCATCACTTACTCTTTTTTTCTTATTTCTTTATGCTGTTAAACACAGTTATATAAATCAAGAATGTTCTAATTGATTTACTCATTTTTATCTTTTTGAGCAATAATGTTATCACCAAGCATTAACTATCACCTACCCAATACCAGGTGTGAAAAAACAAACTGTAATCTTCATATTCCACACCAAAGGCCAGTGTGCTACCTGTTAATTTCCCACCACTGCTTACTGTCTAACAGTTGAGCTATTCCTGTATTTTTTTTTTCAATAAAATATCCAAGCCATACATTGCAACCTCTTAATTCAGTATTTCTTGACAAAACCAAAATAATATGTGTGTGTGTGTGTGTGTGTGTGTGTGTGTGTGTGTGTGTGTGTGTGTGTGTGTGCAAGCGCTGGGGGGGGGGGGGGGGGTTGGGGTTCCATGGCCCAACATCATGCCACATTTCAAGGTTTGCTGTTATAAATTTACCAAGCTACCAGAATAACATGTTTTGCATTATCTGAAGAATCTGAAGTTTAAAACTCTAATGTATAAAATATTTAGAGACACTGGTTTTCAAAGATTTGCCAGTAAAGCACAAATTTAAGCAGCACAGATCAAAATATGAATTAAAATCTTGATGTTCAGCAAACTTCTTCACATAAGGCAAATCCCAAAACACTCTAACTCTGCCAAGATCCTACAAACATCTGCAAATCTGTTACACTAGCTGAACCCATAACCTATCTCTGTACTTTCTGTAATGGTATAATATACTACTTAGCACAAAAAGAGCAAATCTTCTCTCCAAATTTTGAAATTCTTCTTTATGATGCAGTTGACACATAATATTGTAGAAACTTCTTTATTCTCACAATGGAGTACCATACAAAGCACCTGCAGCAATTGGAGAGACCTCAGAGGTTTCTAACAAAGAAGATCAAGGGACTCCAGCAAGTGCCTCACACAGACTGACTAAAGTTCCTATTACTATACTCTGTATTGTATAAACTTCTTAGGGGAGACTTCTGCCTGGACTACAGAGCAATCTCAGACTCAAACCTAATGAACTTGTTGCATATCTGCAAATTAAACGGGACTAGGTCTACTCATTCCAGGGACCTAAATATGTCCTGTGACTTAAATAGTACATGCCAGAGAGACAGATTTATCTCCCAGTGACTGCTGCATCTTTGGAATAGGCTAACAATTTATGTGAAACAGAGCACCTCTATAACACTGTTCAAGAGGAACCTGGATGAGTGAATGGGGCACCAAAAATTCTTACCAGGGATAGTGCCCTCAACCCTCCTAAACATGGGCAGTCATTACTAAATGCAATCTTGGGTACTGACTAGCATTTCTATGGTATTACATTGGGATGTAATGGCTAGGCTTGAAATGGCCTCCAAGTCAATAGCCTAGTAATCTCCTATGATCCTATGATTTTATGATCCAAAAGCTCAAGTGTTTATCTTGTAAGAATAGAACACCCTCCCTTTCTGTCAGACCCTCCAATCATGAGCCACAGCATCGCCAGCTTGCACAATCATGCATCCTCAACATTAGTTACTCCACTCCATGTAACTATACTAAAAGATCCGTAAGTTTACACTAACATGACTAACTAAACTGCAGTGAGGAAAAGGTCCAAAAATAGGACAATTATAATATAACCCACCACAACAAATGATAGCCTGGACTTAACAGCAATAACTAGACAAACTGTCTACCAGCAC
The DNA here is from genome assembly GCF_019279795.1 of Protopterus annectens. NCBI lineage: Eukaryota > Metazoa > Chordata > Ceratodontiformes > Protopteridae > Protopterus > Protopterus annectens. Next base: position 1,043,224,160 of record NC_056744.1, on the reverse strand, counting down.
GGACTACCCTCTTTACCATCAGGCTTGTTATAGTCTTTCCCACCATAATGCTGCCAGTATTGCCAACAGACTCACTGCCTGACCAACTGCACCTCCCCAGGGAGTACTATGCCAGGATAAGAAATCCCAAAACTTCCAATCATTTCCTACTATTTTTCAATCTTACATACAGCCTGCCACCTGTTCCAGATCTCCCTACAAATGCTTTACCCTTTTTTATATCGTTATATCATTCCTCAGTACCTATCAAAATCCATTAAATAGCACTGAAAGCACTTATCCAAAGCCATCACATAACCTGGTACTTGCATCATATTGGTCTAATCTGCCCTGGTCACCTGGATGCCTGGTAGTTGGTGCCTCCCTCTATTCAGTCATGCCAAAGAGGTTGACATCCACATATATTTCAGCTAAATACCTTTTCCAGACCCTACATGCCTCATTTCCTACATAACCTAGCCTCTAATCCATTCCATTACTCACTTCATCCTCCTGACTCTTTCCAGCCCTGCAACACTTAACCTCCAGCTCCCACTCACTTTACAGGCAAGTGTCCATAGAAAAACATCTGCCCTGTAAACCTTACTTGTGAGTGCAATACTATAACAGAAAATTGTGTGACATAACCAAAACACCTTCCACAAATCAGAAACATAATTCTAAGATTCATAATAATGTTGGAAACTAAGACCATCCTTACAAAATAAATGCATTTAATAAGTGAACTATTGTCCTCAGGATTTCATTTAGGAAACAGTCAAGTGAAATATTGTCATCAGCACTTTGAATTTAGCTTGTAATATTGTTATAAAATCCCTAAGCTTTGGTTGATATAAAAATATGAGCAGTGAGAGGGCATGGTGTTGAAACATTTCCACTTATAGAAGTGCAATTAGGGTTTGCAAATTACTGTTACCAAATTACAGTATACATACCATTAAATTATATTTATAGATCATGGCTTCATTGTCAGCTAATAGTATCATGAAAGCTTTGAAAGGATCTGATATGAAGGCATGGACATTTGGTGTCTGCATTAGTCAAATGATTTTAGAAATCTGTAAAAGCAATAGCTGCCTCTTCAGTTGTTACAATACTACTAAACACATTATTTTCAATGTATTTGTACTTGTAGTTTTTCACTGTTGTCATTCATAGCCAATAACAATAAAAAGTCAGTGCCACACATATGCATGACCAAGTCCATAAGAGGCAATAAATTATTGTACTCTGTATACAAATTCATAATTCCTATCATATTTGTGAATTAGTTATATAGGGTTGAGGAGCAGCAAAAATGCAGCTGTCTTGACTAGTTATACTGAAAATTAATGGGGAATGTTGGTTTTCAATACAGTGACCTGGTATCACAAAAATATAAATCATTCTCATAATCTAAAAATGCCATACCCATTGGGGATTGACATAATGTTTAAGATGTTTACCTCACAGATACAAGGTACAGGATTTGATTCTTAGGGAATGAAAGGGAAGGGAAAGTTGCTATTTGGTGTTCATTAACTGGCTCTACATATGTAGAGCCACCAAAGTGAAATGGCAGAATATGCTAATGAAAGCATAAAGAGCCAAAGCGCATGTTAATTGACCAATCCAACATGGCAGAGCTATTGAGGAATCATGTACACACAGTTTAGGCTTTTGCCCTGTACACCAAAACTCTTTGGAATATAAAACTATTACACCTAAAAAAAGCATGCTAGAGGTCGCTGATGCTATTATTATACTGTATGTACAACAGGCTTTAAATCAAAATGTTGTTGCCAGACCTTGGGCAAGAATAGATAAGTATTTAGAACCATTTTGACATATCATGGACTGCATGACACAGAAATTGCTAAGAAATACAGGGTCGGCAGGCAAACACTGGAGGAAATATGCAACTTCCCCACCTCAGGCCCCAGGAAAATTGTGGGGACCCATCCCAGTGGAAACAAAAGTATGTATAACATTATATAAACTTGCTACTGGTACTTTCCAGAGACCCGCAGAGGATATACTAAGGGTCACAGGCATCAACCTCTAGAATATCTCATCAGTTTTAAATGCAATGCTACTCCATGTAAGGGATCACAACTGTTTCCCAAGCACCCCACAAAAGAGAACACAAACCATGCAGGAATTCTATGCAGTAGCACTCTTCCATATAGGTTCATAGGTGTTGTAATGATAGGAGGTACTGCCAGCCATGCCAGGAGAAGTAGGGCAGTTGATGTGTAACATGTGCCAGCACAGCTAGCTGGAATTTAGTAAAGGATTATGTTATTTGAATATCAAACTGATTTGTACAGATGCTTGTGTTGAAAATGTATTTGTGAAGTTGCTTGTGTTAAAAATGTATCAACAGCGTGCCCTGCTGGAAAGCAAAGAAATGTGCGCTCATTGCTGTAACTGTTTAAAGATATATGTTTTAACAGAGGATACTGCAAGAGAAGATGTTAAGCTCATTCCCAACTAACGTTGGAAAATAGCTGTAATTAAATTAGGCCATACAAATTGTATGTTACAGTTTTGATACCAGCCAGAGATGAAATGTCTATGAGAAGCCTGGCTTAGTAGCTCAGTAGAAGTATTACAATTGTTTTAATGACTTCCAGGAGCTGCAGCAGATCTGAGCAAGGCTCTATCTATGTGTATGATAACACATAGATGCTAAACTCCTGGCAGCTTCCAGTGTTGGTGATAGTGTGGGAAACAGAGTAAATGCCTTGGCAAGGTAAAGGTAAGCAGTGTGAATGATTTTGCCCTCATCCACTGCTTTTGTGACCTTCTCAAAGAAGTCCCTAGGTTGAGTAGGCATGACTTGCCTTGATGAAAACAAACTGGGTTGGGTCCAGTGTCTGGAGGTTTACTGTATCATTATTTATCATTTCCATGATAATTCTTGACATAGCTTTGCATGTACGACTAGTGAGAATTATGGGTCTGTTGTTCTTTGGGGTCTGTTGATGGCCTACATTTGTGCGGAGGGATGACTGTTTCTGTTTTCCATTCATGTGGCACAAAGCCTGTTTGGAGGCTACAGTTATACAGCAATTCCAGGGGGCCTTATAGGTCATGTTTCATGATATTTAGAAGGAATCCTGGGATATTGTCTGGACCCATTGATGCAGTGTTCTTGGTCTTAGAGCATTAAGGACCTGTTCCCTAGTGATAGCAGGGGGAGTTATATTTGATTGTATTTGCTGAGAGAAGGTTGAGGAGGAGAGAGGGGTAAAGTTGGAGCTGAATTTGTTGGCCAGTTGGTTTGCTATATCTTCTGGCTTAGTACAGGTGGCTCCATTTACAATGAGCTCTGAGCACAATTGTGTATTGCCTTTGAGGTTATGGACATAGCTAAAATATGCCTTGTGTTTGTACTTGGTCTGGGAGGCCAAATTTACATTGTTAGGTATTGGTAGACTTTATTTGTCCTCTGAGTTGTTTGTTTAGTTTGATGAGATTGCTTTTATCCTGCTGGGTGCTGTACCTCCTAATTTTTCCATGCTTTTCTTCCTTCTGTTATACAGCCTATTGATTTTATGATTCCAACAGGGTGGCTTTTTTTTTTTTTTGAGTTAGTCCTGTACTTCTTCCTGGTGGGTACAGCTGCTGCTATGCAGCTATTAACATGCTTGTATAGGGTGCCTGTGAACAGTTCTACATAGGCAACAGTGTTCTCAGGGTTTATTGGGTCTTAAAATTTTGCTAGGTTATCACTTAATAGCAAGAAGTTGCCTTAGAATAGTTCCTGAATATTACAGTGTTAGCTGAGCTGATGGTCCAGGTTTTGTTTTTACTTCAAAGGAGACCATTTTGTGGTCTGCCTTTACCAGGAAAGACATTACACTAGAGGGTGTGCAGCACACTCCCATATTAGTGAGGACCAGATCCAGTATGGTCGCACCCCTGGTTGGTGCTTGACAATCTTTTCCAGAAAGTTTGTGTTTACAAAATCCAGGAATCTCTTTGCCTGTACATTTGCTGTCGTATCAGATTCCCAGTTAATAGTGGTGTAATTAAAGTTGCCCATGAATATGATATAGGGTTGGATGGTGAGTGTTTCCAATAAGTTTAAATACATCGTATGGGTTTCTTGGGTCATACAGGGGGACCTATAGCTTGCAAAGAAGTGGTATTGGAGTTTACCTATGTTGATTTGAACATGGAGTAGCTCAAGTGCATTGTCCTGTTTGACCAGCCTTAAGGTACATTGATTTTTGATGCAAATCAAGATACCTCCACCTTCCTTCTCTGTCTGTATAGTAGCTAGTTTAAATGTGTGGAAGACATTATAACCTTGCTCTGTTTGTGTGTTCTCTGCAGCTTTAAACCATGTCTCATTGACTGCACAGATGTCAGCATTCTCTAGGGTGAAGAGAGCTTCTAGGGAATGGAATTTTTTGTTTAGTCTCCTAGCACTGAGCAGTAATACTTTTAGATTTTCCTGGTTTAGATGTGTTATGTCAAAAGTTCTTTCAGTTTGGCATTGCTTAAAAAAGGCACTATGGGGGAAGATAATGTTTTAGATAATATTTAAAAGCCTATAGGGGAGAGGGGCAGACTATCCCTAGCAAAACTGCGTTGTCTGTTGACCATTTCCTTCTATACTGACAAATATTGCACCCCTTTAGAATGACATCAGAAACTAAGCCACTTATTAAAGTCAGTCATCCTGTATTCGGATTATGGCATCATCCTTGGAAAAGGTAAAATGCTGCTCAAAGCTAGGCTCATGCCACCCTGGGACACATATTCCAAGAGCTCCATGATGTCTCTTTCTTCATATAGTCTAGGGAGGTACATCTCAGGTCATTTACACCCACGTGGACTATGACTGAGTCATACTGGTACTTGTGGTCCAATGACCTGAGTGCATACGTAATGTGGTAGATCTTAGTCCCTGATAGGCAACTGACTGTGACTTTCTCCTTACTCAGCCTTGTGAAGGGTATGTCAGTATGTCTCACGATGGGGTCTCCAATTACCAGAATATTGAATTGTGTGGTGGCTTGCCCTATGGGCTTAGAAGTAGAGGCTCTATGACATTTGTCTGTATGTGTTGATGTGGATGTTGCTTTGAAAGAGTGCATTCAGGGCTGCTGAGGTTATTTATTATGTGTACTTCATCTAGCAGGTATTTTGAGTTTAGGAAAGTGCCTCAGCATATGTGAGTCTATATGTCTGCTTTGAATTGTGTGTGATGGGTACAGCATGTGTATTGCTGACAACCTTATTGAGATTAGGAGTACTTTTTATGTGAGAACTTTGCCTCCAGTGACTTTGTGAGCTGGGGGCCATATGCTGCACACACATAGAATAAAAGGACCACTGGTGAAAAGAGAAGGAGCTACATCAGCAGTAAAGGTTTACAATATATAAACTGTCAGGTTGTCTGTAATGCTTAAGTGATCATTTACAATGTCTGTGCAGATAATGCAGGCAGCAACGGCTTGTGAGCTGTACATCAGGTTTTCTTGGGGTGACATTCCTCATGGGCATCTAGTGGGGGATGCAGGTTATGTGCTGGAACCCTGGCTCATAACATCCATGAGAAACCCACACAACCACACTGATCCATGATAGAATGAGGACCACACTCAAACTAGGAATATCAAAGAACTAGTTTAGTTTGGTTAAATCAAGATTCTAGAATCCAGACACATCAGAAGGTGCACTGCAATATGACCCAGATACCTCTGCCAAACTACTTAGAGTCTGTACCTTGTTAACAGCTTCAACAAGGACAGCAAGGGACAGAACCACAGTTTCAAGGACCACAGACAGGGCCAATAGTAGCAGGTACAGGTGAGGAGTTTGAGGCAGAACCACCAAACAGTACTGGCAGACGGAGGCATGTGAAATATGCCCTGGCTCTGGTTAAGAGGCAGAAGATAGCACACAGAATCACAACCTAGTTCAAAGCCTAAGATCCCATGCATATACAAATAGCAAAAACAATGCCTGTCAGACTCCTCAACCTTTACTTAACCATGTAATTGCTGTGTTCTGATCTCATCAGGCAGGGAAACCCCCCAAGTACACAGTTTGTACCTGCATTAATGACAAAGCAAGTGTGGAACCTTAAAAGAAAGAATAAAAGTAACATAACTGACTATAGTTATATGGAAATATTTATATGTCAATAAGCAGATCATTTGTCTGAGGTATACAGTATGTCAGTATTATCTCCACTGTCAGATTTTTCCTATACACAGTTACATATTAGACACAATAGAGTGCATCATGCATTTCAATTGATCACCATCTATTAAACACGTATCAGATCAATTATACTCTAATTTTCACAACTATACCAAGAAGCAAGACTGAAGTTCCTAATGATTCCACTGCTAATACTAACTGAAATACAATGTGGTTCAACAATTAGAAAAGCAATCATTCACAAAAGAGTATGACAAAGAAATCAACAAATTTTTTTTGTAATACATGTTGATAAGTCTAAGGATGTGAATAAGCAAGCATTAGCTATCCACTGTGTGCATCAGACATACATGAAACACAAAGTGACAAAGACATGAGTAAAGATCAGGGCTCAGTCATCACCATTTTCACAGGGTGGGGGTGGTAGAAGTACAAGGCTGACACCAAAGAAGTGTGTGTGTACAAGTAATAAACAAATGTATCCATCAGAGTAGACAGTGCTCAGAGCCAGTAACAACAGATGTATAGCACTCAGTAGTACTGTTTAGATAGCTTGCACGTGTGTGTGATAGTATGAGCAAGCACATTTTTTTCCTTTTCAATGTGTGTGTGTGTGTCTCTGCATGAACACAATCAAATACTGTGCTAGCATTATGTATCGGCATCTCAGACAGATGTGACACATAGAGTAGTTAGTTCAATGTTGTCACTCCCAACCATGAGAGCCGCCTTTGCCAGGAGTTGCAGTGCTACCTCCATGGCCTTGGCTAAAAGTTAAGGTGTTACTTGAACGTGAGTGATGTCTACTGCATGAGCTCTTCTTACGACTACATCCAGGACCATGACCCCATGGGTGTGGAAACCATGATAACTGGAGGAGCAGGGGATGTAATATTACTACGGGAGTGAAATCTTGCACAGACACATTTGCTAACACAAGACGATGTGGTGCACTCTGACCACATGGATGCCCACCTTCCCACAACAGACATTCCATCACAGACACTGCTCTATCCCAATGTGTCATTCATCCTGTCCAAGGAGTTGTCCACACAGTTCAGGGATTGACATCATGTCAGAATGCATGATGTTTAAGAGTTCCACTTTTTCTTCCACGACCCTGGTGGAATGTGTCTGTGCCTCCATTATGACCCCAGACTTAAACCTGGTTGCACCTAATGGCACAATAGCATCAGGAAGAAAAGGGTGAACAGCAAGACCTCCACTGTGCACTCCAGTGAACCGTCCAGTGTGGCACCACACCTTCACAATGGCTATGGGGAGAAGCAGCCAGCTCAACAACCAGAAAAAAATGCATTTCCCTGATCAACAGTCACACCCTCAACCTGTCATATATCAGAGGTCTTGGTGTTATGGGTATGTGTAGGGGTACTGACTGTGTCTGAAATATTATCAGGGTATGTGGGACCCACAACCTCAGTGTCAGACTAACCTTTTGCACTCCAAGACTGTACCTCTTCATCACTACTATCATCATCAGTGGCTACAGATGCTCTGATATTAGGTAGTAGGAGTTCTAAAGTGCCAGTCTCAGGATCACCTATAATAGCAAACAATAAACAAAACAAACAGAAAAAGAGAGAAACAAATTATCACACATTTTTCTGATATGAAAGGCATGTTAAAATCTAACAGATACTAAAGCAACACAAAGTTTAATATTATATGTACCTGAATCTACCTTAAGACAATGATACCAATAATCAAATATGTGCTTACCATGTGCAGGCGGTCTGGCAGCCTGCAATTCAGATATACCTGTATGCAAGGAAGGGAAAGAAAAGAAGGTTCATAAGTATCACAATGCAAATGATGCAATACATAACTAAATAAATAAATAGCAATCCCCTCCACAAGTGCAGATTCAAAATGTTATCATACAGAAATATAGTAAACAAAAAACAGAGGCAATCCAGAAGTCTCAAGTGAAGTCTGGTATCCCACCTGTGACCTAAAGGGTTATAGGACTAACAAGAAACAGAGTATAAAGGATTAATCCAGATTAAATCACATAAGCTAGCAGATCTAGGAGACTCTTTCTCTCTGATACCATCTCTGTGGAAGGAATAAAGACACTTTGTTGAAGTTTCCAGAAGTTTATTCAGTTTAGCAGGTAGATGGATGAATTAGAATAAGAGCACTCATCCATCTATCTGCTTAACTGGATACACTACTGGAAAATTCAACAAGGTGTCTTTATTCCTCTCACAGGGAGGGTAACAAAATATAGTGAACAGGTAAATCCCCCCTCCAAAAAAAAAACACCCTACTGTAGTTCTCCTTGATTGTGTCATCTGACTCACACAGTTATCTCTGACTCTCTGTATATATCAGAAATCTAAGAGATATGCATATAAAGATATAACAATGGCACTTACTTTTGGCATACCTGGAAGGTCTACTTGTGACACTTTGGGTCTGTCATCCACATCTGCACCAATGTAAAGGATTCTGTATGAGTTATCTGGATTTCTAACAATTGACAGGAACTCCTCTGCTTCAGTTAGTAGTGATTAGGTACTACTGAGAAAGGCAGTCAGGTGGAACTCCACAAAAGTAACACATTTTTTCTTTCTTTCTGCTAATAGAGCTAAAATGCCAGACCTTCCAGCAAAGTTATAACACACTCATCTGGAATAACTATGAAAATATTAATTAAACATGAACTAAAAAATATAAGTCCTATAGCATTCTGTAGCATACATTTTATAATGCAGACATGGTTATGGCAAATGAAAGGTGTAAAGATAAAAAAAACAATTAAGATAAAAAATGCTTTTAACTGGTCAGTGTAATTCGCCCTTGAATGTTAAAGTAAAAGTATTATGTAAAAATAGCTACATACCTTGACAATAAAGTAGTGTACAAACTAAATAATTCTCCAGAAATTGTGCTTATTTAGCAATACTGAGCTCTCTGGATCCAAATATTCTCATCTGTACAATACAAGGGCATTAGATCCATGACTACATTTATATAGTGCAGACTCAGCCCTGTGAGCACAGTAAGTATGCAAATCAGGTGTTAAATCATTAGTGTTTCTGAATACCACAATCTGCATTAGGTGTGGGGAATGTAAACATAGTGTAAGGACCTACAAAACTACGCATACATGCCCTAGCACTGCAAGGACAAGCATTGAGAAATGTTACCTGCTGATGGCTTGCAGGTGTCTATGATTATTTTGACTGCAGGAACAATCAGGGTTTCACAGGAACAATCAGGGTTTCACAATTTCCCATCTTTGATGCACACCTACTGAGGCTATGTCAGGGAGATGAGACTTACCCAAAAGTCTGAAAGTACATTGATTTAGGAGAACAGCATTCCTAACATTCAAATTCTGGCTTTATTGACCACAGTTATTGCCTTTACTAATGAATGTTGTTCGTATTTAAGGTAGTACTTTAAGCATTGATACAGAAAGCATATAGCATATTCAATAAAACAGAGATAGAATTGCTCTGAAGAATTCATAGCTAAAGGAATGAGGCACCATAAAGAAAGAAAGGAATACACCTGCTGTGCTTGTAGTCTTTGTTTAATACTGTGTGAGTACATGGGTTCCCTATCTGTTGGCAATATCATAATCATTCAGAAGTTTACTGTTAAATGTACTTATTTTTTTTTTTTTTTAGTTATTTTACATTATTTACTAGGAGAGTCCAACTGGGCATAATATCCTTTTTCAGCAGAGGCACGGGGTGAAAAGCTTCAATATTACTAGATAAGTGTCAGGAGAAAAATATTTTAATGTAATGAAGATAAAATAATACTATTAGCAAAAACATTCATAGTTTTAAAATGACTGAAAACAGGTTAAACTGGTCAAGTGAAAAAAATGACAAATAGTTACAATTATACTAGTAGACAATAGTAGTGGTAAACTGGACAAGTGAGAAACATTACAAGTGGATACATGTTCCAAGAATACAATAGAAAGGACACATTTTATAACTTATTTCTGTTGTACTTTCAGTATGACTTGATACAACGTGACAATATCATACATCTAGACACTTTTTCTCCTTGTAAATATATGTCTTTGGCTGTGGCAAATATGGCAAATACTCTTTAATGATTGTACTTATTACCATTGTTTAAGGATTCAAATCCATTCAGGTTCCTGTTGAAAGATAAGTTGATTAAACATAGGAAGTATACATTTAAAGTACTTGATTCTAAATCAAGAAAACTTCACACTCACAAAACTTGTAAAAAAGCACAAAAATTGACTGCTATACTTATGAGAATGGATCACCTTTGCATAAAACACATGAGGTTTATTGAGTACACAAAGTCTCCAAATAATATGCAAGCCCAAAGCAAGATATAATCCACGTACTGTCCGTACTTTAGAAATAATGTCCTATTAGTTGGCACAGGCAACACAAAGTTCATAAAATATAAAAGAATAAACCAGACATGGGTTCTGATGTGGTTGAAAAAGCGGAAGAAAAATATCCGTCTATCAGAGACTCCAATGTGGACCAGTAGCACTTGGATGTCAGTTCTGTGATTACCAAACCAATATGTTTTACGTTAATTTACTTCCAAGTAAACCTCCAGGATGGCCAGCCCTGGTAGCGATGTTATAGCTTCCGTAATAAGGTGAGGTGCAGTCGTTTTCCAACTGCCGTAACCAAGTGCAGCTTAGTTCACCTAATGTACAGTCATTAACAGCTGTCCGCCCAAAATCGTTGGTGTAGGCAAGCTATATCACAAACCACGAACCTAGTCAAATAAAAATTGTGTACAGTGAAGTCCGACACAGCGAAGTTTTCCACAGTTCACAAAAGCTCACTGAAAAAGTGTTGTTAAACGCATCCACGCGTTTTTCGTTCAGATGTGTATCTGAACTTCTTCAGACAAAACGCTGACTTTTTGGTCAGTTAGGATTTAAATACTCTCTGTTAATCACGGTAATCTGATCTAATTGCTTACGCTTCCGTTAATTATTTTTTTTTAAAAAATATAACTCAGTATTAAACACTGTTTGATTTAAATGATACCCAATAACCAAAATATAAATCCGATTATTTAAACTGAAACTATTAGTATTATTAAATGTTGTAGTTAAAAATAAATGTTTATTAATAAAAATTATGATTAAAAATCCTAAACTATTAATAAGTAGATACTAAAACAAACACTACGTCCTTTTAGCATATTTTATTATCTCCAATATGGTATATATTGTAATTAATTAATAATTAACTTATGGCAATAAGTATAAGCCATATTCTAAGCCTCTATGTTATGTTGTTATTATTATTATAGGTACTATATTTATACCTTTAGATAATTGGAAAAGTTTTCTCTTCTTTTTATTATTAAATAATTATAAATGCTTTTGATTAATTATGAATACTTTTAAATACTTCTAGATAATATAACTGACAGTTCATAGATTACTATAGTGGACAAGTTTATACAAGAAATTTTAACAAGTAAATAAATTAATATTAACCCTTTAAAAACCTTGGTGCATATCATAAAAAATGTGTTAGATAAATATATAACATATATATTTATTTAACACATTTTTTATGATATACACCAAGGTTTTTAAAGGGTTAATATTAATTTATTTGCTTGTTAAAATTTCTTGTATAAACTTGTCCACTATAGTAATCTGTGAACTGTCAGTTATATTATCTAGAAGTATTTAAAAGTATTCGTAATTAATCAAAAGCATTTATAATTATTTAATAATAAAAAGAAGAGAAAACTTTTCCAATTATCTAAAGGTATACATATAGTACCTATAATAATAATAACAACATAACATAGAGGCTTAGAATATGGCTTATACTTATTGCCATAAGTTAATTATTAATTAATTACAATATATACCATATTGGAGATAATAAAATATGCTAAAAAGACGTAGTGTTTGTTTTAGTATCTACTTATTAATAGTTTAGGATTTTTAATCATAATTTTTATTAATAAACATTTATTTTTAACTACAACATTTAATAATACTAATAGTTTCAGTTTAAATAATCGGATTTATATTTTGGTTATTCGGTATCATTTAAATCAAACAGTGTTTAATACTGAGTTATATTTTTTTAAAAAAATAATTAATGGAAGCGTAAGCAATTAGATCAGATTACCGTGATTAACAGAGAGTATTTAAATCCTAACTGACCAAAAAGTCAGCGTTTTGTCTGATGAAGTTCAGATACACATCTGAACGAAAAACCCGTGGTTGCGTTTAACAACACTTTTTCAGTGAGCTTTTGTGAACTGTGGAAAACTTCGCTGTGTCGGACTTCACTGTACACAATTTTTATTTGACTGGGTTCGTGGTTTGTGATATAACTTGCCTACACCAACGGTTTTGGGCGGACAGCTGTTAATGACTGTACATTAGGTGAACTAAGCCGCACTTGGTTACGGCAGTTGGAAAACAACTGCACCTCATCTTATTACGGAAGCTATAACATCGCTACCAGGGCTGGCCATCCTGGAGGTTTACTTGGAAGTAAATTAACGTAAAACATATTGGTTTGGTAATCACAGAACTGACATCCAAGTGCTACTGGTCCACATTGGAGTCTCTGATAGACGGATATTTTTCTTCCGCTTTTTCAACCACATCAGAACCCAGGTCTGGTTTATTCTTTTATAGTTTATGAACTTTGTGTTGCCTGTACCAACTAATAGGACATTATTTCTAAAGTACGGACAGTATGTGGATTATATCTTGCTTTGGGCTTGCATATTATTTGGAGACTTTGTGTACTCAATAAACCTCATGTGTTTTATGCAAAGGTGATCCATTCTCATAAGTATAGCAGTCAATTTTTGTCCTTTTTTACTTTATTCTAAATGTTTATGTTCTTTATCATTTGCATGCTATTTTACATTGTTCTCCATTGACTAGCAGTGGGCATTAGCAGTGAACATCAGTTCACTGCCCAAGGCAAAAACTGAAGAACTTTATTGGGACTCTCTTTAAAAGCACAATGAGGACTGGCAGTCTGGACAGTACTAAGTGAAGAAATTCAACTTGCTACATTCCTATCTCTGTGGCATAATGCGTAAATCTATTGAGCTTAAAGAAACAGTACAGTAAGATGCAAGGTTTTAAACCTGTTCGCAGATCATTTAACTGAGGGAGGTAATACTAAATCTTGACATTCATTTTATTGTATGAATGTGTTGATGTGGGAAACTCAAGTAAGGTCCGTATTGACTAAAAGTGACAGATATGTAAGTAATTAAAAATGATGTCGAAATTATTTTTGTGTGCTGTGTGACCAATGCAAGCATTCCTAACATTCCCTGTGCCCTTCTCCATTCCCATGGCATTTACTAAAGTCCTGATATTGTGAGATATACATGATAGTACTGATGTGGCAAGGAGATTTGAAAAGGCTGAATGTATCAGTGTAATGCTGTAGCAGTTCTGCTCATTGCTAGATATACACTGTAATTCATGTTTCCTTATGTTGTTATTCCAAAAACATTGTATGAATGCTTCTGATAAATATATATTTTCTTCTAATGCCTTTTCCATTTGCCATCCTCTCAGCAGCATGCAAACACTGTTCGCTGCCTAAGGAAAAAAAGTGAAAAATTTAGTTTATGCTGCCTTATATGGTATGCCTGGAATCATTGCACGGCCTTTTACAACATGGATAGTAATTATTTTATAAAATATACCTGATAGATGTCAAATTCTGTGGTACAAAGTGTAGCTGAAGTGAACTGAGATAAATGACACAAATGAAGCATTGTCTGAATCCTGTTTCGAGATCACATTGCAATCATTTACAATATGTACTTTCCTTTTCTTTTCTTTTTTTTTTTTTTTTGTCATTTTAATTTGTATTTTTTCTCTGCTTGGCAATGAAGGCAGCTGGTTCACTACCTAAGAAAAAGAGAAAAATTTAGTTTAGGTGGATGGCCTTATGTAGAGCAAATATGCCTGGCATTGTTGCACAGCCTGCTGCAACATGAATAGTACATAATTCAGAAAATTCACTTCACAGGTGTCCAGTTATGTGGCACAAGGTGTACCTGACCTGTTTAGAGATCACATTGGAATTCACAATCTATCATTTATTTTTTGTCATTTTATCTTGCATTTGCTCTCTGCTTGGCAGTGAACAAACACACTTCCATATCTAAAGACAAAAAGTGAAACATTTAGTTTAGGCTGCCTTATGTAGCAGAAATACGTCTGATGATAGTGTGCTTTCCTGGACAGGGCTGAGTTAAGAAATTCCACTTTTCACATACCTATCTCTGTGGCACCATGTGTAACTTCATTGGGTTAAGATAAAAAACATATTTGATTAATGGTTTGAATCCAGCAAAAAATATATTTTTACAAAAGGTGTAGGAATATCATTTTTCACAACATTTTGATTAGGTCTGTAACACAAGAGGCATATCACTTCTCACAACATTCTGATTAGGTCTGTAACACAAGAGACAAGTAATTCTTCAGTAATCTTTGCATAATTAAACTTTTCTAATTTGCATATATCATTAATGTTTCACATATAACCTCAAGCTAATATGTGTCCAATTTTCAAAACTTGACGATGGTATTTAATATAAAATTCACTTGCATATGTGTGATGGGCACAATACTTCTGTTATAATCATCACAATTCGTCACTTACCCAAACTATGTATTTAGAGCAGCCATATCATGTTTAGTGTGTATGCAACATACCCCAGTCTGTACTAATCAGCTCAGTTGACTGCATCCATCAGAAATATATTTACAAACAGAAATAATGACTTTACATAGGAATGCATTCCCATAACTAATTAAAATCACATGCATAGAGACCTCTCTGAAGTGTCGCTCCATTCATTCCCAAATTAATATAATTCTTATTTCATTGTTTGAAATTGCCTCTCTTGTGGCAATGTCAATTTATAAGTTAACTTTTACTTTTGCATGCTTTATCCCATGGGACAAATTCCTAGCTGGTACAACAATATTTCTCATTGTATAAGTCCCAGCATCACGACATGTCACAATTCACCCTCTTTCTCCCTCCAAACTGTTAGGATTAAAAGCCATGCCATTCAGCATTCCATTGCTGAACAGTGAAACCTGTGTCAGTAGGTTGAGCATCACACATGGTAAAGCTCAATCTCTTGTTTCACACCTTTACTGCTATATGATGTAAGTAGTGTCAATGTGTCTGCCAAGGAATCCATTTACTTTTAATTGCACAAAAGCAGTTAGCAAGGTTGTGCATCTTTGAACATAACCAGTTACCTGTGAGATGTGAATTGGGTGCCAATTCTCACATATTTTGTTAGCTTGACTTTTGCAGATATGGCTAGCAAGTGAGAGAATGGTGCTAAATTTAGAGCACAAAGATGGGGTGTTGAGGGGTCCAGTGTATTTGTGGCCCTCCTTGTGAAGTGTTACATCCATAGGCTGCTTCAGGGAGATTATACCAGTTTTCAGTAAAAGGCTGAGGCTTAGAATAGCTTAGACAAGGCTGTCTTCAGTGCAGTTGGCATTCCATACAATGGGGAGCAGTGTCATTACCACTATAGTGACCTTAAGAAGCATAAGCAGGACCTCCTAAACTGATAGGAGGCTGAGTTTAAGACTTTGAACACCTCCAGTTGTGTAAGTATACTAATTGATACAATGTCTATGATGTGGCATTAATGATCTATCCAGACAGCTCAGGTACTTATTGTGCTGTCATATATATTTCTTTTCTTTTTGTACTGTGCAGATGCAGAGGAAGTAGATGCAAACCATCAGGCACCCCAGGAGAGATTGACTCACCTCATAGGCATGGAATAAGTATGACTCAGATCCAAATTCAAGCCAGAAATTTATTTTCATTCCCTCTCACACTAACATCTTGAATAAGTATACTTCAACCTTTATCTCAAGCATGCATGCCTTCCCAATAACTCCTGGTGATTACATTAAGCGATGGGAACAGCAGCTTAAATGTGTGTGGAGTTCAATACCCAGAAGTAGCAATTACTTTTTATTACAGGATAAGTATTTATAAAATATTAGCAGCAATAATAAGCCAGGAAGAATCAAATTGTGGTAATTGCAATTATTATATTTGAATGCATATTTCCTATCCATCATAGAGTAGCAAAGGCTGATCTTTGTTATATTGTAGCGGTGAGATTTATTTATTTTATAACACATAAATACCTTTCCATCATATAAGAATGTGCAAAAGTGTACAATAGTAAACTATCATAACTGTTAATGTATATCCAAACAAAAGTTGTTTAAAAATACAGTACTGTGGCATGCTGTGTATCTAATTATCTCTTTTTAAGTCTCCCCCACCTTATGTATTTATTTGTTTATTTTTATTGAGGGGTTATAATTTATTATCAGTCTTCTGTTTGCATACCTTGCTGCTGAAATATAAATGACTAACAGCAGAGAGAGGTAGACTGACCACAGCAGCTTGACCCACCATACCTGCACAGATGGCAGCACAGTCACTCAGCACTACGTGTTACGACTGCCTCCACAACTCCTGCCCTACCTGCTTCACCTGCATCAGGTAATTCTTTCCCATCTGCTGGTGCAGTGGTATGCAGTGGTACCCTCAGGAAGCAGTATTAGTGGAGGAAGTGATTTTGTCACCCAGCAGAAGCTGACAGGGCCAGTGGAAGATATAATGGAGAGAGACCCAAGTGCACATACTGACAAGGTTGAAAAGGTCCTGCATTCCTAAGCACCTTTCCCAACATTCCTTTCTCTCCCAAAAAATAATAAAAAATGGGCATTTGTCAAAAAAATATCACTGGTATGGTGACTCTACAAAGTCATGAAATTGTGTGTACAATTGCACATTTATGAAGTGAAGAAATGGATAGCTATGGTGCTCACTCACAACTATCCTGAAAATTCTGGCATTATTTTCTCCTGTGTCCTACCTCCTGGGTGCCCACACCATTTGAACCACTGTCCTATCCACTCCTTTTTCACATGTATTATCTGGTAAAAAAAAAAGATTCATACACACACCTTGCATGGCCAGAAATGGCCCAGGAAAAAGCTTTCACTTTCTGTCCTTAGGCATTGGCATGGAGGTTGGCATAAAGCAGCAATGATAAGTAACAGTTAATACTGTTTAACTTCTTATTGCAAAAGCTGAAGGTTGAAATTTAATGTGCAGTGGTTCAGTTACATTTGTGCAAGTTTGCTTAAATCCACTGCTCCACTACACTACGGCAATACAGTAATACCAGTACTGTGTAATAGTTAATGGAACAGTTCTTTGGCTGCTGGATATGCCAACATAGGAGTTCCTATGTGGCTTGTTGAACCAGGTTTGTAGTCTGAGGTATTTTGCATACTGTCATGGGTTTGATTACAGCTGTAGGTCAAGTTACTAATTCATAACATTTCATATTCCTATCATATATTTAACTGCAAAATGTCAGCATTTCACTGTATATACAATGTTTCCTTAATGTACAGTTTGAGTAGCACAGCAAGACATCATTTGCAAAAATGTTGCAGCCCCAACAGGGATACTTATTAAGCAACCTTAACCTACTTATGTCTTCATGTTTATTGAACTCTTCTACCTCTTATTTGGATTTATAACAAGCACTTTATTGTACAGAGCATGACAGATTAATGATTTAATAAGTAAGAGTAACCCACCATAAAGATGCTCCTACATGTCCCACAAAATATATTATTCCTGTTACTCTCAGTATCTGTCTCTGTCTCACTGTGTTCACCCCTTCTGCTTCATTAAATTCTGCCTGTGCTTGAATTTTATTATTTAAATGTTCTGAGGTAGCAACTCCTTTTATGTGTGATGAGCTAATGCTCACATCTTTATGTTGATTTTTGAATAATTTCAGTAGTTCTAATCCAGCCATTAGCTAAGTATTACTGAATGTTTTTTTGATCTTCTTCTTCTTACTCTTTCGGCTGCTCCCATTAGGGGTCACCACAGTGGATCATCTGTTGCCATTTCTTCCTGTCCTCTGCATCTTGCTCTGTCACACCAGCCACCTGCATGTCCTCTCTCACCACATTCATAAACCTTATCTTAGGCCTTCCTCTTTTCCTGTTACCTGGCAGCTTCATCCTTAGCATCTTTTCCCAATATACTCTTCATCCCTCCTCAGCACATGTCCAAACCAAC
The DNA here is from genome assembly GCF_019279795.1 of Protopterus annectens. Lineage (NCBI taxonomy): Eukaryota > Metazoa > Chordata > Ceratodontiformes > Protopteridae > Protopterus > Protopterus annectens. Next base: position 1,043,205,834 of record NC_056744.1, on the reverse strand, counting down.
GTAATCTTGCCTCTCTGGCTTTGTCTCCAAACCTTCCATCCTGGGCTGACCCTCTAATATACTTATTCCTAATCATTAACTCTGCCACATCCAGCTCTGACTCCAGCCTTTTTGTCAGTGTCACTGTCTACAACCCATATAACATAGCTGGTCTCACTACCCTCTTGTAGACCTTCCCTTTCATTCTTACTGGTACCCGTCTGTCACAAATCACTCCTGACACTCTTCTCCACCCACTTCATCCTGCCTGTACTCTCTTCTTCAAATCTCTTCCACACTCACCATTACACTGAACCGTTGATCCCAAGTATTTAAACTCATCCACCTTCACCACCTCTACTCCCTGTATCCTCACCATTCCTCTATCCTCCCTCTCATTCACACACAAATATTCTGTCTTAGTCCTGCTGACCTTCATTCCTATTCTCTCTAGAGCATATCTCCACCTCTCCAGGGTCTCCTCCACCTGTTCTCTACTCTTACTACAGATCACAATGTCATCTGCAAACATCATAGTCCATGGGGATTCCTGTCTGATCTCGTCTGTTAACCTGTCCATCACCATTGCAAATAAGAAAGGGCTCAGAGCTGATCCTTGATGTAATCTCACCTCCACCTTAAATGCATCCATGACTCCCACCGCAGACCTCACCACTGTCACACTACCCTCGTACATATCTTGTACCACTTTTACATACTTCTCTGACACTCTCGACTTCCTCATACAATACCAGAACTCCTCTCTAGGCACCCTGTCATATGCTTTCTCTAAGTCCACAAAGACACAATGCATCACCTTCTGACCTTCTCTGAACTTCTTCATCAACACTCTCAGAGCAAGCATCGCATCTGTAGTGCTCTTTCCTGGCATGAAGCCATACTGCTGATCACTAATCATCATTTCCCTTCTTAACCTAGCTTTCACTACTCTTTGCCATAACTTCATACTGTGACTGATCAATTTAATCCCTCTGTAGTTACTACAGCTCTGCACATCACCCTTATTCTTATAAATTGGTACCAAAGCACTTTTTCTCCATTCCTCAGGCATCCTCTCACTTTCCAAGATTTCATTAAACAATTTAGTTAAAAACTCCACTGCCATTTCACCTAAACACCTCCATGCTTTCACAGTATGTCATCTGGACCAACACCCTTTCCATTCTTCATCCTCTTCATAGCTATCCTCACTTCCTCCTTGCTAATCCACTGCATTTCATGATTCACTATCCGCACATCATCCATCCTTCTCTCCCTCTCATTCTCTTCATTCATCAGCCCCTCAAATTACTCTTTCCATCTGCTCAACAAACTCTCCTCACTTGTGAGTAAGTTTCCCTCATTATCCTTTATCACCCTTTCCTGCTGCACATCTTTACTAGCTCAGTCCCTCAGTCTAGCCAATCGGTACAGGTCCTTTTCTCCCTCCTTAGTGTCCAACCTTTCATACAACTCTTTATATGCCTTATCCTTAGCCTTCACCAGCTCTCTCTTTGCCATGCACCTCATCTCCTTATACTCCTGTCTACTTTCTTCATCCCTCTGACAATCCCACTTCTTCTTCACCAACCTCTTTCTCTGTATACTCTCCTGTACTTCCTCATTCCACCACCAGGTCTCCTTGTCCTCCTTCCGCTTTCCAGATGTCACACCAAGCACCTTTCTAACCATCTCCCTTACTAGCTCTGCTGTAGTTACCCAGCTATTCGGTAGCTCTTCACTGCCACCCAGTGCCTCTCTTAACTCTTCCCTGAACTCCACCTCACAATTACCCTTTTTAATTTCCACTGTTTGATCCTTGGTGCTGACCTCACACTCCTCCTCATCTTCTTGATCACCAATATCATCCTACAAACCACCATCCTGTGCTGCCTAACTACACTTTCCCCTGCCACCACTTTACAGTCCCCAATCTCCTTCAGACTGGCCCTTCTACATAAGATATAATCCACCTGTGTGCATCTTCCTGCACTCTTGTAGGTCACCTTATGCTCCTCCCTCTTCTTAAAATATGTATTCACCACAGCCATGTCCAGCCTTTTCTCAAAATCCACTACCATCTGACCTTCTGCATTCTTTTGCTTAACACCATACCTACCCATCACTTCCTCATCCCTTCTGTTCCCTTCACCAACATGCCCATTGAAATGTGCTCCATTCACCACTCTCTCACCCTTGGGTACAGACATCACCACTTCATCCAACTGACTCCAAAATTTTTCTTACTCATCTATCGCACACCCAACTTGTGGAGTATATGCACTAACAACATTCATCATTGCACCATTAGTTTCCAGCTTCATAAACATCACTCTATCCGACACTATTTTAACTTCCAAAACACTCTTAGCATACTGTTCCTTCAGGACAACCCCTACGCCATTTCTCCTCCCATCCACACCATGATAAAACAATTTGAACCTGCCTCTGATACACCTAGCTTTGCTCCCTTTCCATCTGGTCTCTTGCACACACAATATACCAGCCTTCCTTCTGTCCATCATATCAGCTATCTCTCCCCCTATACCAGCCAAACTGCCAACATTCAAAGTTCCAACCCTCACTACACTGTTTTATATGAGTACCTGCTGGTTACATATTGTTATGAAACACCATTATCCTTCTTCTGTCATAAGCTACTTTGTCTCTGCCTCCTTCTGATCCTGTTGATGTATCTAGTCCCTTCTGTGTCATTATTCTTCCACCTCTACATTTGTGCAATGTCTGGCTCCAATCAACAAATGCAACTATGGCTAAATGGAAGTTCACAGCTTATAGCAATAAGTTGTGATTTTATTGCCTTCATCTGCATTACTCTGTTGAACTTTGCACCATTGTGCTTAGCTATAGCTATTCAGTTTAATGCACTTTTCAACCAGCTGAAGAGTTAAATGTACAGACTACAGTAGTCAATAGGTAAATGAAGATGACTATATCCATTCAAGTTTATTGAACTCTGCTGTCAAATGTTAACTATCAGAAGTATGAATTTCTACATGATGTCATAGTTCTCAATCCTCCTGAATTAACTGGGAGCACCCATTTTTAAGCTGAAATCAGCTTACTTTCATGAGTGCCCGAATTGGGAGCAAGTACACAAGAGATTTACAGTAAAGCAAGCTCTGTTCTGGCTTTAGATGATTCAGCCAATCAGACCATTGCTTTACTATGCCTGTTTTGCATGCAGCTGGCATGCTTTATTTCCTGAGTTGTGCAGAAGTGGGTACACTGGACCTGGTGTGGTTCTAGTGCTCAATAAGGTCCACTTAGTCCATATATCAAGGCAGCATATGCATGGCAGAGCTAATAGTCAGGTTGGAGAGGTCAGAGAGGTAACAACAGTCATCATTGGATCATCTGGAGAGCTGAGGGACATTGTTATCATTTATTGAGCTGAGAGAGAGAAACTGAAGGAAGTGGACTGATTTGTGGCTGTGGATCCAAACTTGAGAAGGAGTTTGTTTTGGCAGTTTTTTGAGCCCAAGATGGTGTGGACATAGTGAGTCAATTATTCCCAGGAGGTCTGAGCAGAGGTTAATAGTAGTGTGATGTGACTGAGGATTTTATATTTTTTTCTTCATAAGTAAGTTCTCAGTGCAGGCTAAGGCCAGGCTATGTGTTGGAACAGGGTTTAGACTGGGGCTGGGGGCATAACCCTCAACTGTACATATTTTCTCAGCATTCCCTGATTTTTGCCTCATATTTTTATTCTGTTTTTAATAAAACTGTGGTTTTCTGACAAATTAATGGCAACTCATTATAATCTGAAGTTAGAAAATTACAGACATTTGTGTTCAGACTTCATACTTTTCAGAAAATTCACGTTACTTTAAAACCTGCTATTCCAGCAACTTTCTAAGTTTGTAAGGACATTTGTAGCTAATGTCCTGGGCAAGGGTTTTGAGGCTGGGGGCATACCTCTCAACTATACAGATTTTCGCAGCATGTCCTAATTTATTTTCTCATATTTTTAGTCCATTTTTCATAAAACCGAGGTTTTCTGACAGATTGATGGTAAATCATTATAATTTGAAGTTAGAAAATAATGGCAGACATTTGCATTTCAGACTTCATACACTTCCGAAAATTCATGCTACTGCAAAACCTGTTATTCTAGCAACTTTCTAAGCTTGTAAGAGCAATATTTGCAGGTTATGCGCTGGGCAAGGGTTTAGACAGGGACTGGGGGGCATACCTCTCAACTATGCAGATGTTTGTAGCGTGGCCTGATTTTTTTCTCATATTTTTAGCCTGTTTTTCATAAAACTGTGGTTTTCTGACAAACTAAAGGCAAATCATTAAAGCCTGAAGTTAGAAAATAATGACAGACATTTGCCCTTCAGAAAATTCATGCTAATGGAAAACTTGTTATTCTAGTAAGTTTGTAAGAGCAATATTTGCAGCTAATGTGCTGGGCAAGGGTTTAGACCTGTCTTTGTGTAACTGAATGTATGGGCATGTCCACTGATGCACTTATTTAAATATGCATATTTTATGTTAATTAGTTACCCCTGAATGTCCCTGACTTTAAGGTCCTTTGTCTCTGATTCTCTGATCTGGAGGTTGAGAGGTATGCATGGTGTACTTAGATAATACCCAGGAGTAAATGTTTTCCTTGGAATGCTCTGAAGGTTCGAATCCAGATGGATGAAAAAATGTTTCAGAATGTTTTGTCTGACTCCTGTGGCTATAAATGTTGGCTATACATTTTCTTAACACATCATTATCCCGGCTTCTATATTAATGTGCCCTTTCCCTATTGTGAAGCCTGCCTTGCACTGACCTTTGCATGAAAGTGGGCACAGAGCAATAGAGATAACTGCTAATTCTCATTTTACATTCAGAACTTCAAGATATGATTCAGCATGCACTATACCGCTCAACGTGGAAACATCACAAATCTGGACAAGGCCCATGAAAAATAGGTACAAATCTGTATGCTGATTAACATCTAATTTGCATACATAATTATGCAACCTCACCCACTCTAATGGAATTATGGGATACCAACTTTCAAACGCAAACTGAAGAACAGACAACTAAAATATGGCACCAGAGTCCCCCTGCAGCCATTCCAATGTCCCATTACCTGGCTATTTCACCCCATTTACCATAAACACTAATGTATGCATACTGCTTTACTTCTACAATGATTATTTGGATTTTATTTTTGCATTTTACAGCACAACAATGCACAAACACTAATAGACGTCTGGTAAACAAAGCAATACTGTCTCACAATGAAAATAGACTTGGAATTAAAACTTCTCTGCCCTTGAAACTCACATTCATTGAAACAGCATTGAAACCCACACCACATCCAAAGAAAATGCATCTGGAAAGTGGTAGATAAAGATTACCTTAGGGCTGCTTTCAAATCATTGGCCCCTTGCACACAAAACAAGAAACATACATGTGTTCTTTTCTTTGATACACCTTCCTGACTTTATCAAATTATATTCCTTGCATAATACAACACACTTGTTAGACAGGGCGCATTTTAAATTTATTGTTTAAACATTTTTCCAGTAGGCTGTACTGTAAGCAATGAAAAAAAATGCATGAACCAATAATGACAAAACTGCCCAATTCAGAACATTTCCATCATACTTCCACATCTACACTACAAATAGAATGACAGTAGTGTAAGCCATAGGCATCTTGCACAGCTTCTCGCACTTACTCTCAATTTCATTTTTGGGGGGGGCAAAAGGTCAAAAACCAGGGACACATTTTAAACATTGCTTGTATAATTTTGTAAAGTTGCTAGAATAAAATGCTGTGTTGCCACCATGCATTTTGCTGGCAAGTCTTGAACCCAGGACCCTATGCATAACAGTCCACAATAGACCACTATGCCAAACCAGCAGCTTCCTGTAAAATAGGAAGACTGAAGCGTAATGGCTATCATTTAGTGAATTCATTTCTCACTTCTCACCACAGCTCTCAACCTCTTAGCACAAAAAACCTGGGAAAAGCTCACAAGTGGTGGTGGCTAGGGACTTACCAGGGACACGTTTTAAACATTGCTTGTATAATTTTGTAAAGTTGCTAGAATAAAATGTTGTATTACCACCATGCATTTCAGTAGCAAGTCTTGAACCCAGGACCCTATGCACTACAGTCAGAGCAATAGACTACTATATCAAACCAGCAGCTTCCAGAAAGATAGGAAGACTGAAATTTAATGGCTATCATTTAGTGAATTCATTTCTCACTTCTCACCATATTTCTCAACCTCTTAGCACAAAAAAATCTGGACAAAGCCAATAATGGGGGAATACAAATTCAGTTCTCACTTCTCACCGTAGCTCTCAACCTCTTAGCACAAAAAACCTGGACAAACAAAGCCAATAATGGCAGAATACAAATTCAGTTCTCACTTCTCACCATAGCTCTCAACTGTTAGCACAAAAAACCTGGACAAAGCTCACAAGTGATGGTGGCTAGGGATTTACCAGGGACACCTTTTAAACATTGCTTGTATAATTTTGTAAAGTTGCTAGAATAAAATGCTGTGTTACTACCATGCATTTCACTAGCAAGTCTTGAACCCAAGGCCCCATGCAGTACAGTCAGAGCAACATACTACTTTGCCAAATCAGCAGCTTCCTGAAAAATAGGAAGACTGAAACTTAATGGTTATCATTTAGTGAATTTATTTCTCACTTCTCACCATAGCTCTCAACCTCTTAGCACAAAAAAATAACTGGGAAAAGCTCACAAGTGGTGGTGGCTAGGGACCTTAGGCTCTTTTTACCCTGTACCTAAGGTATAGGGTTTGAGCCTGAGTACATTTAGCCACTAAGTGTAACACACACACACCACACTCTGAAAGTTAGTTTCCTTGCTTCATTCCACTGCAGATTGAGTTGGAGTCTTCATTCTGCTGCAGAGACACTGCCTTAGTTCTATGAAAGTTAGGGCTGTAACAGCCATTCCAGCTCGCATTTGAGTCTTCATTCCGCCACAGATTATCCATAGTGCTGTAGCATTTGAAAGAGTCATTCTAATCCATAGTGCTGTAACAGTTCCATAGTTAACAGCTTGCCATTCCTGCTTGCACTTGAGCAGTCGAAATTTGTGAGCTCCTTGAAATAAATTCTGACAGATTGTTACCCTGCTGGAGCTGACATCATCATGCATGTGATGACATCAGCTCTAACAGCATGAAAAATTTAAAAACAAAAGAAAAAATCAGAAATGAAGGGGTGCCACTCGGGAATCGTGGCATCCCTTCATTTGGACCCCAAAACTCCATAAAAAATTAGTAATTTGGCATGGTTGGGAGGTATGGCATGCACTGATACTTTGCCTGCACTGATACTTTACCATAAGCAATGCAAGGTATATCTATGTTACATCTGACAACAGAAGATCTTGATTTTAGAATGATGTTAACTTAATTAAATCCTCTGTTATGTCTACTCTACAGTGTTTACACTTGCAACTATGTTACAAGTTGCAATAACCTTTTCTCATATCATCCATCACTGTTGTTCTGCAGTGCACTGTCCTATGTATGATTTGCATGTTTGTCTTGGCAATGCACATAGTGCGAGTATAAGACAATACAGTATGCAGTCAGCCCAACATGAAGTCACAGGAAAGTTTGATTGCTAATCCACTGGTGTACAACAGCGAAGGTCTGTGGCTTTCCATAATGTGAGACATGCCAATGTCCCTCACAGTAACAATGCACATGAAGGACAGCATCTAAATTTTAGGATATGCATATGTAATTACATGTGACCATTATAGCGATGTTATATTGTCCTGTACACACATATGCATTTGTTGTACAACCTGTGATGAACAGTACTATCTGTTCCAAACAGTGGACTTTTAAAAAGATCTAATCTCTTATTTCAAAGTCTTAATGTCAGTTTTCTCCTGTGGTGCTTGTGCTTGTGACTAAGATAATGCTTTCTAGACTATGTAAATGGATAGGTAAGAGGTTTGATGGCTAACATGGGAAACCTGTATGTATGTGTGTGTGTGTGGGGGGGGTACTGTATCAACCTCCCCTGAGAAGAATACATTTAACTCTTCACAGGCTTGCTTATCCCACTTATTTATGAAACATCCTCTATGAAATATACTGATGAGGTCACCCTGAGAAAAGTGGACTCTTTTAGCTTAAAAAGTCAGACTCCTCCTGTTGGCTTGTGATTAATAGAATGCTCTCTAGATTGTTTGACTAGATAGGTAGGAGTATTCAATGCCCATGCTTGGAGATTTGTGCATGTCTGTGTGTGTAGCACTTGGTGCTATATCTACTTCCCCTGAGAAGAATACATTTAACTCTTCACACACCTCCATCATCCCATATTATACTGAAACATTCTCTATCAGTGATATCCCACTTTTTACTGAAGCATCCTCTATGAACCACACTGATGAGGTCATCCTGACAAAAGTGCAATATCTCCAATGCAAGTCAGACTTCTCTTGTAGTCCTCATGATTAATTCATTGCTCTCTAGATTATGCAAGGTAGATAGGCAGGAAATTCAATACCTGTCAAGAAAAACTATTACGTGTGTATAATGATTGTTGCTGTCTTCATTTCCCCTGCTCAGAATGTATTTACATGTGTATCCAGCTATCTTATACCAACTTTTATGGAATCATCCTGCATCCATACGTCACAAGATGGGTTGCCAACTGGCTCACTGACATAACCCACACTGTAAAAGTTGCAGACTCCAAATCTGTCCTCAAAGTAGTGACAAGTGGAGTACCACAGGGTTCCATCCTGGGACCTCTCCTGTTTGGTATCTACTTCTCTGAAGTACAGGCTAACACAGAAGGCCTCTGGCTAACGAAGTTCACAGATGACTGCAAACTAGGAGGCATAGTCAAGGCCCCAAATGATGTGGACATCCTACAGAAGGGCCTCACTGAGACAGATGCCTGATGTCAGAGCCATGGCCTCAAGCTCAGTGCCAAAAAGTGCAGTGTCATCCCCTTTGGTAAAAACTCTGTAGCCATGAACTACCCATAGGCAGCAATCTACTTAACACCGAATGCATGATAAGAGACCTTGGGACCCAGGTGGACAGTAGTCTCTCCTTTGATAGTCACATCACCATAGTAGTCAGGAAGTCCTTCTATGTGGCACACCTCATCATAAAAGGGTTCTCATCCAGGAAAAAAGAGGTCATTGTTGCCCTCTACTCGTCATTCATTAGACCCATTATAGAGTACAATGCCCCTTTTGGAATGTACCTCACAAGACATCTGCAGCAGCTGGAAAGGCCACAGAAGTACCTCACAAAGTGGATTACTGGCATCAAACAAATGCTCTACACTGACCGCCTCACAAAACTCCAGATTTACTCCGTAGCATATCGCCTACTCCGAGGTGATCTCTGCCTCATATATAAAGCTATGTCAAACCCAGAGCTGCTGGACATGCTACACCTAAAGACATTCCAATCCCTCCAAGCTACACGCTCTAGGGACCTAAACCTTGTCACCACAATAAACAGGACATGCTGGATGGATAGATTCCTGTCCCAGAGACTTCCTACACTCTGGAACAAGTTACCCATTAATGTCAAGCAAAGTTCATCATTAGCACTCTTCAAGAAAAATCTTGATGAGTGGATGGGAAATAGGAAATACACCCCGGGGATCACTTCTGTGTCTCTGCTTGACAGTGGTACAGGAAAATAACTTTCTTGGGGGGCATAAGCTATGGAACCTTGCTGGCTAGGCTTACGTAGACCCTTGGGCCGATAGCCTAGTACCTATCTATGAACCTATGAACCTATATAACACACTGATGAAGCAATCCTAACAAAAGTGCAATCTTTACTCCGAGAGACAGACTTCTCCAGTGGCACTTGCAAGTATTACAGTGCTCTCTAAATTGTATAAACTAGATAGATAGGATGTTCAATATCCATCATGATCAAATTCTATGCCTGTGTGTGGCTGTTTATAGTTAAGTGAACATGTGCTCATTTAATCTATAGTGTGGATCATTTTCAAATCCAAAGATAACTAGACCATCCCCTAAAGCCACCTTTCACAACCACAACTTCATTGCTGCACAATCTTGTATCTGTACATAATGTAATAATTAGAATTTTATATGGATTAAGTAAAGGAAAGTCTTCTTATTTAGGTAAGATGTATGTCTACAAATTTGTATTTTTATGCTTCAAATAACAGTATCATGAATTAAAAGCTAGACATTTAATATTTTTAGAGGGAGAGTGATTCAAACGTGTTACAGGGGAGCAGTGAGAATGTTTTCATTCTTCAAATGTTGGGTTTTTGGTGTGACGTCAGTGAGAGCACATGATTACATTATATTGTCTGCCTGTACACCTGGTTCAACACACTGAAGAGGTCATTGTTTTCCAAGTGAACTGAAGCTGTTTGAATGTCAGATATCTCCCTTGGTGCCTGCATGTGTGGCATTATTCTCTATAATGTATAAATAGGTAGGATGTTTGACAACAGCAGTGCTTAACTTTTGCAAGTGTGACTGCCATTGCAGTCATGACTGTTTTTTACATGTATGTAATGGCAACATTTAAAAGTCCTGATTGGCTGTAAAACTAATTTTATCAGATAAATCTCTTTGGCAATACACTGCTGATGTCATCCCTTCATAGATGCTGTATGTCTCAATTGTAGTCATTATTTTCCTGTGGCACTGCCTGCTGATAATGTGCTATATAGATGATGTAAGTGGATAGGTAGGTGGTTCAATTCCATCACTGCTTTAATAGTGTGACAGTTTTTACTGTCATATACCATTGGCCACCTTGCAACCACCTTTATGTATCCTACAGATTATGGGATAAAATTACAGTGGCACTCTGTCACATTAGCAAATCCTACTATCACCAGAGAAAGTAGCATTTTCTCCACACAGTGATTATGTACTGCTAACATACCCACAGAGTGTCACATCTGAAGTGAGCATTGTCCTGTGTTGCATGACTTTGACTGTGTGCTTTGCACATCATGTTACTACATATGTAGGATGCTGGACTTCAGCTGTGGGTCTTTCACAGTCACACTGTGTTCACTATTCCCCAAACACATATATGATGTGTAGCTGTACATTGTTAGTGTTCACTTCTAATACATTTTAGCATAAACATCCAGCTTATAAACAGTGGCGATATCATCTAAGTGTACACTGTCTCAGTTGTACCCCAACAACATGGTCATGTGGTGCTTCTGCTTCAGCCAATGATCATAAGCTTGTAATCTTGTGTAGTTATTTAGTATCCAGCCACAACTGCTCAGACTACATTGTGTCAGTGTTATTGTGACTGTACAGGCAAGTAACACTGTCATCATGTACATTGACTTTGTACACATATAGATGTTCATCCCTTTTACTAAGAGCATTGAAAAATGTCATATACGAAAGCTTTCATTCAGAGAAGTGATGATATTGGCGTCCATGTTCCTTACATAACATACATAGGAAGTGTTACCCACTGGCATAGGGGAATGAGGCAACATGCTGTATGGTATTGATGTAATACAGCAATCATATGTACATATATCATTTACAGAAAGAACATGATGTAATGCCTTCAAATAACTGCATATGTCACACTAGAAGTGATATTTCTACTTTGGTGTATTCATCCTGGGAAATATCCATGTATTGTCCTCTGTCAGATGCTCGTGCTTTGAGTGTCCAATATCATTGCCTGTTAGCATTACTAAGCCTTATACTATAATGCATCACTGACATGTACCACGGTGATAATATATCCATTGCCACAGTGATAATATATGCATTGACACTGTGACAAACTTCCATGATCCCTTTCATCTGAGAGATTACTTGCCACATATACAGATGATTTAAAAGTTTAGCAAAGTTGAATTGTGATACTAGTTAATAGACTTTCATTGTGGCATTTGTGGTTATCTAGATGTCATTAGTCACTGGAGCTGCATTGCTTGCTGTTCAGTTTCTGACAGGGCCAACATTATAGGAATGTACTGTCATTACAGAAATGCCATTGCATCTAGTTATTGCTATCCATTTTTATGTTGGACAATGATATATCATCACAGATTGTGACTGGATAGCAATGAAACGTTTTTTCGGGCCATGCAGTGTTGTGAGTGCTCCTGTGGCAAGTACATTGAGTATTGGCATTTACAGCATACCTTCACAAATATACTTGTTTCCACTTCTGGGATGGTGTGTGTCCTACATAGTGGAATCAGCTTTCTTGTCAAGGAATCAGTCATATTGAAATGCTCACTGTTGTAAGAACAGTTATATGTGTACTTCGTTTCAGGCATTATGAATAAATCAAATTGTTCTTATTATATTCATACCTCCTTTGATGACACACACATTAAATCCAGATATTTGGAACAGCCTCTATTCCTATTTGATGTGGCACTTGTGGTCAATATAGGAGTCTGGAGAGTGGCTTGTATAACAGGCAGGGGTTTGAATCTGGCAACATCTATTTGTCAGACCTGAGTGGCTTACACATGCTCATAAGCCAGCTTTTCCATGCATTTTCTTACCAGGTTGGTCGACGGTGCACCTTATATGGTGTAGTAGTGCTGTCCACCCTGTGTATATCTGTGACATCCACGATTGTTAAGCATCTCTCTGAAATCTGTTTGGGTGTCTGTTTTTAATGGACATGATACAAATGTTTCTCAGGTCATTCTTTGCTCATACGCATTACCTATTCACAAGATAATTATGATCTGTATTGCATGTATTTCTCCAGACATGTGTTTAATAGTGCCATTGTTTCTGTTACAATATATAGCTTACTGACAAAAGTGTGATTCTATAAACGTGTTCAACTGTATGGAATGCAGGGTAACCATCAGGAAATGCGACTGGTTCTCTATTAAAACAATCTCTGTTGTGTTGCTGCTTTTGAATTTCTGTTCAGCTACTGTCCCTGTGATTGCACAGGAGCATGCCCAATATTTGTATATCAGACATGTTTGCAAACTGGATATTGCAAAACTGGACTCATGACGTGATGCACTCAGTCTTGACATTGGTCACTTATGTATTTGTTTATTAGATTGCTATGTATCACATACATAAACATTCAACACTAGCCTGTCTATTACGTGCTTTTAGGTGAAGAACATGTTTACTATTGGTGCCACTGTCATTTCTTTGCATAAACATGCCCATTTCTGACATTACAGATATAACGTGCTTTTGATCTTGTGTACACATGGTGAGATAGGTAATACATCGGTGCTGCCAGCTTTCACATATCAATACCCTATATATGCATCCTTATCTGCTATGGCCCCATTCTATGCATTCATCCCATAATGTATATCTTGTCCTTGCAAACTATTATCTCAGGTCAAACACTTAATTAACATGTATATCACATCTAAACTCCCGTTTGGTCTAATGCAGATTTATGTCCCTATCCACATCCTTTATCAGCATGTCCATTATTATTTATGCATGTACCTGCAGATTGACATTCACATTAATTATCACTATAGCAACCCTGCAGGTTTTAAGTTAGATATGCTTTTTATACACTTTCATCCCATTTGCCTGTGGGATATAAGTACACTTTAAACATTTCTCCTGTAAAACATTAACATCTTAGTATATAACACTTTTTGTAACAGTTCCTCCATTTCACTTGCCCTTATTCTGTATTGTTTCCCCTTACTTGCTCTTAATATGTGTGGGCTGCAGCACATGCTTAATACAGAGCACTGTCTTCATGCTATCTGTTTTGTTTACATTGTATGCTGCTGCTTACAAGCACCTTTCTATGGCTTTGAACACTATTGCTGGCCATGGAAAGTTGCTTGCGTCCATGTAGGCACAATGAGCAGCAGGCATATTTGTCTAGTACTGCTGCTCATCGCACTAACATGTTTACATGAAGTAGACACCACTCAGCATCTACACAATTGATAATGAATCCCTGGGATCATTTATCTGCTTTTGTTTACCAGGAAAGTCTAGCTGGACTGTTAAAGTAGCCCTGTTTCAGTGGAGACCTGGGTAGAAAAGGTCCAAACGTGTGTAATAAAAAAATTATACAAATTGGAGAAACTTAAACATATGCATAAGAAAAGATTTTAGACAGATACAACTATATCAAGAGAGATATATAGATTATAAAAATTATTCAAAGATATGGACATAACAGTAATCAATTCCAATGAGTAGAAGATGCTCATTTCGAACAAGTACTATTTGTAATGTAAATTTTGCACTGTAGACTTATGCATGACATAGAGTTACACTGTTCATGGAAAGAGAATAGCTCAGAAAAAGAAAGGAGAAAATAAAGTAGAGATAGCAATAAAGAATGGAGTAATAAAATATAGAGGTTAGATAAAGTATGATGGTAATGTGCTAGGATGGTGTATACTTAAGAGTTAAAAGGAGAACATTGGAAGTGGAGGGGTTTTACAATCAACACATTTTCTGAAAGACTTTAGTTGTTTAGGAAGGCACATGTAAATGAAATTTTGAGCTGGAGGATGAGCATGAGCACAATCATGACGTAGTTATGGAGGATGTTGGTTTGTCTTAGCATTATGGGAATAATGCTTCAATGTTTGTTAACATAGTTGGAGAACAAGCAACCTTCAGCAGAGTTAATTGATTTTGATGTGGATGGCTAGGAGGAATTTATCACCTGAATGAATAGTATGATTTGGTTGGTGAAATTGGATTACATTTGTTTGCATAGGAAAATGATCAGATTTACAAATGAGACTGAGGCCAGTGACTAATTAAAAGAAGTTGGTCATCTTAGATGTGAAGAGTACACTACATGTTGACTGAATGCTTGAAAATATATTTCATACAAGATAAAACTAATGATACCCTAATGGCAGAAGATTATATGGACCATAGAATAGCAAATATTCTTCTTCGTAGTGAGACAGGATTGTAGATATCAGTATTTGACTATCAGAATTAGATTTCGGCAGGAAATCCACTGAGGATTTAAGATGAGATAGGATAAGAGGAAAACAGATGAGGGAGATCTGTGGTAGAATATTAAATGGCCATAAAGAACAGGTTGCCTAGGCCATTACCAAGGAATTATCACTTTTAGTTATTGTGTTTGGAGTCATTGACTAAAGATATTTTGCCATCTCTGCTTTTGAGTTCTGATAATTTTAAGTTACTACAAAGATGTGAATGTTCCTTTTCCAATTTATTCAGAATGTGTGGTCAAATTAATTGCATTTGCTTAATGTCTTAGTTTCCATTTGTCCTCTCAGGCTGATTCACTGTCTTCTCTATATCTGCATCTTATTTCCTGTCTTTCCCTTCCTCTCATCAACCCACAGTGACACAACTTATGGCCATGGAACATATGATATACTGATGATATGAAACTGTCATTGCAAAACCTTGTTAAAAAAAACTTCAATTAAGAATCCTTGCTAAAAACAATGTAGTAAGTTTAAAACCAATTTTCTTATGGTACAGCAATATTCTTCTAAAAATGAATAGAAACATTTTAAGATCATAGCTTCATAGATTGGTACTAGGCTATCGGCCCTTGGGCCTATACAAGCCTAGCCATAACAATTCCCTAGCTATTTCTTCCCACACTATTTATTTCCCTGGACCCCTGTCTAGCAGGGCCTGTTGGCCTTATCACCTGATGCACTTAATATAGAGACCCTTTAAATGAAACCAGAACTTCTTCAGTCTTAATTTTCAAATTCTCCTCACTTCTTCAAATTTTTCATGCAGCTAGACTCTCCACCCCAACTCAGAACCTCTCTAACATCCACATCTTACTTCAAAAGAATTACAGATGAAGTAATTGAAAATGATTATTCAAATTCTCTCCAGTGCTCCACTTGGAGAAAACAGCCCGCTGTCTTGAATTAATATTTAATGTGAAGAGCATATTATTATTCCAAAGGCTCTAAAATCTTTGCTTCACCCAAAACTCCATGCCAGTAGAAAGGAAGCAACTAACAGAGAAATACATTTTAAACTGCCCAAATACCCAAATATGAAAATGCAAAATACTTCAGGTCTATCTCATTACTATAAACACTAATAAAGATGTTTGAAAACTGGTATTTCAAAACTAACCAATTGCAACAAAAATTCAATATCCTAGCCCCTCCCAAATATGGATTTTGGACAGAATGGAGCCCCGTGACTGAACTATACAGACTAACATATAATATTTTCCTCAACTTGGATAAAGGTCTTTCTTATGGGTGCACAGTTTAGTGATGCCATGAAGGTGTTTGACCTCATTGATCATGAAGGCTTGCTAAACTCTTTAATTAGAGCCAGAATTAGTACAGACACCATACTAGATGCAATGGTCCAAAAACGTTTTAAATAACAGACACCTTATAGTTAAATATTTATTCTCCTTTTTCCCCACTTTCTAAACATGTGCCCCAAGGATCTGTTCTTTCCCCTACTCTCTCATTACATGCATGTTTTCTAATGTTTAATTTTATTTTATTTTTGGATTGTATATCCGAATATTGTGCAACCACAGAAAATTTCTGTCTGTTTCCAAAACATGGATTTTGTTTTCTCAGTGTTTAGTATATGTTTCTTTTGTGTATTCCTAATTATGAGATGTCAGAGTAATCATATATGTGGATAATATAATTATTTATTATAATTGTAGAGTTTGAGAATAATCTTTACCTGGAATAAAGCCTCCTCACAACAACAAATTTATCCAAGAAGAAAAGGCTGACTTCTACTCAAACGACAGCCAACAGCATATGTAGGTTTGTTACGCTGGCATCACTGCTCATTTTTGCAAAATGCTAAGTATCTACCCATTAAGCAACATAAAGCAAAGGTGTATACTGCTAATAACTTTTCTAACCCTAACCAC
Organism: Protopterus annectens; assembly: GCF_019279795.1. NCBI lineage: Eukaryota > Metazoa > Chordata > Ceratodontiformes > Protopteridae > Protopterus > Protopterus annectens. Next base: position 1,043,188,976 of record NC_056744.1, on the reverse strand, counting down.
ATATGCGTGAGTAGGCTGATAGTATAAAATCACAATCTTCCAGCCCCTTTAATACCCTGTAATCTAAACATTAGACTTGTGATAATAGTTTTTTCAGTTTCTCTCAACATTTAAGGATCATTAACAGTAAAGGTAATATCTGTCTCTACTTTCATAAATCAAAAAACACCTTAAAAAGTTTCTGTTTAAGGAAGCTACATATACATACTTTACAAATAACAGTTTCATATGAAGCCAAATCCTACAAGGTAATTGGGAGTTACAAGCTGTAGTTGCAAATACAGTACCAAATATAACCCTGATAACTTCTGTTTATAGCACATTAAAAATCCACTCCATCCTTCCTCCTCAACGACCAACAAACCTTCTCTGATCATTTCTCATTTTACTAAACCTAGCAACATTGTTTTTCCCTCCTTCTTCTCCTCTTAATTTATATTCTGAAAACACATGCAAACAAATTGCAAAAACGGAATGCTGTGTTCCACTTTAATATAGTCTGTGTAACTGAAAATGCTGCAATCACATCTATATTACACAAATATGCTTTCCTGCATCCATTATTTTATCTTTGACATCACTCTTTATAGAGTAAATACTATAATCACTTTCTGAAATCTCCAGGAAACCTCTCTCTTGTTCCTCATTCTTATTCTTTTCCAGCCGATATATGCATACTAATCCTTGTTTGCTTCTGTTTTTTACTTATAGACAGTGGCAGCTGGTGACTTCAAATCAAAGGGGGGCTGCAGGAGACAGCTGAGTGGGTGGGACCAATGAAAGGGGGTGTGCCCAGCCAACAGGGGGTGGAGCTATGCTAAAAACTGCAAAAACTGTGACTTTAGTTAAATACGCTGCCCTGAGTGCCACTGCCAAACTGTTATTATGAGAGCCCAATCAAGACAAAATGAATTGTAGAAGAAATAAATATTCCAATGCATTTGCTACATGACAGTTTACTTAATATCTAGATGGAAACAAAAAGGTTGTGAGGCATGAAAAAATAAATTACTTTTTAAATACATTACTGGAATGCCAGTCAATATCAAGCAAAAAAAGCAAACAGCACTCAACTCAAACCTCTTCTCCTTGCACTGCAGTTCTAAGTATAATTTATATTCAACTTTATAAAAGTACAAAGTAACATGCTGAAAGTAGCAATCTCTATGATACCCCCACTTGTAAAAATGCTTCTTATCCAAAAAAGACCTGATGCCTGACAACAACTATGTACTTGTTTCAAGGGGAAAACATGATCAAAGTAAAAAATGAACAAACAAGAAACAAGCTCAAGATAAATTATCTAAAGGATTACTGCACAGGTTATGGACCACACATGATAGATTGGCATTCTGTTTAGTTTATGGGTAAAGCCTGCAAGTCTCCAGCAAGTGTAATGTGCTTCTGAAAATACTGTAATCCTGTCCTTTATTACAAATACTGTCATATGCATTTCAACACCTAAGGCTTATATACTATCTAGTTATGTAAATATTCTCTGCACAGCAACAACAAAAAGGCTTTCAGTTGGTAATTCTTTAACAGTATGCTTATTAAAGCTTACTTGCATCTTACAGTCTCGGACAAGATTACCTGATGATCATTAAAGCATTGCTACTTAAACACAGAGCAACAGGCACTGCAACAACATGCATTTTCCGAATAAAAAGAAGCATAAATCAACAGTATAAAAATATGACAGAAAACCAGAATATTCTGCAAAATCATTGACAGATGAAAAGCCACTGTAATACTTGTGTCTACCTTGGATGGGGGATATTCTGCATGCTTATACTGCATAACTGCTCCTTGCCTTGCTTGGGCACATCCAGAGTCACTACGTGAGGGAGTGGGGTGCAAAAAGTATGTTACAGTTTGAAATGTCTCTGGCTGATGGTGATGGCCCTGACACATTTGTTATACCTTTCAGCTTCACAGCAAGAAATCTGGACAAAGCCATAAAAAGAAGCAGGACAAAAGCCCAAAAATAAGGACAATTTTTAAATATTGCTATTATAAACTTAGAAACATAATAGAATAGTAGGTCTTGCATCAGCATGAATTTTTTGAAGGGTATGAAATCTGAAACTAAAATGTCTGTCATTATTTTCTATCTTCAATCTTTAATGATTTGTCACTAATTTGCCAGGAAACCACAATTTTATGAAAAACAGACCAAAAATGTTTTGCAAAAATATAAAATAGCCACACAATACAGCTGGTAACCTTTCAAAGAAGGGACACTTTTTTAATATTAGTACTCATAACCTGAGCAGAACCCAGCCACTGGGGATGCACAAGCCAGTGCATTTCTTTGTGCCAGTCCCAAGCCCAGATAAATGGGGAGGGTTATGTCAGGAAGGGCATCCAGTGTAAAACCTCTGCCAAATAACATATGCAGACAACAATACAGATTTCCATAATGGATCGGTCGAGGCCCGGGTTAACAACAACTGCCTCCAGTACTATTAGCCAAATGGGTGCTGGCAGAAATTGGGCTACTGCTGGCCAAAGGAGAAGAAGAGGGGGAAGGCATGCCCGAAAGCAAAAGAGAGGAGGAAGGTTAGGAGTGTAGTAGTGAGGGTAGGGACTTTGAATGTTGGCAGTATGACTGGCATATGGGGAGAGCTAGGTGATATGATGGAGAGAAAGAAGGTTGATATTATGTGTGTGCAAGAGACCAGATGGAAAGGGAGTAAGGCCAGGTGTATAGGAGGCGGGTTCAAATTGTTCCATCATGGTGTGAATGGGAGGAGAAATGGGGTAGGGGTTATCCTGAAGGAACAGTATGCCAAGAGTGTTTTGTAGGTGAAACAAGTGTTGGATAGAGTGATGTTTATGAAGCTGGAAAATGATGGTGTAATGATCAATGTTGTTAGTGCATACGCTCTGCAAGTTGGGTGTGCTATGGATGAGAAAGAAACATTTTGGAGTGAGTTGGATGAAGTGGTGGTGAGTGTACCTAAGAATGAGAGACTGGTGATTGGAGTGGACTTCAATGGGCATGTTGGTGAAGGGAACAGAGGGGATGAGTAAGTGATGGGCAGGTATGGTGTTAAGGACAGGAATGCAGAAGGTCAGATGGTAGTGGATTTTGTGAAAAGGATCGACATGGCTGTGGTGAATAAGTATTTTAAGAAGAGGGTGGGGCATAGGGTGACGTGCACGAGTGGAGGAAGATGCACACAGATGGATTATATCCTATGCAGGAGGACCAATCTGAAAGAGATTAGAGACTGTAAAGTGGTGACAGGAGAAAGTGTAATTAGGCAGCATAGAACGGTGGTCTGTTGGATGACGTTGATGATCAAGAAGAGGAGGATAAGTGTGAAAGCAGCGCTAAGGATCAAATGGTGGAATTTGAGAAAGGGTGATTGTCAGGTGGAGTTCAGCTAAGAGTTAAAACACGCACTGGGGGGCAGTGAAGAGTTACTGAATGGCTGAGTAACTACAGCAGAGATGGTAAGGGAGACAGCTAGAAAGGTGCTTGGTGTGACATCTGGACAGAGGAAGGAGGACAAGGAGACCTGGTGGTGGAATGAAGAAGTACAGGAGAGTATACAGAGGAAGATGCTGGAGAAGAAGAAGTGGGATTGTCAGAGAGATGAAGAAAGTAAACAGGAGTATAAGGAGATGAGGATCATGGCAAATAGAGAGGTGGCGAAGGCTAAGGATAAGGCATATGGAGAGTTGTATGAAAGGTTGGACACTAAAGAGGGAGAAAAGGACTTGTACCAATTAGCTAGACAGAGGGATCGAGCTGGGAAAAATGTGCAGCAGGTAAGGGTGATAAATGATATTGAGGGAAATGTACTCACAAGCGAGGAGAGTGTGTTGAGCAGATGAAAAGTGCCCTTTGAGGGGCTGATGAATGAAGAGAATGAGAGAGAGAAGGTTGGATGATGTGGGGATAGTGAATCAGGAAATGAAACAGATCAGCAAGGAGGATGTAAGGACAGCTATGAAGAGGATAAAGAATGGAAAGGCTGTTGGTCCAGATGACATACCAGTGAAACCATGGAGGTGCTTAGGAGAAATGGCAGTGGAGTTTTTAACCAGATTATTTAATGAAATCTTGGAATGTCAAAAGATGCCTGGGGAGTGGAGAAAAAGTGTTTTGGTACCTATTTTTTTAAAAATAAGGGTGATGTGCAGAGCTGTAGTAACTACAGAGGGATAAAACTGATCAGTCACAGCTTGAAGTTATGGGAAAGAGTAGTGGACACTAGGTTAAGAAGGGAGGTGATGATTAGTGATCAGCAGTATGGTTTCATGCCAGGAAGGAGCACTACAGATGTGATGTTTGCTCTGAGAGTGTTGATGGAGAAATATAGAGAAGGTCAGAAGGAGTTGCATTGTGTCTTTGTGGACTTGGAGAAAGCATATGATAGGGTGCCTAGAGAGGAGTTGTGGTGTTGTATGATGAAGCCAGGAGTGGCAGAGAAGTATGTAAGAGTGGTACAGGATATGTACGAGGGTTCTGTGACAGTGGTGAAGTCTGCAGTGGGAGTGACAGATGCATTTAAGGTGGAGGTGGGATTACATCAAGGATCAGCTCTGAGCCCCTTCTTATTTACAATGGTGATGCACAGGTTGACAGATGAGATGAAACAGGAGGCCCCGTGGACTATGATGTTTGCAGATGACATTGTGATCTGCAGTGAGAGTAGGGACCAGGTTGAGGAGACCCTGGAGAGGTGGAGATATGCTCTAGAGAGGAGAGGAATGAAGGTCAGCAGGACTAAGACAGAATATATGTGTGTGAATGAGAGAGAGGACAGAGGAATGGTGAGGATGCAGGGAGTAGAGTTGGTGAAGTTGGATGAGTTTAAGTACTTGGGATCAACATTTCAGAATAATGATGAGTGTTTAAGAGAGGTGAAGAACAGAGTACAGGCAGGGTGGAATGGGTGGAGAAGAGTGTCAGGAGTGATTTGTGACAGACGGATACCCGTAAGAGTGAAAGGGAAGGTCTACAAGAGGGTAGTGACACCAGCTATGTTGTATGGGTTGGAGATGGTGGCATCGACAAAAAGGCAGGAGACAGAGCTGGAAGTGGCAGAGTTAAAGATGTTAAGATTTGCACTGCATGTGACAAGGATGGACAGGATTAGGAATAAGTATATTAAAGGGTCAGCTCAGGTTGGATGGTTTGGAGAGGTGAGATTACATTGGTTTGGACATGTGCTGAGGAGGGGTACTGGGTATATTGGGAAAAGGATGCTAAGGATGGAGCTGCCAGGTAAGAGGAAAAGAGGAAGGCCTAAGATAAGGTTTATGGATATGGTGAGAGAGAACATGCAGGTGGTTGGTGTGACAGAGCAAGATGCAGAGGACAAGAAGAAATGGAAACAGATGATCCGCTGTGGAGACACCTAATGGGAACAGCTGAAAGAGAAGACTGTTAACTTGAGCAGCTGACAAAATAAGAGAATCTACATGCATTTCTTAAATGGAAAGTAATCTGTAACTCTGATCATTACAATTATTTATTAATTGTAAACCCTCCACGTTTTCTTCCAAATGATCTATTTTGTGGAGGGATTATTAGGGGGAGAGCAACACTTTCAGCCAAAAATCTGGAACAATTGAGAGTTTGGATATACCTAATTCTATAAAGTGATTTATTTGCACGTACTTCTCATCCTCTTAATGCAGGAAATCTGGACAAGGCCAAATATATTAGAAGAACATACAAACAGTACTAAAAATTGCTCTTGTATAAACTTAGTTGACAGAACAATAGGTCTTACTTTACCATGCATTTTTCTGAAGAGTATGAAGTCTGAAACTCAATGTCTGTCATTATTTAGTTACTTAATTCCTAAATTATATCCAAGAAAACCACAGCTTTTATGAGGAACAAACCAAAAATAAGAAGCAAAAATCTATTAATTCTGCAAAAATTTGGACATTTAAGTGGTATAGTTCCATCAGGGCTGTGACTTTGTCACTCTCCCCCCGCCCTCACAAAATCATGAATGGGGCCTTCCCCTGAAGCTATTCCAATGTCTCATTATTTGGCTATTTCACCCCATGTACCATAAAGACTGTAATGTGCATACTGCTTTACTTCTACAATGATTTGGATTTTATTTAAAAGTTTTATGTTACATTTTACAACACAAACACTAATAGACATCTGCTAAACAAAGAAATGCAGTCTCACAATGAAAATAGTCTTAGCATTAAAACTTCTCTGTTCTTGAAATTCACATTCATTGAAACAGGATTGAAACCCACATTCAAAGAAAATACATCTGGCCAGTGGCAGATAAAGATTAACTTTGTGCTGTTTTCAAATCATAGGCCCCATGCACAGGAAACATATATGTGTTCTTTAATACACCTTCCTGATTGTATTAAATTATATTCCTTGTATAATACAGTACAGCTGTTAGAGGGATTTTTAAATGTATTGGTTTGAACATTTTTCTGTTAAGCAATGAAACAAAATACATGCACCAATAATGATAAAACTGCCCAGTTCAGAACATTTCCATCATAAAAGTCTACTCAAATGTCTACAGTCCACCAGTGTTAGTAAATATGCACAATCTCTGCAGAAGTAAAAGTCATCTAAATAATTCTACATTAAAGAGATCTGTAACTAATGAAGAGGTTGCTGCTGGCAAACAACTTTATATTTCATTGTTTCATCTACAAATAAAGGGCCTGTTGCTGTTGAGGAATAAATTGCCTATCTTACATTAAAAAATAATAAGCTAGTAATATTGCAATAGGGAATGGGTGGCAAACTTATAACAGGTTCATCGTTACTAGGTATCTCCACCAAAGAGGACATTCTCAGGACTACAGGTTCATTATTACTAGGTATCTCTGCCAAAGAGGACTTACTCAGGACTGCAGCATCCACCCCCTTTAAAAGTACAACACAGTACTGTATCAGCAATGCATCTATTTACTGCGAGAGTGGAACCCACAGCCTTCTGCATCAAAAGCAATATACTACCTGTTGTGTTATTAACAATACAAGCAGGCTCAGAATAAGCAGCATTAAACTTCTCTTCAAGCTCTCAGCTCCTTGTAAAATTCACTCGATACTCAACTGTATCTCTCAACTTTAAAGCACAAAAAATCTGGAAAAAGCCAACATTTATTGGGGGGGACAAAAGCCCAAAAACTAGGGACACATTTAAACATTGCTTGTATAATCTTGGAAAGTTGCTAGAATAAAATGCTGTGTTATCACCATGCATTTCACTGCCAAGTCTTGAACCCTGGACTCTGTGTACTACAGTCAGAGCAACATATCACTTTGCCAAATCAGCTGTTTTGTGAAAGACAGGTAGACTGAAACATAAATGACTATCATTTAGTGAATTCAGTTCTCACCATAGCTCTCAACCTCTTAGCACAAAACACCTAGACAAAGACAAAAATGAGGGACTACAGCTCCCAAACATATTCAGTGAATTCAGTTCTCAGCATAGCTCTCAACCTCTTAGCACAAAAAAAACCTGGACAAAGCTAATAATAGGGGAATACAGCCCCAAAAATTGGGACAAATTTCAAATATTGATCTTATAAACAGAAAATTGCTAGAATAAAAGGTTTTGTGTTACCATGCACTTTCTTAAGAATATGAAGTCTGAGGCAAAAATTTCACAAGTGAAGGTAGATAGGGAATTCAAGCTCTTGCTACCTGCTCCCAAGGTACAGAGTTTGAGTCTAGCCACACACATATATATACACACCCTACCAGAGCCCCAGCTCCATTGCTGCAAAGTCCATTCCTGCAGTAAAAAGTCTGCAAAAGCAAAGTCCTTTCCCTTCCCATGAGAGAAGCCGCTGCCCAACCTGCAGACATTGCAGTCTAATCTCCTTCCAGTCTATGCAGCTGTAACTGCATAGACTTCTGAGATTTCTGCTGTTGAATGCTGTCTTCCTAATCCCGACTGTCTCACCAGCAGTCCGGATTCTGTGCACATGCTCCAGACTGGTTGATTCTGTGTGCATGCTCTGGACTGGTTCACCAGCAGTCCATTTATCAGGAAATTCCACGAGTGCACATGCGCAAAGTTCTGGGACTTGCGTTTGTTTTCTTTCTTTTTAACAGCTGGTTCCTTTTCTTTTTTTTCTGTTTTACAGCTGGGGGCTGCAGTCCTGCAGCCCAATAGCATGAGCCACCCCTGTCAAAACTACAAATTTTGAAAGACACTTGAACAAATATATGGTTTAAAACAATCAGGAAGGTGAAACACTCCATGGTCCTAAAAATGTGAGCACAGTGCCCATGATTTGTAAACATCCCAGGCCCCAAGGTACACTTAATCTGCCACTGATTCTATCCTTGTATGTACTAACATCAAGTGAGGTGATATCTGTTAATTAGTTAACTGATTAATTGGTAAACAAATGTAAGCAAGTAGCTTGTCAAAAAAATATATTTACAGTGGTCTATCAATTAACAGTACAACCATACAGATGTACTCACCTATCTCAAAGTAATAAGGATAATAATGATGATTGATGACAACAACAAAATAATAATAATAATAATAATAATAATAATAATAATAATAATATAATAATAATACAGTTGTTATAGTCAAGGAAATGTTTAGTAGTTTCTGTGAGACCCAAGCAGCAGCATGCAAACAACATCCCTGCCCAGCTAATGCAAATGCAGGTATTCATACTGGACATCTGCTTACAGCATACATTTTGAAGAATACAGCAGACAGCATAAATAGAAATGCATATCTTAGAGAGTTTAAAATGAGGGGCAAGATTAGTTGCATTTGTAGCTACTGCTGAGAACAAGGCAAGAGACTTCTGGGGTTACTGAAAAGATAAACAATCTGGAAAAAGGGGTCCAGAACATATATACCACACAAATATCCCGAGGACTGGAAAGAAACTGAGTTATCTGTTGCCAATGTGGTAGCAAAAGAATGTAACACCCCTACAACATGGTTTGGAGTCAAATGGGTGAGATGCTATCAATGGCTCAGAACTGACAGTTTTTTACTTGTATTTTCTCTTGTTGGCCAGGTTATTCCCACTATGCTGGTGGCTTCCTTTCAGGGGAAACCCTTGCTGGTAGTTATGCTCCTAGGAGAAATTTGGCTTGGGAATCACAACTTCCTTACTTTTGTTTATAGTCTCATTGGGTCTTTTTTGATCTACCTAAGCTGCCATCAACTCAAGATGATGGGACCTCAGAATAACATTGCAACAGAAGTACAACAAATGCAGAAGTGCAGCACTGCAATGTCAGTGAACCAACTATTTGTTGTGGGCCTAGAACCCACATCCTTCTGCACCAAATGTAATTGTGCCAGCTTTGCGACACTGACACTGCAAATAATTTGCACTGACGAATAGCAATAGACTTTCAGAGTTGCTGGCAGGACCAATTTAATTCAACACAGTAATGAAACTGTTCCTTATTAATAGGTAGTCTAAAACCCTTAAACCAAAAAACTGAAAAGGCTCCTATGTGGACCTAGAAATGTGGCAATTGAGCATCCTATGATTAATAGAATAGGCACATTCCCATGTGGGAACTGCAGATACTGTGTGCATTTGAAGTACAATTCAGCCTTGTTACATACTGATACAGGAAAAAGATGGAATTTAAAGTAGGAACAATCTGTTATAGTAATAATTTAGTATACCTTGCCTATCGTGAATTATGCAGTTCATTCTATTTAGGCAAGACAAACCGTATTTTAAGGGAAAGAATAAGGGAGCATATTTATGAAATTTCCAAAGCTAGAGAAGTGAATGCTTTAGCCAAACATGATAAACACACTGATACAAACCATACTTTTAAGTTTATGGTGGTACAACTTATTAAGGAAAATCCAAGGGGAGAAGATATTAGGAATTTCACTGAACAGGTTGAGTTAAGTTGGATAATAAGAATGATTGCCAACTTGGAAAGGGACTTAATGACAAGCTGTTTCTGAAACCCATACTCCAGGCCAGAGGAGTATGCAGATACAAAATTTTTATGTATTGAATATGTCAATTTTAGTAGTTTTAGATTTTGTATAATGGGTATTAAATGAGATTTTTGTCTATATGGGATGGATTAATTCATTAATTAGTCAATTAATTATGTTAGTTGAATTCTACTATGCAATTGGTTGACTGTTTTTTAAAAGTTGGGGAGATGCTAATGTTGATTGTCTGATGAGGCAGTTTGTTGAACTGCGAAAGCGTTCACCATTAAATTTGGAAGTATTTTTATGTATTCCGTGGTTTGGTTCTTCCTTATTTTTCTGCATATAATCTAAAACCTTACTGAATATCAGAATCTCAATACCTCACAGTCAAAGAACAGATAAAGAAAATGCTCAAATTTGGAATTGTAGATGAATCCCAGAAAGATAGAATGGAATAACCACATTTTACTGGTCCACAAGTCTGATGGATCTATCAGACTTTGCAATGGCCTCAGAAAAATATACATCATTTCCAAATCTGGCTCATATCCTATGCCCCAAGTGGACGAATTAATGGAAAACTTAGGGAAAAGTAGTTTTCTCTCCACTTTGGATCTAAGTAAAGGCTATTGGCAAATTGTAGTAGTCCCATAAATAAAAGGGAAAATTGTGTTTTCTTCACCAGATGGCCTTGTTCAATTATGAAGTTCTGCCATTTTGTCTCAATGGAGCACACACAGTGCTCCAGGAGATCTTTGACAAGGCATTTATGCCCAGTGTGTAATCTGAATGATTTGTTTATTTTTGCCAAGGACCAAGAAAGTATTTTTTCAAACATGCAGGCCATTTTGAATTCCCTATCTCAAACTGAACTGAAAAAAAAACATATCAATTATGACATCTAAAAAACGACCCAACATACATTAAGCTGTTAAATAAGTAAAGGAAGATACTGTGAGAAAGGAAAAAAAAAGGTATTATATTTACAGTGAAGCAGTATGCATCCAATAGGTCTGAAAGTGATGAAAATAGAAAAGCAGAATAGCTTTCAAAGTAAATTTATTTGAAATTGAATGGGATGGCTTGAGGTGAACTATGTGCCATGATATAATATTCTTGATTTAGATGTATATTCCTGTATCTTGTAGGGGATTCCCTTACAGTGATGTGAACTTTAGTAACAAATACGTTGCATGGCTCATTCTTACTGTGGTCAATTAGTACAAGCTCTGGTTTCTGACTCCATCCTCCTTTTCTGAGGTATATTTCTGCTTACTTTCCTATGAGCTATAGTATTCAAAATGGAAGTAACCACACCCTTTTTAGAATGGAAAATCCAACATTAGCAGCTTGTCTACCTTTTTATACTGTCAAATATGTGTTTATTTTTTGCAGCTAATTTACTTCAGTGGTTAGGTTTTATTTATTTTATTTGTTTATTTATTTATTTATTGACCAGGTTAGTCCCACTAGGCCAATGGTTTCTTTTCAGGGGAAACCTGGGGTGGTCATTCATGCTAACTAGGAGAAATTTGATGACCTAATTATACTTCCAAGGGATGAGGAGACCTTATCATAAGGTGGGTTAGTGATCAATACAGCTCATGTTCCACCGATCAAATGGCCCTGCCATCATTTACTGCTGTTGATCCAGAGTGCAGATCACCTATAAGCATTTAATGTGTATTAGTATAGTCTAAATTCATTGTTAATTACAAATCCTTTAATCGTGGAGCAAAGCGAAGAGATGGTATTACTCAGCACAGACCATATCTTCATGTCTGTGTACTTCTGAGTTTGCATATGTAACAGGGAGTTTATATTGAGTCTTCCCATTAGTATACAAGGGTATTGGTCCAATGAAAAACCCTTTGGGGTTCCTGTTTGGTTATTGTTTGTGCTTGTTTTCTTTTATGTTTCAGGTGATGTGTGCAGTAGATTTCAATAGTTTGTGGTGGCATTGCTTTCAAAGCAGGAAATCATTAGGTGAAGGGAGCATAATTTGTAGGGAATAAATCTAGATTTTCTTGATAATGTGTCCTTGATTTATTTCTAAATGAAATGCAAAGTCTTACCTACCAAAGTCAATTTAAAAGGTGATATAGTAACTCTGAAAAGGAGAAAAGAAAGTTTATCTTCATCTTTTCTGTAGTAATAAAGAAGTGTTCTTATTCCTACCATTGTAGAACTTCAGTATATTTCACAGGTTTATTTCTTCATAGTTCCTGAAGTCTTTATGAATAAGTTGTTTTATTTGAAATAAGCAGATATGCACAGATCAGTGATATAGAAGTACTATGCTGGCTTTTGCCTTCAGGTAGAATTCTGAAATTGGGATCCGTTGCATTCAACAAATTCTCCATTTTATATTTGACATACTATAAAACTATTAAGCAGTGCCAAACTTGGATTTTTATCTATCATAATATTGTCGGCAATAATACCGATAAGAGCTGATAATTTTTTATATAACATTACACTCAATGGGTATCAGCCTATAGTTTATAAGCCACTGGATTACGATAATTGATAACTGCAGTATGCATTCTTGAAATGCCTTATTAAGAATTTTATAAGACAGAAAACATGAAATATCTTAAAATACTGAGAAAAGCATATTGACTTGCAAAATAAGTGCAGTACAGTTTTATTTGTAATAAGAAATGAAGAAATTGAATTAATTTTCAGGTGTGTTTTAAATTTTATGAAAGTATGCCATATACATCATTATTTTATTATTATTATTATTATTATTATTATTATTATTATTATTATTATTATTATTACTGAAAATAGTCTACTTACTTTTGTTTGCATCCTAAACAGTGTTATACATGTTTTTGATCCAAAATATGCAATGATAGTATAAGCAACATTAAACTGGCAGGAACTTGGTTCCCATCATCTATATGCAGATTAGTGCCACTTGAATTGATTCATGCATTTTTATTATTCATAGTTTATACTATCATGTGAAAGCTGGTATGCAAATTTACAAATTTGCCTCCATGGGAATGTTTGCTGCCAGAGTTCTTTCAACACTATGGAAAGAAAACCTAAAATATGCATAATGATTAATTAATATGAGTTCAGTAACCAAAGGGCAATAGGCATGTTGAACAGAGATACCATAAGTTCATGACAATTCAGACAGTTTTTAATTAAATATTAGCTACTCTTTCCCAGCAGAGAAGTCACAAGTTAACACCCTTCTGTTAACAGGTTTTAGTTTTATTTATATTGGATGCATGAATATGAGACTCTAATGAGAGATTTAAATATTGCAACAATAATATGTTCTGTTTTCCCTTGGAGATTAGGAAATTTTATAAAAGAGACATTCAGTTCATGGTTTTGTACATAACACATCTGTTTTAAAAAGACAAATAGGCACGTGGCCTGAATCCACTTTTCTTATGCGTATTACTAAAAACAGTTTACAGGTTCCACGGCTTCCACACCAAACTGTGTACTGCACTCTCTGGAATTTACTTGCAGCTCTGAAATAAATAGTCTGCTTCTTGAAAAGGGTTTCTTGTTTCCTTCTTTAAAAGCAAAAAAACATTTTAATGTTTATACAATAGTCGGGTTTTTAAATAAGAAAAAGTCATCACTGCTCCAAACAAATTTTCTGCTTAATACACTTTACTTTCAATGCTTTGAAAGCTGTTTCACTTGATAAGGTCAACACAATATGTTTAACAAAAAATCAGTTGTATAATGACTTGTATTGTGGTAGCTAGATCTACATTGCTATTGTTCAGTGTCATCTAATTTTTCATATTCACATTTCTTCATTTTATGTCTGCAAATGTATAATGAATACATTTGCTTTCCTTTAAATTGATCACAATGATCCTCACAGTGGAATAAAGTGAGGTAGAAGAGTGTTCTGTTTTCTTTCTAAGAAGGTAAAAAGTGGCAACCACTCTTACTGAGAATGCCTGTCTCACATCAATCTTGACATCAAAACAAATTATATCCTTTTCTTTCTTCAAATTATTTGCTGTCAGTTTTATAGACATGGAATCAATAGCAGATATTTAAACAAATTGCATATAAAAAAAAATAAGATTATTTGATGAGTAACATTGAACAACAGAAGGCTGTTTTTATTTTTCCATCCATTTTGTCACAGGGATTGTATAATACTATGTTTCTTCCTGGCCCTTCCTTTAGTCCTTTCATTTATTTTTGCTCTGTTTCTTTCTCTTTTTCCTTTCTCTTTATTTATTTTTGATTTGTATTAATAGTGTAATGCATTCATTCCATCTCAATCAGCATTTAATCAATTCATTATATATACATTCTGCTTGCTGAACATACCTTATAAAAACTATAAAATAATGTGTGTTTCTTGAACATACTTCATAAAAACTATAGAATAATTTGTGTAAGCAACTATAAAAGTGTTATACTATAATAAAGAAAATTATGTACAAACTGGGAAAAGTATAACTGTACTCTCTACAGAAGTCTTTTAACCACCAAAATGCCCTGCCAGAAAATATACATTAACTTAGCCTATTATTCTTTCTAGGTATATTGAATTAGCACAGAGCTCTTTTCTAGGTGTGCCTTTTAAGTTGTTAACATAGAGTGCTATTTTTATAGCTGATTTAGTTGCACAACACAGAAAGTGTATATGAAAAACAATAATGAAATACACATTTGTAAATACTAACAAATGACCACTACAGATATAAGGAACACGGGTAGCAAATGAATTAGAAAAAATGTTTAGAATTACTAATTAGTCAAATAAAGTAGACAAACCATTGAAGCAAAGCAAAAAAAAAAAACTGGCAGATGCAATCATGAGAAGTAGAGATGAAGACATTAGAGAAGATGGGTGAGAAGAAAAAGGGAACATGAGGCTATTAGAACTAAGTTAGAACTGCCAGAAAGAGAAGTACATGTAAATCATAATCCTTACATTTACTCAATGTCAACAGAAGGAAGCGAAGGTAGAGGGAAGGGGCAGGCATTAATGTCAAGTGATACATGGAGAATTCAGAGGAAAAATAGTCTGCAGGACCTAACATTGCATATAGAATAGAAGAATAATGCATTTATTTATTTATCTATCTATTTGCATTTGTTTACAGGGATAGTCCACTGTGCCATTGAGAGCCCATTTTCAGTGGAGGCCCGGGGAGAAATGTCCCACATAGAACAAATAAATCAAACAATTAAACAAGATTATACAGAGTAATTACAGTAAAAAAAAAAAAAAAAGAGGTCTGGGGAGATAAGCTCCGTTACTTACAAGTTGACAAACAAGCATAAACAAATAAATATAATTAAACAAAGTAATTACAATAACATACAGGGGGCCTGGGGAGATAATATCCACAGGTTAAAAGTTAAGAGACAAGCATAAACAATTAAAAATATTATACAAAGTAATAACAAAAACAAGTATGATAACTGGAGTTAGCTAAATGTAAATGTAAACATTGTTGTAGGATTAACACAGACATTGAGTGCCAGGGAAATAGCAAAAGAGAGGGAAAGTGAAATTGTACATAAGTTACTAAATAGCAATATAGTGGGAAATAGGTACAGTATTGACTGAATTGAGGGGGCTGACATAGGAAAAGTTAATGGCATGTGTTACATATAGAAAGAAGAGTTAAAGAAGAATAGGAGGGGTCTATATCAGTTCATTGAATAGCTTATCGTCAAGCCCCTATTTGTAGAACAAACTGTTTAATGAAGCTGCAAATCAATGATGGACTTTTCAGTGAAAGTTGTCCGAGGGCAAATCAACAGTAGGCCACCCTAGCAACTGAGAATCAAATAATAAAACTTAACACCTACCTAAGTTGTGGGATACACCCGCCACACCCCCTAAGTAAATATATCAACTCCAAGATCGCACTGCAGTGGAGAAAAGGACAAATTCCATATGGTGGCCGACCATTGCCTTGCCCTGGGAAAAGTTTCACTGAAAACCCCATTTGACAATTGGTAGCTTCACTAAATAAGTGTTTGACTTAGAGGTGTTCGCTACTTTGTGATACGACAAAATGTCATAGACCCAAACAGGAGTGTAAGAATGAGAGAGGAAGTTTGAGAATGGGTATGGTCAGAGCTTAGGAGTCAGAGGTGAGGTACAATTGGTAGGAATAGACATGGTAGGGCACTTGGGGAGGGGTAATAAATGGGATGATAAAAGGGAATGAAGACAAGGTAATACAGGAAGAGTACAGGAGGGATGTGAAAAAGAGGATGCAACAAAGGAAGGTGGGTAAATAGTACAAGCAGTAAGGATGATTGTGGTGACAGAAATGGAAAAATAACTGTTGTAGACAGTATGTTCTGTGAAATGGGGCATAGAGATAAGGAATGAGACTCAGTATTGAAACAGAGAGAGGAATGTGATGATTCAAGATTAGTCATTAAGGGAACAATCATTCCTACAAGGGAGAAAGGAGGTCAGATTATAGTGACTTGCATCTCAGGGTTACACTAGATATTGATGCAGAGAACCAAAGAGGACATCAAGGAAAGGTGGATTCATATTGTGGCATAAGTAGTGATCAGTTACTTGTCATAAGTAACAGCTGCGATGGTTATAATAAATGCCAGGCATGTTGTTGAGATATATCATAATAGGACGTTGTAATAAGAGGATTGGAAGTGTAATGGCTGGCTGTGTCAATAAGACAAGCAAGAAGGTCTTGGACTATTTTGATGCTGTGGTAGAACTAGAGTGAGACCTTTGTCAGGCTCTATCTATGGCAAGAAGGGGCAGTGATGGTAAGAGATAAGTTTGAAACATACATCTCAAAGATCATATCTTTAAGCTAAGACAAAAAAAACAGGTGTCACAACAGCAGAAGGGGCTACATACTCAGACAGTAGATCAAAGGAAAGCATAGACATAGAATATAAAAGAGGGACAAACAATGGGGAATTAGAAAATGGTTGGATAGTATTAAGGTGAACATTTGGAATGCCTGCATAGGAAAATGGAGGAGCCACCAATAATCAATAATGGAGAAGAGGAATTTCTGGTATAAAAATACAATGAACCATGACAAGATGAAAATGGACTAGGAGGTACAAGTGTTTGAGTTCTTCAGGAATGATGTTGGAGATGAAGTGTAATTAGATTACATATATCTATCTATTTATCTGTGTATCTATATATAGATAAGGAAAGGTATTAAATGTAAAGTCAGACAAGTAGCTTTCTGCCATCCATTGAAGGCCCAACATCCTTGAGGTTTATTTATCTATTTTATTTTTTTACATTTTTATCTGGATTATGACACATGTCTGAGAACCATTTTTAGGCATGCCTCTGTCCTTTTAATAGCTATGTATTATGCAATGCACAAGAATTCAGGCACAAAATAGTATGTACAACTAATCTAATCCAAGTAATACAATGCAATAGGGAGGTCAGATTGAAATGAATTGTACAAGACATGCAACATAATGTAGACAATATGTGCAAGTGACATTATACATACAGAGCAAAACATTGTCTGTTAAGCTGAAAAAGTTAATACAGAAGAATTGGTGAAATAAACCATACATAGAAAGAGGAGAAAAGAGGATGAAATGGAGAGAGAGAGGTATAGTAGCAAAGAAATTAATCTAAAACAGCAGTATCATCAATATGAGGTGTCAAGGTGCTATATGATAAAACAATATGGATATCAGGGACGGAGGTGAAGGGAGTGTGAAGGATGATTAGAAGAGAAACATAAGAAAGGATATGCTGGGCTACAAGAATCTGTAGTAAACAACAAAACTATGGGAGAAATATTATGTGAGTCTGTAGAAAGCTGCTTTAACTGTGGTTATCAAAGCAGTGGCAGTATGACAGCTCTCAAGTGTTCCTTTATTTATTTGCAGGAAGGTGAATGCTGCGGTGGTACGCCGGTAGAGCTGTTACCTCACAGCAAGAGGTTCTCCCATTCGATTCTGAGCTTGGCTTGGGAGTGTCTTCTGTGTGGAGTCTGCATGTCGTCTCTGTGGTTGGGTAGCATTCGAAAGACATGCGTGCGTAAATGGGGGTGCCTTCGTTGAAGGATGGGCGTCGAGCTGGCACTCGGCGTTTCATAAAAAAATTTATTGCCAATCATTAGCGGACCGGAGTTCCACTGTGGTGACCCCTTACAGGGAAAAAGCCAAAAGACAAACAACAACATATAAAATTATTTAAGGTGATAACTATGGATAGGGTGAATGGTGGCCTAAAAAGGAAACTGTCATCTGTATTTCCACGAGTAGCTTTTGTTCTTAAAGGGCAGCATGTTCTTAAGTGGCGGGGCAGTAGCAGTCATTCAGTGGTTTGTAGGTTAGTGCACTCAGGAGTGAAGATGTCATATTTTCACTGGGGACCCAGTTACTTTTGCTGATGGTGGCACAGTGGTGTTCATAGGCAGGACCAAGATGAATGAATCTAAATATTTTATTTTCAGTTTTTTGTAGAATGTCCAAGTTTTGGACTGACCGTATGGCAAAGACTAGAAGGTCATATTCTAATCTGGGGAGGAATGTGCTGATAGTGATTGCTTATCTAGCTTCTTTTGTAGGTAAGTAGAATATTTCATGAGCTACTTTAAGTTTTGATAAAACATTTTGTACCTGAATTTCAACAAGTGTTTAAAGAAAGAGTTTGATTTAATGATTCATTGTTAACTCTTTAGGGATTTTTGTTTATGTTACAACTTGAAGACATTAGTGATCTGGGTCTAAAATATGAAGCGGTAGAGCTATGACAAGTCTTTTAGTCAAACCGCAAAGCACTGAAATAGATTATTTGTTGTTCAATGTAAGTTTATTGGTGTGAGGTAATTTCAAAGCCATTTCCTAGTATATTATTAATTTCTGATTGTGATAATGAGATTTAGTGATGCTACTTCATCTGTGTATAGTATATTAGCAAAGGTAGTAAAGTCACATGGGAAGTCATTCATGAGTAAGGAGAATAAAGTGGAGCAAGGACTGTCCCTTGTGAGATACTTATTTTGGATGTTAGGAGACGGGGGTGTGAATTTCTGGTTGAGCAATTGAATACAGTTCTTGAACCATGAAAGGACTTATTCTGAGAACCACAATTTTTATATTTAGCTAAAAGATGGACATGGTGTATGTAATCCAATGTTCTTTTTAGATCTATGAATATCATTCCAGTTAGTCTTCCCTTTTCACAGTTGGAGCGAATGTCAAAAGGAAGTGTTAAAAATGGTTATGGATGTCCAGTAATTCAGTGAAAACTCATTCTATCGGTAAGAATGTCACACTGAATAAAGAATTGCATGGTCTGATTGATGATTATTATTTCAAGTATTTTTGTCATTGATCAAGATTAGCCATTTGTCTATAATGTTCAGTAAGCTAAGAAGGTACTGCATTTGGCAAGAGGGTTATGGAGGTTTGTTTAAATAGTACTGGAATGGATGTAGTAGTTACTGAGAGATTATAGATATGTCAGCTATGCTGACATTGAACTGTAGCTCATTCTAAGGATTAGATGGTGACTTATGTAGCATTTGAATTTTAGTACTCATGGAAAATTTACTAAAACAGTCCTTTATATATATGTATGTGTGTATATATTTATATTGCATGTGTTTTCCATGCAGTTGTGTAGTGTTTGGGGAGGTGGGAGATTATGTTGAATGTGTTCTGATGTTAAACTATATGAATTTACATATATTTGCATATATTAATATGCGTATGATGTTAAACCAGTTGAAGAAGAATTTCAGGCTAATTCACTTATTTCAACTTTGATTTTATTTAACTGCTTCAGCATTAATCAATCTTAATCTTACAAATGTAAAACATTTAAGATAAGAACAAATATAAATAGAGATGGACCGTGGCAAAAACAAAAACAAAACAAAAAAGATTTAATGAGTCAGCATTAAAATCAAATAAGAAAGCTAAGCAAGAAGGATAAGAAGAACATTTCTTAAGATAAAATGATAGTAGATTCAAGAGATGCTAGACATGCTAACAAGTGATCATAAACCTGATGTTTTTATGTTCTAGCCACACCCTAGGTACAACATGTAGCCACATGCTGGCAAAGCATAAAACCAGAAGAGAACAATATGGAGCAACTAATTTCTTCAGGCAAAAGAGATCCAAATTGCATAGGGGTAGTAATGTAAAACCAATGCCTAGATTTTAAATATAATACTGAATGTTGCATAAGTATATTCTCACAGCACGATGGAGATATTCTGGTAATTATACGTGGCAGCAACTGAACAGAAGAATTTTGTATGAACTACAGCTGGTCTATTTCAGTGTCAGGAAGCCCAATTTAAAGCATGCCGGGCTGGTCAAAGGAAAGGCATACAAAAGTTTGTGCAATGGTGGAGAGATTCACAGATGATATTAAGTGCTTACTTCTGATGATATTCTTCACAAAAAAATAAAAAAATAAAACGTTTTACCATGCACATCCATGGACAACAACTGCCACTAAATATGAGTTGGTGATACTGGATGATGTCAAGACAGCACACCATCAAAATAAACTCCAGCTTAATGTGACTATGAATAATGAATGGTGCAAGTGGCAAAGCAGAGGCACTCTCAAATCAGAGTGAACGTAGGCTGTAATTCTGTAGGTGGCATCTTCAAGCTGATTACAACAAAGCCAGTTAAGAAGGGCATCTAATTTGGTCATTAAGGAATACAAATGGTCCATGGATTTTTTAGGAAATCAGAGTTATGGTTTAGTATCATGATTTTACAATGATAAGACAACCTTCTCACATTAATAGCTTCACTTAAGATCAGGATAAACACTGTAAAATAATAAAAGAGCCAAAATCAAACCCAGTAGTACTACATAGGCCAGCAGGTAAGGATGGCATACCATTAGTACCGAAGACAAAGGTATCTTATGAAAAGTATGAGGCAAGCTAGCCTGGAACAGTAGAAGGGAGACCACAGTGAGAATTAAGACACTTGGGTAGGAGACCACTATCTGTACTGTCAAATGCTGGAGAAAGAACAAATGTGAACAAACATGACTAGTACACAATATGAAAAAATGCTGATCTTTCTCAATGAGGTAATTAGCGACCTGGATAAGGGCAGTCTTAATAATATGGAAAATTTGAAAACCAAACTGGTATGGAGCAATGAGCTGTGGAAATGGAAGATACAATTTCCCCCCGAATGTCAGACTTGTGATAGTTTGATATTTATAGGTTCATACTGTAGGTTCATAGGACAATACTAGGCTATTGGCCTGGAGGCCCTTATAAGCATAGCCAAGAAATTTTCCCATGTTCCCACAAAGTCAGCACTTGTTGACCTGGTATCCCAAGGGTGAATCTTCTGTTTCCCATCCAGTCATCCAGGTTCCTCTTAAAGAGGGCTAGTGAGGTACTCTGCATAACATGAAGTGGGAGTCTATTCCACAGATGGGGGAGTCTTTGGGACATAAAATCTATCCTGCAAACAAGTTCTATTGATGTAACAGACCAGGTTGAGGCCTTGCATGTGGGTTGCATGAGTGGAGTTTGACTTATGAATATGCAGCAACTCCATCAAGGCTGGGTCTGAGATGGCCTTGTATGCCAGACACAGGTCACCTCTGAGAAGTCTGTATGAGACTGAGTAGGGGACAGGGCTTTTAGCCTATTTGTATATGATAGGTGTTTGAGACCCTGGATATAATGTGGTTACTCTGTGGTCTCTCCAGCTGCTGCATGTGCTTGGCAAGGTACATGCCAAAGAGGGCATTGTACTCGATAATGGGTCTGATAAGGGAGGAGTATAGGGATGTTATGACCTCCTGTTCCTGGATGAAATACCCTTACTTATGAGGTGGGTCACGTAGAAAGCCTTCCGTACAATGGAGGCAATGTGGTGGTAAAAAGTCAGGTTGCTATCAACCTGGGTGCCAAATTTATTCACAACTGATTGCGTGCCTAGTATGTTGTTATTAATGTGATAATTAGGAGGGAGGCCTAACACTAGTTGGATGTAAAGATTGTTTCATGAGGACTAGAATAGCCAAATCTTCCTTTAAGCAAGAAGAAATAATTCTGGATCTCAGTGAGGTCATCAGAATCTGACATATAACTGAATCCAGAATACCAGGGTAGGCAGGAAACT
Source organism: Protopterus annectens (assembly GCF_019279795.1). Taxonomy (NCBI): domain Eukaryota; kingdom Metazoa; phylum Chordata; order Ceratodontiformes; family Protopteridae; genus Protopterus; species Protopterus annectens. Next base: position 1,043,166,951 of record NC_056744.1, on the reverse strand, counting down.
TACAATGAGGAATGACTCAAGTCCATAGGTTGTTACTGTTATACCTGAAATCATACACATGAAAACACAGTGATCAGGAACATGAAATTCCATTCAAGAACAAAAGAAATTCATTATCACAAATTGTTTACAATCTTTGCCACCATGCATGGGATTGCTGAACTCAAACAAAATTGTAAATGAATCTTGCATCCGTGTACAGACCTCTACACAGAATCAAAGCAGAACAGTTCTCACTAATCTAACAGTGTTAATATGCAGGATGTCGGGGTATAACATGGAGGACTGTTTGTTGACTCTCAGTGTACCATTAAGTCTCAGGGAAGGTATAAAATTATATGCTAGCCAACAATAACCTATATCCATGAGTAGTCATAAAGTTCTGCTTATGACAATTGTTTTCCCTAAGTTTTTGTACAATGCATTGATGCCTAAATGTCTGAAAGACAGATCAGGATAGGCATATGTTTGAAAACAGGCACAAAAGCTCTTGAAAGTAAGTGTATCCAGCCAAAAATGCAGTAACACAATTTGCATAAAGTCTGCATACTGAATATCATAAACCCCCCTCTCGCTTCAGGTATAAATGTAAGATACTAATCAGAAACAAAAGTTAAAAAAATGAAGACTGACCAAATGACACAAAAATGCAAACATAATATCATGTCTTTATTGTGAAATGTGAATATTCTGAGAAAATTCTTCCTTCTATTTGTGTTTTTACTCAGATTTCCTATGAGTCAGTATTAGAAATGTACATGAGACTATCACAGGTCTGTAGTGATGATGGATTAAAGACAAATTCAATGGTAAGAGGTGAGGGCATTAATCTAGTGAAATGGTTTAGGAAACTGTGGGGGAAACCATTGCAACTCAGTTCCGCTGCAACAGTAAATGATATTTGGAGCAGACAAATTTGTTACGGGACATCTTTATTGGGAAGGGGAGGGGTAGATGAGCAAGTATGGGAAAGTTGGGGTTAAAAACTTTGACCAAAGGCAAGTTTTACAAGGCAGTTAGGACATAGGAAGGGTTAATTAGCAGAAGGGTGATGGAGGAGGTGAGGTATGGAACGGGAGGGTCTTAAAGGTTTTTGAGACTGAGAATTGTCTTTGTCAGGCACATTTTGATGTGATTTTGTTCAGTACAGAATCACATCCAAGATGACCTGCTCTAGTTCATGTTGTTTTCCATTGGTGGTCTTGAGTGGGCTGGGCCCATTCCCATGGGATGTAGGAGCTACCTGCAAGTCCAAAAGGACATTGGAAAGAGGGCAACTATTGTTATTTTCTTCCTGGGGAATTTTGGCAGCAACTTGTTTGTTTTTTCCTTCTGCCTTCCAGTGGCTGTGTACTGCTCTGGTTCATGTGGTTTTCCCCAGCTAGCAGATCGGTGGTGGAGGTAACGCATGTGCGGTAGCGGTTATTAAAAAAATAAAAGATGAAAGAAGAAGAAAACAAAAGGGCATGTTAACTGCTTGGGGGTAACCATGTCTACCCATGCAGGTTGTTCCTTCATTTGGGATAGAAAGCTGGGCAAGGAAGAAAAGAGGAACAGGGTGTGTTTTTTTCATGGGCACAGATCCGTCTTATAACAGCTGCTTCTGTGCATGCATGGTAGCAGTTTTTACATACATATATGCATGGGGAAGAAAAAAAATCATTACTCCATACAGCTGTTGGAGCTTGCACAGGGCCGTTCAGAAGCACAACCAGACTCTTGTATTATCCAATGCTAGACTTGCACTGGAGGAGCCGGACCATACTAATAGTCATTTTGCTCCAAAGAGACATCAAAAATATTTCACATCAGCAGGAGGGTTAGGATGCAATACACAGTAAGGCATCTTCACTGCTCAGCCAAATGTAATTGTAACACAAGGCTCGAGTGTGCTTTACGGGAATACAGGCTTAGCTTTGAAGACTTTATCTAGGTACAGCTATGTCATGGTTGCTTCATGCTTTTTTATTTTGGTTACCATAATGCCAATGTTACTTTATGTTATGTTATACATCACTGGGTATAAGGTGTGATTCTCACCTTTAAAGGCTGATTTTGTGATCAGGAGAAGGGAGTCTGCTTGGCAAGACTGTGTAGTGTAGTATGTTAATGCAGTATGCTACAACTGATAGGGGCCTGGGTTCAACATGTGGCAGAAGTGTTTTATTCTTCAGTGGTAGTCTCGATCATTTTTTTTTCTCATTTCTCATATGTGGCACTTACTTACAGTGCCTTTATCTCATTTCGGGTGTCAGTGGTAGACATGGCTGATGTCCAGGCTTTGCAACAGAGGTGGGCGAACTTCCTGGCCCAGACAGAGGACCTTCTCTGAGAGATTCCAAGCAGTGACTATACCAAGGCAGGGAGGCAGGGCAAACCAATCATAAGAGACAGCAAGCAGCGAAGGCTAAGCAGGCAGCTAGAGGCAAGAGAACGTACCAGTTGCAGCCATATCTCTCAAACTCTAAGTGCAAAAAATCTGGACAAAACTAGAATGAAAGGGGTCAAAGGCCCCAAAACAGGGACAGAATTTAAATATTGCTCCTATAAACTTAGAAATTTGCTAGGATAATAGGTTCTGCATAACTATCTATTTTTTGAAGGATTTAAAGTCTGAAACTCAAATGTCTGTCATTATTTAATATTATTTAGTGACTTCAATCTTCTATGATTTGCCAAAAAACACATTTTGTTGGAGCAACAGACTAAAAAATATGAGGCAAAAATCTGGACATTCTGCAAAAAATCTGTGCATTTGAGAGGTATGGTTGCAGCCCAGTGAGGAGAGGACAGCAGAGTTTGTGAAACTGGATGCAGCACTTGCTGCTCCTGCTGGTAATGATCCTACAGTTTTTGCTGGAAGGGAGGATGGAGAAGGAGAAGGAGTAGCAGGGGGCAGGGGACAAGAGAGGCATACATTGTGTAACAGGTTTAGGAGATTGCCTACATTTTCAGAGGGTCCAAGGAGCTGCATTGGGGATCTGCAGAATTTACAGGTAGAGGGGTGTGGTGCTGAGGAGCAGATTTTTGGTAAGGACAGTCCAGCCATGGATGGTAGTTTGTCATCACTGGGGGAAGATGTCGACCCTTGCTTAGAGGAGGTGGGGTCAGATTTCAGGATGTGACCTGGTGATTGGTTGGTTACACAGGGGGTGGGGTATGAGGGTGCTGTGGTCTTTCTAACTCCTCACATACCACCTACCATAAAGGAAAAGATTTGGAAAGGAGAGTATGTGGACATCTTTGAGCTAATTGATGCAGATGGCATCCAACACTTGTTGGAATCCAAGACAGCAAATGGGAAAGTCCTCTTGGCAGCCTTAGCTGCTCTCAGTCAAAGGCATGCAGGGAAGATGCTGAAAAGAACCTGGGAGAACTGGATTTTGAGATTTATTTACTGCATGGCGATATGGTTGGAGAAGGATGGTGCTGTGGCCCTTCCACTCTTGGCTTATTTTTTGACTATAAGGGAGGTGCAAAGGTTACAGGCTGGAAATGCTTGGTTTTGGTATGACCAGAAATTTCACAAGAGGAAAGCAGATGACAGATCCATGTGATGGAAGGTGAAACACCCTGATATATGGCTATCCACTATGATGGACAGCTTCAGTGTGGGCACCAGAAGGAATAAAGTGGGGGATGGAGGTGTCGGCGTTTGCTGGGCTTCAATGCAAGAAGATGTGGTTGGATGGCATACAGATTCATGCACGCTTTCTTGAAGTGTGCAGGTGTTCACCCAGTGGTGCAGTGTGGTAGGCAGGAGGGCCATTTAGTGGGGCAGCCATCCTTTGCCGGACAGATTGGAGTAGGGAGGCCATATCTGGCGATACAAGGGTTACATGGTAGGGGTACTTTTTGAGGTCATGGGGGGGCTATTTGAGGGGCAAGGGGACATCCCAGGAACACATTCATGTGGGACATGTTTTGGCAGTACCCGCAGCCAATGCTGGTGGAGGAATTGATTGAGGGTTTTGTGAAGGGGTTTCCTATTAAGTCAGAATTAGTGGGTGATGGGGTAGTGGGAAAATATTTGAAGTCAGTGCGAGGGGGAGGATATTTTGGAGCCTTTGGTGGAGAAGGAGCGTTAGGCAGGCCAGTTATTGGGCCTATTTGATACACCTCCATTTGCTAGTTTTAAGGTCTTTCCATTGGGATTGGTACCTAAAAAGCAGCCAGGGGAATTTCATTTGATCCACCATTTGTCTTACCCTGAAGGGAAGTCTGTCAATGACTTCATTTCAGTGGAGGAGGCTAAGGTGAGTTATGCATCATTGGATGGTGCGGTCTGTATCATTTGGGGTTTTAAAGACCCATGGTTGGTTAAGGTGAGTCTGCCTTTCAACTGTTACAATTCGAGAAGAGGATTGGCTGTTGCTGGGCATGGTGTTGTGGAACAAGTTTTATTTTGACAAAGCCATGCCAAAGTGATATTTGGTAGCCTGCTCCACATTTGAAAAGTTTAGCATGGCTTTGCATTGGATATGGCAGCAGTGGGTAGAGAAGCAGAGAGCGATGCATTATTTGGATGACTTTTTTTTTTTTGTAGGTGAAGGGAATGAGGGAGCGGCAGTGGCTATGTGTGAGTTTTTGAGGATGTGTAAGGAACTGGGGTTTCCACTGGCTACCCATAATTTGGAGGGTCCGGCAAAGGTATTGGATTTTTTGGGGTTAAGCATGGATGTGGAATAGGGTTTGTTTTGCTTACTGGGGGAGAACATAGTGAGGCTAAAAGAGTAGATAGTTTGGATGAAGGCTAGTGACAAGGTGCAGGTGAGGGATGCTATGAAACTCTTAGGGCTATTGATTTTTTAGGCTGAAAGGGGGTAAAGGTAAGCACCATTAAGTGAGAACTGGCAAATTGACTCGGGAGGATTTAACATTGTGGTTGGAGTTTTTAGAGTGATTTAATGGAGGTTTTGCACAGGGATTGGGTAGGACAGGGGGAGTTACAGCTATTCACTGACGTGGCAGGGGGCATTGATATGGGGGCATTTTCTGGGGGAGAGTGCTGTGTGCTACCATGGCCACCACACTGGCTGGAGGATTGGAAACAGGATGTTGCCTTTTTGGAACTGATGCCCATTTGGGTGGCATCATTGGTGTGGCAGGAACGTTTGAGGGGCAGGAGAGTAGTTATCAATCCTGACAATATTGCAGCTATGCAAGTTTTACAGGTTAAGACAGCTAGGTCTGACCGTTTATTGTTAATACTGCATAAGTTAGTACTGCAAAGTCTGATTAATTTTTCCTTTACAGGGGCACATGTACCGAGGGTGAGGAATGAGACTGCTGACAGTATGTCTCATTTTCAGTTTTCCAGGTTTTACCAGTTGGCCCCAATGGCAGCAGGGGACCCTGTGGTGGTGCCAGATGAGGTGTGGCAGATCGGGGTGCAGTGATCGGGAAGTTGGTGCAGCAGTCTTGGGCTGTGTCCACCAGGAAAGCTTACAGTAGGGAGCTGTATGATTTTGACAGGTTTGTTATGCAGTTACTGAAGGAGGCGAGAGTGCTGTCGGAAGAGTTATTGTTGCAATATTTAGCTGGGGCTAGGGTGCAGGGTAAGGTGATAAAATTGGTTAGGGTGGATTTGGCAGCAATCAGTGTCTTTGCTCAAGTGGCAAGACTGAAGGACTTCACTAAATCTTAGATGGTGGGGGAGTGCTGAAAGGATGAGGTAGGGGGGATTGTTTGAACAGGGACAAGTGCCGGCCGGTGACAAAGCAGGTTTTAAATGTTTTACTGTGGGGTCTGCTTAGGTTATTTGGGGAATCAGCGGATCATGCTCTGTGGGTAACATTGCGTGTGTGGATGTACTTTGGGGCTTTTAGAGTATCGGATAGGGTATCAGAGTTGCTAGGGTCCTTGGTTTGGAATGATTTTATGTTACTGCCTGGGGCAGTTCACATTAGGTTAAGTCATCTAAAACTGATCAGGTGGTCAAGGGTGTGCAAATAGTTTTATTGAAGGACAGATGAGAGCAGATGTGTCCAGTGGTGTGGGCAAGGAGATTGTTAGTGGCTCATAAAGGAAGGTCACAAGATTTAGTGTTTCATTCAAAAGGAGGAAGGGCAATAACAGGGAGTCAGCTGATCTCAGTCATGAGAAGGGCTTTTTGTAGTATGGGTTTGGATGGGTGAGAGATTCTCTACTCATTCATTTTAGATGGGTAAGGCATCCGATTTGGCGAGAGCGAGTAGTTCAATCAAAGTCATTAAGATGGCAGGGCGATGGACTTCCAATGCCTTTTTGACTTATATTAGATAAGGGATGGTGTTTTGTTATTCTAGTATTACATTTTATTTTTCTTAGGTAAAAGGATTCTCATCATAGGCCATTCGTACATATACTGGGCAATGAGGTGGACTTTGGTTAGGAGTAACGGGTTCTGAGTTGGGGTTATACTGGTTTGATTGGAGAGTCACATGGTATGACATTAGAGGGCTCAAGTGGAACCAGCTGTTTCAGAAATTTACAGTGATACAGACTCAAGTGCGGCTTCCTTGAATCTTGCTGGTGCACCTGGCAGATAACAATTTGGGCTTAACACCAATGCGTCAGGTGGGTTATCAGATAAGAGAGGATTTTTTTAGCTTTAAGGAAATTGTATCCAAGTTTGTGCCTAGTGTGGTCAGAGATTATTTCTCGTTTGACTTGGAGGAATGCTAGGAAGTTTTCTGCAGTTGAGGGGGCATGCAAGTTTGTAAACTTTAGGCTTGCGAACCAGTTGAGGGCAGTGGGAGTGTGCACGATAACGAATTTGCTGAGAGGGACCTTATGTGGTTCAGGAAAGATGGAGTTCAACTTAGTGATTTTGACCTCGACTTGTTTAATTTAAATCTGGGACTGTTCTCGGAAGGGCTGGTTAAACATTAGAGTTAGGGAGGGGGAACAGCCTGAGTTAGGCTGGTGGGCGGTGAAGAGGGACAGGCTTGTCTCGCTACTGTTTCCTCCCTGGTGTATATTTTTTGGGAGGAAGGAAGCCTGGAACAGTGGAAGTGAGTATTTGGATGCTGTTTCCACCTGATTGTTTGGATGGAATCGAGGTTTTGGGATGAAGGTGAGCTGTTGAACGCTGCCTGAATTGTGAGGATAAGCAAGTAGATGGAGGAGGATGCTTATTCAGCAATGGTGTGTGGTATTATGCTGCCCTTATAGATGGTCAACTGATGTTTAATGTGTAAAGAAACGAAGTTATGTTTAATAAAGTTATGATGCATTTGTTTCTTTATGTTCAAGCAATAAAGGTTGTCAAAGGTCTCTTGGTGTTCTATTTCTTTATTAAAGTGGAACATGACAAAAGCAGATGCAAGTGAAGATCCGGTCAAAAAAAAGTGTAGGACTGAAAGGCCTGAAATCACTAAATTATCTGTTTAAAAGAGGTAATACAGTGCATTAGTTGGGAGAGAAACTAGCATCATAAATGAAAGACTAATATGACACTATAGGCAATCATTGTTATCTACAGATTTGTGATTAAAATTTATTTAATTCCTGAAATAATGACTACCTCAAGTATTCAGAATTTTGAATTCCTAAAAACAAGGTTGTGTTATAGGCAAGCTTATGGAATATCCATAAAAGACATGCAGTACTCCAGTGACTTGAATTAATAATTGACCAGCATAGCTCTTAGGACTAGCATAACAGTTTTGATGGAGGAAGTCTAACAAGCAATCCAGCTCAGCTGGAATGTAATAAAAATTCTGGTGCAAAACCGGGAAAATACAATGTCATCTTTCATTGTTAGCAACTCATCTGTTTGAAATTTATGACTGTCACACTGAAGATGATAAAAATTCCTAGAAGCTACTGTTTTTATTGATGTTTGCAGAACACATTTTGATTCTGACAAAGCAATATTAATTATATGATATTAGAATGGGAGAAAGGTACATGGGTTTACTATGAATAATCACATCTCATTTTTTGACTCGTTTATTTGGCCCCAGAACTTCTAAGATTGCTGGAGGTCATTAATGAAAACAGCAACCCTCCCAAGGATGAAAAACAGAAAAATATTTACATCACCCAGCATGAGGCAAATCTTCCCATTCTTGAACTTTATTTATATCAATTTAAAGATCATGCAAAGCCACCTTTAAAAAGTACATACTTCAGACATTATATGGTAAAACAATAAAAGAAAATAGAGTTTCAATATGCCAAAGTAGTTGTCTCACAAGTAATGAATACATTAAGAGTTATATGGTTGACTTGATATCTAAGTACTGACAAAACCTGTCACAAAAATGGCTAAGAAAAATCCCAGAAATACATATCTTGAGATGCCTGTATCAGATTCTATTTAAAGTATTTTTTAAATTGGCATTTTTGTACGTGCATTGTCTAAACAATGGGACACTAGCTACAACAAGCTTAAAATATCTCTGTGCACATGAGATGGGACATAGGGATAATTTTTATTTTATTGACATCCACTGCTTACCACTATAACATCTAATATCACAAGAGAAGTACCTAGGGTTCACCTTGGACACTACACTTCACTGGCCAGGCCTGGACCCTACTCCTTCAGTGGCCAGGCATACTGACAATATTATTATCAAAACACTCCACTGACTAAAACTATGCTATAGAATTTAATGCACCTCTTCTCATTACAGCTTGTTCATAGATTCATAGGTTCATAGGTGTGTACTAGTCTAATGGCCCTGAGGGCTTTACAAGCCTAGCACATAGAAGTGCTCTGACATTGTGTTGCCCGTTGTTAGTTCCCAGTGCCTCTATCAAGTAGAGCCACTGGAGTGATCCCCGGTGTGAACTTTCTATTTCCCATCCACTCATCAAGATTTCACTTGAAGAGGGCTAGTGAGGTGCTCTGCTTGACATGTATGGGAAGTCTCTGGGATATGAACCTGTCCCTCCAGCATGTTCTGTTGATTGTGGTAATGAGGTTGGTGCAGAGGGATTGGGATTTCTTTAGATGAAGCATTTCTAACAGAGCTGAGTCAGACATGGCTTTGTAAGTCAAGCAGAGATCATCTCTTAGTAGACGATATTAGACAGAGAATAGCTGGAGTTTTTTGAGTCTGTCCATGTAGGACATGTGGTTAAGGCCTAGGACCTCTTTGTGAGGTACTTTTGTAGCCCCTCCAGTTATTGCAGTTGTCTAGTGAGGTACATGCCAAATGAGGCATTATACTCTATGACTGGTCTAATGAGGGAAGAGTAGAGAGAAATGATGACCTCTTTCTTCCTGGATGCAAAACCCTTGGTAATGAGATGTGCCACATAGAAGGACTTTCTTACCACAGTGACGATGTGGTGGCCGAAGGAAAGGTTGCTGTCAACCTGTTTCCCCATATCTCTTATAATACCTTCAATGTTCAGTGGGCCCCCGTCGATGTGGCAATTAGTGGGAACTGAGTTTCTACCAAAGGGATGATGACGCATTTTTGGCATTAATCTTAAAGCCATGGTTTTGACACCAGTCATTGGTCTCAGTGAGGCCTTTCTGTAGGATGTCTGCATCACTTGGGGAGTTAATAATGGCTCCCAGCTTGCAGTCATCTGTGAATTTGGTCAGCCAGAGACCCTCCATGTTGGCCTGGACTTCTAAGAAGTAAATGCCAAACAGGAGAGGACCCATGACCGATTCATGTGGGACTCCACTCATGACTGGTCAGCAGTTTGACTTGTAGTCTGCTACTTTCACACCGTGGGTTCTATCTGTGAGCCAATTTGCAACCCACCAAATGATATAGGGGTTGATGCCTAGTTTGCTGAGTTTATCAATAATTCCTGAGTGAGGAATGGCATCAAAAGCCTTGGCCAGATCGAAGTAGGCTGTATGAACTGCCTTACCTTCATCCACCGCTCTGGTGACTGACTCAAAGACGTCAACCAGGCCATGATCTACCTTTCACAAAACAAAATTGTGTGGGATCTAGAGTTTGCAGATTCCCTATATCCTTCTTAATTAGGTCCATGATGATGCACTCCATAGCCTTACACATCAGACTCATCTGCCTAATGGGACAATAATTTCCAGGGTCTGTAGTCACTCCTCCTTTATGGAGAGGGATGACTGTAGCAGAGCACCATTTGGTAGGGACAAAGCCTGAGGTGAGGCTGTGAGTGAACAGAGCACACAGATGTGGTGCCAATTCACTTTGTAATTCATGTAGAACACACACAGGGATATTGTCGGGTTCCATGGAAGCTGTATTGTTGGCCTTAGACAATGCAGCTTTAACCTGCACTGTAGTAATGTTGGGTGCCTGGCATTCTTCCGGTGTTGAGATTGGTCTCTTGGGGGGGGGGTAAATTTGGTACTGAATCTGTTGGCCAGTATATTGGCAATATCTGTTGGCTCAGTGTAGGAGGTACCATTGTGCAGTAACTCAGAGCAAATCTGGGTATTGCCATGGAGATTCTTGATATAATTCTAGATGACTTTGTGGTTGTTTTTAGTGTATGCCACAGTTCTGCCTTCATAGCTGGCTTTGGAGGTTTTGATGAGGGTTCTCAACTTCTTGTTGAGAGTAATAAGGGAATTTTTCCAGTCTTGGGACTTCACCTTTTTCTGCAACAGTTTCTTCCTTTTGTTGTAGAGTTTATTAATGGCAGAGGACCACCAGATTGGCTTTGTTTTTTGGAGGAGAGCATCTTGGTTCTGTTGGGTATGGCTAGTTCCATGCATTTATGTACGTGTTCATACAGTGCACTGGTGTATGATTTGGCAGTCATGCATCTATTTTCCATTGGCATGGGTGCCATGAAGTTATATACCTCTGTTTTTAGGAGTCCAAAGTCAGCTTTAGAGAAGTTTTTCATGGTGGACGCCTTTGAGAGGGGTATTCATGAGATGTGGATTTCCATGGTGATTAGTTTGTGGTTGGATCTAACCAGGGAGGAATTGACTATTGGTACAGAGCAATTGTTACCTATGTTAGTAATAACTAGGTCAAGGATGTTGCTTCTTCTAGTGGGGGTAGGAATGAGCTGGTCCAAGGCATTGGAATTGATAAATTCCAGGAAGTGTTGGGCTAGTGCATTGGTGCATGAGTAGTTTTCCCAGCTGATGGAGGGGTAGTTCAAGTCACCTAGTTTATGAGAGTGTTGGAAGTCACCTAGTTTATGAGAGTGTTGGATTGGATCTTAATGGTTTCCAGGGTGCTTAGGAATGTGGAGTGAGAGTCTTGGGACATGGTTGGGGACCTATAACAGGCTACGACCTGAAACACCACCTTACCCACTTGTAATGCCTTAACTAAATATATGCTTATCCCAAACATCAACTTGAGCTTTGTCTTGCAAAGTTACATTCCACCTCAAACACATGCAAACTAGAAACTACTGTAAATAAAATCTGCAGAGTTGCTCTTCTTGCAGAACCCCAAACTCATCACTCTCAGCTTCTACAATAGTGGAACTGGCTATCTGTAAATAACAGAAACATGTTTATTTTTAGCTGTCAAATCAACAACCTGTTAAAATGGGACACTGTCCTCCCTGAAAATAAAATTACAAATTAGGGAGCTTAACTACACACTTAAAGTCAGCCACAATATAGCATTCTCCTTATCGGACCTCATTTTAAAATCAAAACAGGAGGAAGAACTATTTCTAGGATAGTCAAAGTTGTTCCTTTAATCAGCTACCTGCATAAGTGAGGCCAGAAAAGGCACTTTAATTATTTAGAAACAAACTAAACAAAGACTAAGGTCACCAAGTGCTACTACTTCCATTACAACGGCTAGCTCCTGCAGCTCATGTTTAAGTCACATTTTTCTTGTAAATATATACTTTTAACAAATAACTGCTTATTGAATGCCTATTTTAACTGTACATAGTGTAAATAACATCACTTGCATTTATATCTCTAAGTAAAATATAAATGCATTGTCACTACTTTGTTATTGTTCAGTCTATGTATAATTTTCTGCTTCTTGACTAATCCAATTACCGTTATCAAACTGAAATCAATAAACAAAATAAAATAAATAATGATATATATATATATATATATATATATATATATATATATATATATATATATATAGATAGATATGCATATAAAATATCAGAACATAAAACAATTTTCATCCCTGATAAAGATAAAGTATTCTACATGAGGCAGATCAATAATAAAATACTAAGAGCTCTTCATTCATGAAAGATCATGCCAAGTTAGTCAAAAAAAAAAAATAAAACAAAAAAGTAATCATGGCATCTTACCTACAACATAATTTATGTCTTAATGCATATTAAATATTAAATAAATATAGAGGAGACACACAGTTCCACAGAAACATCGTTACTGTTCAGACATGGTGCTAAAATAAACATCAAGGTCTTGACAGCACCAAAATCTCCATTAGCATTTTCCTCAGCATCAGAGACTAAGAAAAAGTTTGCTAATACTTTTATCAGGTATTTTTTGACTACTAAGAACTGTTTATTATTTTCTAAGAAAGAAATAAGTGTTGACTGTTGTTGTGATGTCTCATGTGCCAAAGTGTAACTAGTTAACTAACTGCAGTGCATGTGCACACACAACTGTTAAATGCAAATAATTTAAGCTTGCCATAAGCATTCATGTCTGTCAATGCCTACCAGCCAGATACTGAGGTACAATGAAAACACTAACTGTGGTCTATGTGCATGACTCTTACATTTCAGAAAAGAGAACTATCAGTACTACTGCCTCTGCATTTCCTAGACACTGCTTACATTTTATACTTCTTGACAAGTAATGATTTTAAACAACATTACAATGGTCAGTGAATGACCTTAATATTATAAATGCAAAACTGAAGCTCAAAAGTGCACCCCCAAAGTCACAAGCCACTTTCTTTCCAGTTCCTCTGGTCCACCAGTAAAAGCTCAGAAATCCAAGTGGAGGTTGGCTAACCATGTTAAAGGAGAAGAAAACAGAAAGTAGAATAGACATTACGTATGGGCTAGAAATCAGAATGTGGTATAGAAAACTGTCCAGGTGAGAGGTATGAGGATAAAAGAGGAACTGTCTGGGTATCTTTATTCCACATTGCCCTCATTTTTGCCTGCACATCTTGATATTTTACGACTTTCTGTCTCTCTGTACGTGAGACACTATAATTTCTAGGTGTAGAAATCTCAGTGATTAATGTTACTTTTGTCTTTTTTAATGGACTGCTATATATGGTTTTCTCCCATCTATTTTTTGAAGTGTTGAGATGCCTTGTGATATATACTTCATCATTCTCTATAATTATTTGTGGTTCATGTTTCCAGGGTTTCTCAGCTACTTCTATATTGTGCTGTCTGCACAATCCCCAGTGCAACAGTATTGCCACAGTACTGTGCCTTTCAGTCTACAGGCCCACTACCATGAGAATATCACACCCAGCAATAAGGACTTTAACTGTTTCCAGTTCTCTCTCTTATTTTTTATTTTTTGTTAACAAAGCCTACATTTGTCTGTTTCTCCGACATGTTCAATGGACATTGTAAACCAGTGTGTACATAGTCTACTATCTTGGCCTGCCATTGTTAACCATTCATCATTTGGTTTCAACTCAACTCTCCTTAACCATTTCTGTGTCAAATCCTGATGGTTGTTTCAGGTAATCTATATACTTGTCACTATATTTATGACTTTTCCACATTTCTTTCCCAATCATCTTATCTTTCTCCTCATAGTCTTTCTTTTGTTTTTTAGCAAATTCAGTTGCAGTCTGAATTTTGTCTACTTCTGTTTTGATTTCCATTTCTGCTTGCCATCCATGTGCTTCTGCTAAACTAAGCAGAGAGGTCACCTTTGACTTCCTCTCCTCATGTTGTAAAACTTTCACTATGTCTGGATATGATGAGGTCAGGAGATATGCATGCAGTCCCATGACTGCAGATCTATGCATGTAATCAGTTTCAAGGAGACCCATACTTCCTTTAGAGCATGGAATATATTGTACTTTGATTTTTATATATCTTTTGATAAATGTGAACCATTTTGCCTGCGCAGTGGTGCAGCCGTAACATTGTCACCTCACAGCAAGAGGTTCTCCGGTTCAATTCTCAGCTGGGGTGCCTTCTGTGCAGAATCTGCATGTCCTCCCTATGTTCAAGTGGGTTTCCTCTGGGTGCTCAGGTTTCCTCCAACAGTAAAAAGACATGCATCTGAAGTGTTTCTCCTTGGGTCTCTGCTGAAAATTGGCTGCGTTCCAAGTCGGACTTTCCCAGTAAATACATTTTTCTTGTTTTTTCTGTCCAACTGATCCAGTATCCTTTGGGGTCAGTTAGTCACACCAAAAACTGTAAGTTAAAACACGATGACCAAATTGATTTATAGCTTGAACTTTAATCTTTGATGCCAAGGCTATTTTCAATATTAGCTTTAGTTTTCTGATGTATTCCTTGCTGAGTTTTATTCACATTTCTTAATATTTTTTTGCTCATCCTTCATCGATTCCCAAATATTTATACACTATTTCCTTGTTAAGTTCCTTTATATCACATTTCTGTTCTAGACTGATATTTTCTTGGTACTGCACTGTTCTTTTAATATTGCTTTTGCACATTTATCAAGATCAAATGTCATTCTTATATCTCCTGAGAAAGTTTTAATCACTTGTCATTATGCTTTCATCTCCTCATCTGATGAACTATACAATTTTAAGTCATCCACAAAAAGTAGTTGAGAAATCCTTATGCAAGTGTGTTTCCTGGGAGGCACACTGTAACCAAGACCCAATCTGTTAAATAAACATGCCAATGGGTTAAGGGCAAGACAAAGCAACAGGGGAGACAAATAATCACCATGGAATCACCCCTTTGAATTTTTACCCCTAGGACAATAATTTGCCCTTTGTCGTGAATTAATTGCAAAGTGGTTTACCACTGTTTCCTGGTCACTTTAATGCAACTGATTAATGTAGGATGTATCTTACACATCTGTAAGCACTCCTGTATCCATGAATATGAGATGCTGTCAAATGCTTTTTTTTGCAATCTATCCATTTCACATTTAGATTCTTCCCCTTTTTTACAATTTTCCATTATGGCTTTATTTAGCAGCAAATGATACATTGTTATGTGTGACTTTCTTTTGTTACTCTTTTGTTCTTTTGCCATGTTTGTGTTTCCTTCTAAATGACTATAAACTCTGTCTGTATCAGATCCAGTATATATTCTATACATCGCCGGAAGGCAAGTTATTGGTCTGTAGTTGTTTTAAGATGGCATCAGGTTCATGCTTAAGGAGGAGTATAATTTTTCCTCTTGTCAACAAGGTTGATGTCTGTCTGAGATGCACATATAAGTAGTTCTTAATCAGGGCTAAATCTTTGTGTAAAGAAGTTAATACTTTTAGTCAGAAGTTAGGTAGTGCATCTAGTCCTGGAGTTTTCAAATTAGGAGCTTTTATCAATTTTATTACAATTTCTCTGGCTGTTACTTCATTCAATTTCATATACTGTACATTTGAACTCTTTCTTTTAAAAATTTCTGCCCAGTCAGCATCTTTGTTATGTTCCACAGGGTCTTTATAAATATTTCTCCAAAATGTGTCTATTTCTACTACTTCTTTTCTTTTGGTGGTGTTTCTATTATTTTGTTTTTTTCCTAGTTCTGTATAAAACATTTTTTGGATCATCAATTTACTACTCATTTTGTACTTTTCCTTTATATTTACATGCATGTGTTTTAAGTTTTTCTGCCTGTGCTGATATCTTTAATTTATTATTTGCAATAGTGTATGATATATCCTGGTCTGTTCTGATACTGTGCATTGCTTTCATCGCATCTATCTTTCTAAGTATTTTTATTGATCTGTTTCCCTTATATATTCTTCTAACAGTTATACTTCTTGTCTTAACTGCTTTATATTTTTTTTTCAGTCACTGCTTGCATTATAGCATTTTATTTCTTCCCTTCCTTTCCCTTCTTGCTATGTATTTTTTTAATAAGACTTTGTGTTATTAGTTAGCTGCACATTAATATATTCTATTAACTTCTGTTATGTCATATGAATTTCAGTTAATAGTTGTGATGACTATGTTCGTCTGTTTTATCAGACTTCCTGCATTTTGGGTCTTATATTCTGAAATGTATTTCTTTCATTGATCTTAATATGTCTATCCATCTCTATTAAATTAAGCAACTCTTCCCTTAGATCATTTTCTTCTATACTAAGGGCACATTGTTTGCTCTCTGTTTCCTATGAGCATTCTATAGAAAGCTCCAGAACATTTTCCTGTGACATATCCTTTTCAGTTGTATCCTTCATCATCCATTGCTCCTTCATATGGGAATGCACTGGCCCATCACTCCATAATGTTGCCTGCTTCACCATTGCCACTGTTTCCTGCTCCTTCCCTTGCTGAGCAACTCCAACTGAACTTTTGGATTGGTTTTCTACTAAAGGCTCCAGAATGCCTTCATGTGGCAATTGATCAGATGCTTCCTCTTCCACCTGTTTCTCCTTTATTTGGAGACTCATTATTCCACTATACTGTGTTGTTACCCAAGTTGGATTTTCTAAACTAAATTATTCACTTTGAAGAAAATCCATAACTTCAGTTTCTATGTCTTTTACTTCTTGATTACTAATCTTCTTTTCTACTTCCCCCTTTTTCTTATGTTTTGTATTGTTAAAATGTCTCTACTTTTTCTTCTTTGAATAAATATTGTACCATATTAAGTGCACATTTATGCATTTTTCTTTCCCATGTCCATATTTGTTCTTTAGATATCTCCTGCTCCACCTATTTCTCCTTACATTGGGGGCTCATTGTTCCATCAAGCTGTGCCTTAACCTGTATTAGACTTTCTACACAAAATCTTTCACTTCACAGGTATTCCATATCTTCTGGTCTACATCTGCATTTTGTGTTCTTATTTTTAGTATTGTGAAATATTCCATTTCTGAGTGTCTTTGTCTATATTTCTCTTCAAATATCTCTGGAGCAGCTTTTTTGTATTAATTAATTTGGCTTTCTCATTTGTATAATATTGCATCCTATCAGATCTCAATTTTCCCTAGCACCACATTTCTTTTTTATACCTTTCAAAAATCTCTAGGTTTTGTTATTTGTATTTTAGCACTTCTCCTCTTGCTTCTTTTTCCAGGTGGTCTAAAGTTTCTTATCTATGTAATTCTTTTTCATGAATTTGCTGTAGTAATGCACATAAATGGAAGTTATTGTTACTCACTGTCCTCTGGCTATCTAACCAAAATAAATTATACATACCGGATCAATAACTCAGTAACAATTTAATTTCTCATCACCTGCGGAATCCCAACAGTGACAATATTATGGCTTCTTCTGTTATAATCTTCCTAACCAATATCACTCTTAACCTGCCTATAAAAAAAAAGTGTAGTATGCACACAATCTAGCCATTATAATATTTTGGTTTCCAAATAAATCTATAAGAGAAATTGAAAATAAACTAACCCAAGACTTGCTAAATTTAAGCAACTGGGTTTTCACCAAATGAATTATAATAAAGTAAAAAATAAATAAATAAATACAATAAAACTGTTCTTTACAATACCTTGTCAAACATATATGTCACCTTCCCACCAGATGCCATATCAGATAGATTCCTCTTTGAAAATGTTCTTGTCATTGATTCAGCTTTCAGTCTTTTTCTTTTGACTACATAATAAAAAGTCAATAAAACTGAAGATTTCATAAAATACTGTTTCAGAGTCAGGGATTATGTTTTCATGGAAGGATGATTTGAAGATACTAATCTCTACACTCTATAATGGGCTGCTGTTTACAGCTACATTTTGCTCAGACAAAGACAGCCTACTTCAGGTGACATTAAGTAAAGTCCTTATAAAGATAAATGTTACTCTCAGCTTCAAGTCATTACTTATGAATCAGTGCTCTTTACTAATAAAAATACGTCATATCAAACTCTTTATGATATATTCATTCTTCTACTATATATTTCCATACTCTGTACCCTCGCTTGTACAGCAAGATATTTTCCTTAGTTGAACAATGTATCTGGAACAATTTTCCTGAACATATAAATGAATGCAACTTTCAATTATCTTCATTATGAGGAACATCCATCATTTTGAGTCTTACAATGTTTGTGTTTCATGCTGTTTTGGATTTTAAGGGCCTGTTTCAGTTAAGAATTTTTAAGTAATCTTCTTCTTTTGGTTGTTCCCATTAGGGGTCACCACAGTGGATTATCTGTTTCCATTTTGTCCTGTCCTCTGCATATTGCTCTGTTACACCAACCACCTGCATGTCCTCTTTCGTCACATCCATAAACCTTAACTTAGGTACTCCTCTTTTCCTTTTTCCTGGCAGCTACATCCTTAGCATCCTTTTATCAATATAACCATAATCCTTCCTCAGCACATGTCCAAACCAATGCAATCTCATCTCTCTGGCTTTTTCTCCAAACCATTTAACCTGAGTTGACCCTCTAATATACTGATTCCTAATCCTGTCTGTCCTTGTCACACCAAATGTAAATCTTAACATCTTTAACTCTGCCACCTCCAACTCTGACTCCTGTCTTTTCATCAGTGCCACTGTCTCCAACCCATATAACATAGCTGGTCTCACTACTCTCTTGTAGACCTTCCTTTTCACTCTTCCTGGTACTCATCTGTCACAAAACACTCCAGACACTCTTCTCCACCCACTCCACCCTGCCTGCACTCTCTTCTTCACCTCTCTTCCACACTCAACATTACACTGAACTGTTGATCCCAAGTATTTAAAATCATCCACCTTTGCCAACTATACTCCCTGCATCCTCATAATTCACCTATCCTTCCACTCATTCACACACATATATTCTTTCTTATTCCTGCTGACCTTCATTCCTTGCCTCTCCTCTCTAGAGCATATCTCCACCTCTCCAGGGTCTCCTCAAACTGTTCCCTACTCTCACTACAGATCACAATGTCATCCGCAAACATCATAGTCCATGGGGACTCCTGTCTGATCTCGTCTGTCAACCTATCACCATTGCAAATAAGAGAGGGCTCAGAGATGATCCTTGATGTAATCCCACCTCCATCTTAAACACAACCATCAATCCTACCACAGAACTCACCACTGTCACACTACCCTCGTTCATATCCTTTAGAGGTATTGTTCCACAATTTGGAGATGGAAGATTGAGCAGACTGTAATGACTACTATTTTATCTTCTCTGAATCTCAGTGGCATTGCTATTTAGGCTTGGCTGTTTTTCTTGTGTCAGGGTGTTCTGTGCTGCTATCAGTGATGCTACTTACGCATTCATATTTTCCAGATTACCCCTAGAATTCAGCATTATGTATTGTATTCAATGTTACTGCTTTTCTTGAAGATTTCATTTTATTTAATGTAGTGGTTTATATCTGAAAAAGAAATATTTGGTCAAGTTTATTTACATGTGAAATCAATACATACATTAAAAATAATGTCATCCCTGTTAGCATGACAGCATCAGTTGGGAAAGTGATGTAAAAATGTATAGGGAAATACTTGATGCTTTTCAAGAGGATAGCCGACAGGACAAATGGCAAAGTTTCATCACCTGGAGGAGCTGTTGGTCAGTAGTCTTGATGGAGAGTTATGACTGGACAGCAGGAAAATTTGACAGAGGATTAAGGCTGGTCTATTGTACTAGCCTAGTACCATAAGGTGAGAATATTAGACTGTATACAAATATGAATATTAAATCAAACATTCATTTTGTGTTAATATATTTGCTGACGTGGGACAGCATAGATTGCACTGTACCAAAAGTGGCCATCCTGCAGTTGTATATTATATGACTGCTGTAATTCATATATCGAATGGCATCTGCTCACTGTATATTGCACTAGTGAGTATACCTGTAACAGTCACAAACAAGTAATAAGAAAGTATAGTTTGCTATCTTACAACAGTCAAACAGAAATAATAAAGACCTGGATGGGAAATGATTTAGGATATAAGCATGAATACAAACTAAGAATCTTAGTGAAGATTAATTGTGCTATCAAAGCTTAGTAAATAAGATATGGAATGGTGGAATACTACAAGCAAATGAGGTAGGACAGTTCACAAGATCTGCATACCAGCCCGCTCACAAACCACCTTAGTCTCAAATTCATGGGGAAACAACTGACTGATTAGGATCACTGCTCAAAGAACAAGTGGACAGGAGGGCTCCCCAACAGACTTGTCAAGCCTGGATCTCACCTACATTAAGGAATGAATGGTGCTAGAAAGAAGAGGTGTCACTGCAGATGTGACAAACAGTAAAAAAGGTGTACCATTAAAAGCTAAGCCGTCTTCACTGACCAAGATTTCTGAGGACCACATAGTTTTAGAGACTGCTGTTTTGTATGCAGTAAAGGACTGTAAATGAGAGCATCTTAGGTACAATTTAATTTTACTGTTAACCTTAAAGGTGTTTTTCTCAGATGTTGTGCAAATATTAACCAATGCAAAGACAAGAATGGCTTGATTAAAAGAGGACTTATGATTAAAGGATATAGATTTGGAAGAGACTGAGCAGACAGGTCTTTCAACACAGGTGGACACTGCAACATCTGCAGAAGCTGTAGGAAATGCTGGATGGTATGGATGAAAGTGTTTGAGTAGTGACTTTTCATGCAAATATTTTCTGTTGGCCAAAGTGATTGTATGATTTTTATTAAGTTTTTATTTACCGATTATGTTTAATAGTGTGTATTAGAGGACAGCAAAGCAATATTTTTTTTCTGCAGATTGAAACATGGTTGCTTACTGTTTTAAACATTAGCAAACTGTTATTTAATGTGTCTTGTTGCATGAACAACTGATGTGTATATCAGAGCATGTATGCTAGAAAAAATATGATTCTTCCATTCATTTTTTATTTGCTAGACATGCATGTTAGTTGGCTCTAGATGATAGTCACTAATGAAGTGGCTCCCTGACCCCATGTGAAAAAATGTTAAAAAGGCATCATGGATGGATGGATGGACAGATAGACAGGCATGCATGTTAGTAACTGAGTTAATGTTTGGATATATTAATCCACATGAAGAGGACAATACAGAAGTTTAATATGACAATGAATGTGCAAATTTAATTCTGCTTGATATTCCCAAAACTTTTGAGGTTTTTCTAAATGCAGGCTGTCATTGTTACAGCATATTCAATTGTACCGAATGGGGTAACAGACAGATGTAACAGGAGCTTGGTTATATCAGTAGAGAATAATGTCTGATTATGTAGGTCTAGAGACAGCTGCAGTCTAATAAATCTAGCTGTAATACAGATTATGAAAGGCTGCTATTTTTTTTTCATTTGAAAGCATATATAGGAGTGTACAACTTCAAAGATTATTACATACTTTGTTAATTTTATAAGTACAAAATGAACTGGCACCTCACCTAAGTGTCATGTTTAATCATAGCCTCACCTCAGGATTCGTGACCACTGAGTGGCACACAGCTACAGTTATCCCACTCCTCAAGGGGGGATCCACCTTGGATCCCGGGAACTACCGCCCCATCGGTCTGTTGAGCCTGATCTTCAAGGCCATGGAACATATTATCATGGAACTTATAAACAAAGACATTGGCAGCCTTCAAACACTGGACCCTACACAGTTTGGGTTCGTGAAGGGTGGATCTTGTCTCCTGAACCTGATTGACTTCTTTGAATCAGTCTCCAGAGCCATGGACAAGGGTAAGGTGGTCCACACAGCCTATCTGGACCTTGCCAAGGCCTTCGACACCACCCCCCACTCTGGAATCATAGATAAACGTACTAAGCTGGCCATTAATCCCTTTGTCACTCAAAGGGTTGCCAACTGGCTTACTGACAGAACCCACACTGTAAAAGTAGCCAACTCTAAATCCAGCTCCAGACACATGACAAGTGGAGTACCACAGGGTTCAGTCCTGGGACCGCTCTTGTTTGGCATCTACTTCTCTGAAGTACAGGCCAACACTAAGGAACTCTGGCTAACAAAGTTTGCAGATGACTGCAGGGAGCCATTATTGAATCCTCAAATTATGTGGATATTCTATAAAATGACATTACAGAAACAGATGCTTGGTGCCAGAGCCATGGGCTCATGCTCAATGCCAAGAAATGTATAGTTATCCGCTTTGGGAAAAAAACATGTACCCATGAATTACCGCATAGGTGGCAGTACACTAAACACCGAAAGTGTGATAAGAGACTTAGGGACACAGGTGGAGAGTGGCCTCACCTTTGATAATCACATCACCACAACAGTCAGGAAATCCTTCTATGTGGCACACCTTATCACTAAGGGCTTTTCATCCAGAAAAAAGGAGGCCATTTTCCCACTGTCCTCATCCCTCATTAGACCCATTATAGAATGCAATGCCCCATTTGGTATGTACCACTCAAGACATCTGCAACAACTGGAAAGGCCACAGAAATACCTCACTAAAAGAATAATAGGCCTAAAGCAGATGCCCTATGCTGACCGTCTAAAAAACTCCACCTATACTCTGTTGTATATCATCTACACAGAGGTGATCTCTGCTTAACATACAAGGCTATGTCAAACCCAGAGCTGTTGAACATGCTACACTTAAATAAATCCCAATCCCTCAGAGACACACGCTCCAGGGAACTAAACCTTGTCATCACAATGAACAAAACATGCTGGAGGGATAGGTTCCTGACCCAGGGACTCCCCAGACTCTGGAACAGACTGCCCATACATGTCAAGCAGAGCACCTCTTTGGCCCTCTTCGAAAGGAACCTTGACGACTGGATGGGAGATAGGAAATTAGCCCCGGAGATCACGTCAGTCGCCCTGCTAGACAAGTGTCCATGGAAGTAAATAATGTGGGAAGAAATAGCCAGGCAATTGTTATGTCTAGGCTTGTATAGGCCCTAGGGCTGATAGCCTAGTACAAACCTATGAACCTATTAACCTATAAGTATTACGTATGTGAGTCTATGAAAGTTTTAAAGTTTGAAAATATTTAAGCAGATGCATGAAACAATACAGTAATGTACAGTAACAGCTGTTTAGCTCTTCTGAAAAGGCCATGAGAAATAAAGTTAAAGAGTTACAAATAATTTCACATATAATATACATAGCTAAATGGGGAAACATTTCAAGAAAGCATGTGTTATACACAGAGTTGTAATACATATTGTTTTATTTAAATATACCCTCAATATGAAAATGTGCACAATGTTTTTGAAGGTTTCTGTTAAGACACAGGCAAATGATTATTAAAACATGGCTGAAAATATATTGAAAGGGGAAATTTATGGAAAATGTACTTAACATGCTTTGGTTAATTTGCCTTTTGGAATGTCCTGATAATATAATGGTTTAATTAGTTTTATAGAGCTGGTGTTTCTACTGACAAAAGAAGATTTTATTGGTACCTCGTGTACCCATAAAAGAGTTATACCATGATATCACAGGTTTTAAGTGGGCTGCAGGGAGTGTAGTTTGTTTTTGGAATTTTTATGCAGGATATAGTGAGTAAGTTGGCAGTATTTGCATATGCTTTAAAACAAAATTGTTGGCATATAGCTATTACTTTTAATTAATGACTAATAAAGAACAAATAAAGTTAGATTCAAGTGCAACTTGGATAACTGGATGGGAAACCGGAAATTCATCCCTGGTTTGGCACCTATGTCTCTAATGGACACAGGTAACTTGTAAATGGTTAATCTCAAAGGTGCATGCTTACACTTATCAAGGGTAGCAGAACTTACCAGAGATTTGGGGTGCATGGCTAGTGTTAAAAAGTCCCTTGTGATTGTTAGCCTAATCAACACCTATGAACCTATGTAATAAAGTATGATTCTGAGTGAAACGGAGGTAATTAAACAGCAATGTGTTTTATTATATGAGTGAGCAGTTGATAAATATGAAAAGAATGTTAAAGAAGTTTCAACTCCCTTCAAAATACTAAATAAGATATGTAGAATATGATCTAGGCATATGTGTGAGGATATAGGTTTGTGAGGGACGCTGCAACAAGATGATGATGTATGACAAAATGAATGATTTAGACAAAAGGATGAGGCCAGCACTATGATGAAGTTCTAAATTTGTTAGGAGTCAAGTCGAAGGCTGCATACAAGTTAATGCTGACATTTTTCTTATATGGATGTCATTAGTCTTACACAACAGATTAAATAATGCTACATTAAAATAAAATGGTAGGGCTCTGCAGACAAGCCAACTCAAATGGTATAGCAGGATAGAAACCTGACTATGCTTTAGGTGACCCAAGTTAACCGAGCAGCTTGGCTACCTAATAGAGTGATATGGAAAGATGGGTGTGCTAATCCTCAGGGAGCAGGCTGGGGTAGATCCAGCCATACAATGCTCTTATCTCTCTGTGGACATGTGGCAATGTAAATATGGAACCTGGGGACAGGCATGAGGCTGAAGAAGTCATTACCTAGTGATAGCCTTTAATGTGGATGAACTGAAGCACACTCTCAACTGGAGAATCAATAAGGACCTCCATAGTGATTTTCATAGTACTCCTTATATAGGAAAAGGGTTAGGCTTTTACAAAAGCCCTTACTGCTGGGCCACTAGTAGTGGCACAGAGTATGTCAAGGCTGTCTGAATAACAGCCCACTCTACACTGCTATTTCCCTGATCACATATGAAATTCAAAGTAAGGGAATGAAAGTGACATGTCCATTTGGCGGATGCATGATGATCAGTAAACACAGGAGGAAAATCACATTAAAAAGGATATTCCTTGACATTTGTTTTTTTTTCTGATGTGTTGTTTTAGCTTAAATGGCAAGATAATTTATACATATGATGATCTGGTTCTGTATTAATTCATTTGTATAGAAACTGATTATTACAGATGATCTGTGTGCTGAAGTAAGTTTGAGATAGAGACTCTTTATTTGATCAGTTCTAGCATTGTTTAAAGGGTAGGTTGTGTCATTTTATATTGACTTTAGTTACTTACTGGATGGGGAAGCAGTAGAGAGAACTTGGGATGGGACTTCCAGTATAAAGTTTTCATAGTGTTTTTTCAGTCAAAGGAGTGTGTCTTTCCTGACTGAGACTTCCGTGAGTTTTGGAATAGTGAATAAGAAGCACCAGCTTTGTGAGAAGCAAGACGATAATAATTTAAGTGACATGTGGCTAGTGTAGCCAGTACAAGCCAAATAATGTTTATTTAACTATTTATTTATTTAAGCTGTGTAAGTTACAGTTTGGAACTAGAACTGAATACTGTTAAAAGACAGGGAGAAGTTATAGCGTTCTTCAATAATGCTTACTAAATTATAAAAGCAGGGCTTTGTATTTATCAATGTGGTTTGATTTGTGCAAAAGCTTTAATCTCTTTTGTAGTGATACAGCTAAAGATGCTTACAAACATTGTAAATTAGGCATTATGTTAAGATGATGCTGTGTTTTAAATAGGTGAGGGTTTACAGTATATGATGTGTAAACTGTTAAGTTGTTGTTGGGATCACAGCAGGTAGTAGGAGTGAGTAGATAGCATTCTACATGACTACAATGTTGCTTAGTAAGGATCTTAATGGAGTTGGAATAATTTAATTAGTTTGCTAGTTAGGACTACTCACATTTTAATATTGTAAATAAATTTAAGGGTAATGATGTCATTACATTTTATGCAATTAATATAGTTGACTATAGGATATGGGTGTACTGTTAAAAAATTCATTATAAAACAGCAGTTATAGCTATTGTCCCAAAATGATGCACTACTACCAAATGAGGGTATGAGACATTAAAAGGATCAGTAAGAAATCTTTTGATTTTTGTGTGAAAATTAATTGGTAAAGTACATGTCTAAAATGTCAAGAAATATCAATCATGCATTGAAGTTGACATCATTCATTGAGCTATATACAGATGAACAAATACCTCTTGGAGCCAATGAAGAATCTACAAACAGGCTGATGTCACTGTCAATGGAAAAATAAAACAATTTGAATTAATATAAATATGCTTATTCAGAACTATGATAATGAAACAAGGTTGTTTTTGAAATTATCTGAATTTTATAAAAATATGTTAATGGAGCTTTTTCTTTTTTCAAAATAAAAATTAAAGCAGTTCTGACTGGTAATACAAATATTTATTTTTTATTTATTGCTATTTTATTTACCAGGAAAATCCAACTGGCATATGTGCCCTTTTTCAGAGGAGGCTAATGGAGAAAAGCTCCAAGTTATTATATTTAGTGCAATCAATATTTACACTAACAATTTTTATAATGCAGTTTCAATGATGCACAACATAATAGTGTAATAAAATCTGTATTGCTATTCACAGACATTAAATTTACAAGCCCTGTACTAAGACTTTGCAGACAGACGATTGCTGTATAAGATAGGTAGGACTAATATAATACAGTGAGGTACTAGAGGAGATAATCAAGTTTGAGTGTTAATAGAGAAATAATGATGTAATAATAATTTGGTTGTACTAATTAGAAATAAGTAAAGTGGCTCTGGAAGGATAGTAACGTGAGGCATTAGAAGGGGATAAGCAACTTGCATGATTTAGTGCTTTAAGAGGAGATGAATAAAGGTAAAGAAGGGCATTAGAGAGCTATACCACAGGGACAAAGCCAGGAAGCAGAGAGGAAGTCTTTGAAAATATGAAGACCTGAGATAGACTTGATTCTTCTAGGAATTTTATTCCAAGTTCTAGCTACAATGTTGGAATAGAGACTGACCCTAGCATCCCTTTGTGGTTTGTAGATAGTTTATTATTTGACTGAAGGGGATGATTTGGAAGATAGAATTGGAGTAGGGGTCTAATTGCCAGGCAGGCAGATGGGGTAAGGATGATTTTTTTAGGTTAAGGTGAGCTGAGTATAAGATGGGAGGTGAGGAAGCACGAGCCAGTTAAGTGTTGTTGGTGCTAAACAGTGGTGGGTCCAGTAAGGTTTGTTGCAAGTAAATGTGACAACTTTGTTACAGCACCATTCAGGTTTAGAACTAAGTGAGACTTATAGGTTGGTCATGATAGGGGCTCCATATATGAGGCAGGGTACGAGGTAAGCAGTACCTAGATTTACCTTGGTAAAGTCTATAAGGAATTTCTTTATCTTATATAGAGTGCCTAGTTTTTGATGGGCTTATGGGTTTCTTGATGCTGTTGTGGATACATAAATTAAATTTAAGAGTGTTGTTTATTGCCATGTCAAGAAGTTTGGGTTTGGGTAACTTCAATCATGATATCATTTAAGAAAAAAAATGTAAATTTTTTTTTTTTATGGAAATAGGATTTTGGAAAAAAGAAAAGTATTTTAAAATTATGGGGGATTTAGGAGCAAGTGATTAACCTATAGCCAACTTTCAACAAAGTTAAAGGCTTCTTGAATAATTCTCTGAAGCTGTGCTAGGTTGTTAGTGAATATATTAAAGAGCAGATGGCCAAGAATGAAGCCCTGTGGTACACCAGTATTGATAGGAAGGGAGAAAAAGTGGAGAGCCATTTAACAGACTGGTATCTGTAGGTAAAGTAGTTGTTAAGCCATGGTAGCATGGGTTATGATACCTGTGGTAAGACAGCTGGTAGAGGAGTTTTTAATGAGAGACAAGATCGAAAGTTTTAGAGAGATCAAGGAATACAAAGTAACCAAGTTTGCCTTCATCTCTGGCTTTGTTAGTAGTATCTGTGAAAGTAAGACATGCTGCATTGTGGTCTGGAGCTTTTTCTGAAGAATATATTGAAGATGTTGCTTGTGAATGCACATCTCCAGACGTTGTGACAAAGGAGATAGTATGGTAAAAGGTCAGAATTGGTTATATCAATTGAGATTCCTCCTTAATGAAGGAGGAGGATGAAGTATTTTTCCATAAAGAAGGAACACATATATGATTCCTTGACAGATTCCTTGGCAGATCTATTAATTAGAAGAGACACAATACAGCTTGAGATATTCTGCTGTATGACTATCTACTGAAGGAAACCAGGGTTTCAGTTAAATAAGTAGTGATTTGATGTAGAAGGTTGGAATGGGTTTTAGGGAGAAATAGGAGGTATTTGCTGTCTGAGCAGAGGGCATGTCAGTATTGCTGGGAGTAAATCTTTAGTAAGGGCTTTAATGCTTTCTCTAAAATGTGTGTAAATTGAGTAGCTTTTTCAGAGGGAGTAGCATTCAGGGCAGGATTAGGAATGTTGGATGTTCCAGAGTGAAGAATATTATTACTAGAAGATCAGATTTTTTAAGAATGGAAGATTGATTTAATATGGAGCTACTGAAGAAGATTTTCTTGACAGTGATAATCTGTCTTTTAGTATGGTTACCTAGTTCTTTAAAGCCCTATCTCTTTCATACATTAGGTGTTGCTTTGAGTGGAGAACCAAGGAATATGGTTATTCTTTATTCGTTTTGTTTTAGCCGGAGCAAGACTATTTAGGGTTTTCAAGAAAAGTGAGTT
>NC_056744.1:1043021096-1043133596 GCF_019279795.1 Protopterus annectens | reverse complement strand
ATTGCGTTTAATCTGATGAACAACGGTATTTAAATTATGTTCGGCTTAGCTCTTCTAGCTTCTCTATATGAAGTGGCATTTTAATTTTCCAACAGATGGCTTCAGTTACAATGGGGAGAGGAAAATTAGATGCCTTAATTAATTCACTACAAGCAATTTCAGTGAGAGGTAGAACCTAAAATTGTTTTCATATTTATTGTGATCCTTGATTTTTTTTTGTATAGTATTAATGCACTGCAATAGTGACCAATTTTTCTCAACTGAGCTAAAATATTGGTCAATAAAAGTGATGACCTGTTGCCATATGTGAACAACTATTACAGAATCACAAAGGGGGAAAAAGTCAAAAATAATATTACTTTTGGGGAACAAGCCTCAAACACACACATGCGCACGCGCACACACACACACACACACACACACACACACACACACACACACACACACACACATGCACACACTCTCCATTTAGATGTCATATCTCTGCAGCTCAAACTAAATTAAATCTCTGGGATCACAGCACAAATCGAAATAAGAGAAATACTAGACTCTGGTAAAACAGACATATTCCCCTTTCATTGGCGTGATGTTTAGGTGCAGGGTGATCAAAAATCTGGGAATTAAGTACTTCTCCAGAAAAAAAAAAGTCTCTTTCTCTGTCCTCTGGATTACATAAGTGTGTACTAATTCATTGGGGCCATCATGAATCCTGTGTTTTGTATAAGTAGCAGTTGACATTGTTCAGCAATGGAGAAAAAAATGCAAAACAATATTAACCTAGTAGAAAGATTTCAGACAACAGGCGTATTCACATGGCTAAAATAATGAAATAACACTCTAAGCAACTGGTAAATAACAGTTTCATTTGGTCTAGGTAGATTACAGTATATTGAAGGGAAGGGATCTATTAAAGATGCCTTGTTATGATTGATGGTATGATCTTGCATGACTGATGAAATGTAAACTGAAAGTTGCAGTTTATTCTTTAAATCTTCCTGATAAATTCATGCTACATACTTAATGTGGAAGTTAATGAATGATGATCTTTATCAAGCACCTTTATTAAACTGCTTCACAAAGATCATTATCGTGTGCAAAACTAAAATGCAAATAAAAATGACACTTTTCAAGTCAGTGTGAATACAATATTTACTTTCTGCAAGAAGATTTTGATAATGATCTTAGATAAATGTCAGACAGAAGCACAAACAGACATATACAAATGAAATGTGATAAGCTACATATTGGAAATTTGGTAAATAAGAAAACATATAGTGAGACCTACAGACATCAGTTTACTTTGTAGAGGACAATTAACTTACATAGTTCGAATAATAGAGAAAGAGTGAGAAAGACAGATGGACAGGAGTATCACTATAGAGATCACTGCATCAATGTAAGCAGACAAAAGCAACTCTTTTAGAATGGTGTTACGACTATCGCTTTGAATGGAGGCCTGAAATCATATACTGCTGACAGCTATATTTTAGAAATTAATGGAATCTCATTTTCTTCTAGTAAGCTGAAAAATACAAACCACGAAGTAATTTAATTGGATTTATCACTTCACATCCTCTTCAGGTATGATAGCTTCAAGAAAGAGCAAGCCTTACACAGCATATTTATGGCAGTGCAATATGAAAAAAAGGCACAGTTGTAACCATGACAACTTGGAAGATAATACTTGCTGCTTCTGTATCAAGAAGTAGTATTAAAGATTGTTTTCACATTAATATACCAATTCTCATTTTTTGCAGCAAATTTATGGAAATAATCAAATTTCATAGTGAAAATATATTAGACAAGGAAGAAAGAAGGCAATTTCCAATTGCAAAAGGAAGCTTAACTATATTATAAATATTTCTGTATTACTGCGGAAGAAGAAAACAACATCTTTGTGAATTTTATATATTCACAGAAAGTGGCCAGTTAGTCAAAGCAATACTTTATAACAATGAATTCAAAAAAATACACAACCATTTTTTTCGAATGTAATATGTTGTATATTGGTTTCAGAAGAAAAAGAGGCAGACTTGGTAATACCTTTGTATGGTAAATATCAGTAAATACATTTTGCAGTTTGCTTACATATTTATTGTGCATTTGTTATCTGAATGAGCTCTCATATAACCCTTTCAGTCACAACTGATGGGTAGAGACATCAGAAAGAAATAAAGAAAACAGGCTTCAAATCCATTTGCAAATTGCTAATACTAACAAAAAGTGCAATTCAGTATGAAATAAGAAATAGAATATATACTTAATTTTTGAGTACAGGCAGAAATCTATAGCATCATTCAGAAGAAGTTTTAAGATTTCGTTATATTGCTTAAAAACAATATAGCACTTAGTTAATCACTCAATGCAGAAGCACAAAAAATGTTAACATAAGTCAGAAAGATAAAGTGACACAATACAGCTGCGCTTGTTTAATCTGTAGATTATAAATTAATATCAGCTGATAAAGAAAACAAGAATGCATATTACGGTCATCACTTAGAGTTAAGTGAAAAAGTATAATGGGCAACAATGCACAAAGAGAGTCAATTCAGAGACACATGTAGCATGATTGCTCAATGTGAAATTAGTATGACATTCATGGATAACAAATGACTACATAATGTCATGCAAAATGAGTGACTACATACATATAGGCTCATTATGCATGCAAATGGCAAAATCATCCATACTGCGGTAATTCAGAGGGTATAAATTCAGCATGGTGAGCAGTAGAACTTGTCCATTCTGAATGGCAGGATGTTTTGGTATATAGGAACTTTACTCATGTGAATATGGCAGGGACAGCAGTAGCCATATCTAAATCACAGGTGTTAGTGGCCTCATTCAGTGCCAGTGCCCCTGATTGCATGTTGTCATCCTCTACAGTACAGATCTGCCTGCCATGTTGTCTTCCCCTACACTGTAGACGTGCCTGCCAATCATCTTTGCCATGGCCTGAACATTGTTGGCCATTACTGAGGGGGATAAAGACATCATCTGGGAGTTAACAGATATGTATTGCCCTTCACAATAGACATGACTGTTTGGGTATCATTAACCATGCTTGCTATGGAGATATTTTAGCATCCAACAAGAGAACACTAGAAGATTTACAAGCATCAGCCTTGATGATCCTTTGTGAGTTCCTTGATGTGATGTGAGAGCATGCAAAGGAGCATATATGATTTCCATTGACAACAAAGAATTATCCCAAACTACGCAGGCATTTTACAGCCTAACCCAATTCCCAAAGGGTCTAGGAGCCTTTGTTTGCACCCAAATTTCCATCAAGGTCCCAGCTGCTCTACATAATGTCTGTTATTTCAAGCAGCAGAGCTTCTACTCCATCATCTACTAGCTGGTGGGCAATGCACATGGTATTATATGCAATGTGCCTGTGTATCAAACATGCATTTCATATGGTTCCCACATCTGACAAATGTGTGCCTTCTACCACGTGGTTGCTTTTGACAGAGTCATTTAGCTGGTACGTACATAAAATAGTAAGTACACAGGCCAGGATATTTAGATCCTATTCATGCAGGCAGCAGACCACACATAATGATGTCTACTCTTTTGTATTGCAGGTGATGGTTAATATGCATTGAAACCATGGAAGATGACCATCATTGGAAACCTCCAGACCACAGCTGAGATGGCCTACATCATTGCATATTTGTAAAAAATAAATGTTATAGATTGCATGTTTGGACACCTCAGGATGTTTCCATTGCTTGGATACATTTGGTAGTATGATGCAATATGCAACTGAGATATTTGTACAGATATTTTTGATGTGCACCATGTTACATAATATAGTAGTATGCAAGCAGATACAACATGGGAACATCATGGCATCTCTATTTTTTAAATTTATCCAAGTCTTTTGAGTTTCTAATACCATGACAGGAATGGACCCCAATCCTAAGTCAAAGTATGATTCAAATTTATGAAATTAGTTTTGCTTCAATCTTTGATGTTAGTCAAAAGTGCTCTTTGCAGCACCCACAGTGTGCCCAGTAATGACTCCATCTGCAATTCATATGGAGTTACATGTATCGGTAATATATCTAAGCACGATTGTAAATTCTTTTTATAAGACCCATTGCTCCTGCTACTAATAGAAATGGGTCTCCTTCTTCCACTTTGTCCTCATTTCTGCCGGCAAATCCTGGTATTCTATGACTTTATGTCTCTCTGTGTGTAAGACACTGTAGTCACTGGGTGTAGCAGTTTCAATGATCAATGCTACTTTTGTCTTCTTTTCATGGACCACGAGATCGGGTTTTCTCACATCTATTTTTGAACTGTTGATAATGGGTGATCCCATGTGATATAAACTTCATTTTCTATAATGCTTTTTGGCTCATGTTTCCAGTGTTTATCAACTACTGCTATTTTATAATGTTTGAACAATCCCCAATGCAACAGTCTTACCACATTATTATGCCATTCAATATACAGTCCTTATGCCATTAGTATATCACAACCAGCAACAAGATGTCCAACTGTTTCCAATTCTGTTTTACAAAACCTACATTTGTCTGTTTCTCCCACATGCTCTATGACTTTGTAAATCAAAGTGAATATAGTCCACTGTCTTGGGCTACTAATATTAACTTTTTGTCTTTTGGTTTAAATTCAACTCTCCTTAACCATTCCTGTGTTTGATCCAGATCAACATGAGGTTGCTCCAAGAGTTTTCTATACTTGCAACTCTATGCATTTTCCACATTTCTTGCCTCCTCAACTGATTATTCAGCTTATATTCTTTCTTGTGTTTTTTGTTTTTTCTTTGACACATTCAGTTCCTGCCTGATTTTTATATACTTTTATTTTTTTTTTCCATTCCCGCATAACACCAATATGCTTCTGCTAAACTAAGCTGGAAATTCATCTTAGACTTATTCTCCTCATGTTTTAAAACTTTCACTGCATTTGGGTCTTGCTAGGTGAGCAGATATGTATGCAGTCCTATGACTGCAGATCTGTACATGTAATTAACTTTGAGGAGGCCCATACCTCTTTCAGAATGGGGAATATATAATTTTGGTTTACAATGATTTTTATAAAACATTTGATGAGCATGAAGCAGCCTTCTTTTTTCCCTATTCAACTGATCTAATACCTTTTGGGGCCAGTCAATCACTCCAAAACTGTAAGTAAGGACAGGAACAGCAAATTGTTTTATAGCTTGAACTTTGTTCCTAGATGTCAATGATGTTTTCAGTATTAATTTAAGTCTTCTAAAATAATCCTTACTAAATTTTATTTACATTTGTTCATGCTTTATTGTTGATCCTTCATCAATTCTCAAATATTTATACAATCCCTCTTGCTCAAGTTCTATTATATCACATTCCTGTCCCAGACTGATGTTTTCTTGGTGCTGCAGCTTTCCTGCTTTAAAAGTTGCTTTTGCACATTTATCAAGACCAAATGGCATTCTTATATCATCCTAAAAAGTTTTTACCACTTGCAGTTGTGCTTCCAGTTCCACATCTGATGAACTATCAGTTTTAAATCATCTTAAAAAAAAAAAAAAAGATGAAAAGTCTTTACACTTTGTTGTTTTCAGGAAGCCAAATTTTAGCCATGACCTAATCTTTTAAGTAGACAGCTTAACGGGTTAATGGCAAGACAAAGAGCAGTGGTGACAAAGAGTCATCATTGAATACCCCCCTTTGAATTTTTATCCCTGGAATAATAATTTGTCTTTGTCGTGGCTTAGCTACCAAGTCGTCTGCCACTGTTTCATGGTCACTGTAATGCAATTGAACAGTGTAAGGTATATCTTATTTGTTTTAAAACACTCTTTTATCCATGAATGTGGGATACTGTCAAATGCTTTTTTGTAGTCTGTCCATGCCATACTTAGAATCTTCTCCTTTTTACAGTTTACCATTTTGACTTTATTTAATAACAAAAGATGCTCTGTTCCATATGACGTTGTTATCCTTTTGCTCTATTGCCAAGACTGAGTTTTCTTCTAAATGACTATGAACTCCCTCGATATCAGTTCCAGTGTATATGTTGTCGGAAGGCAAGTTATTGGTCTATAGTTTTTAGGATAGCTTGCAGGTTCGCTCTTAGTAGGAGTATTGTTTTTCCTGTTGTTAACAAGGTTGGTGCCTGTTTGAGGTCTGCATAAAAATAGTTCTTACTCATGGCTAAATCTTCATGTAAAGATGTTAATACTTTTTAGCCAGAAGTTAGGTACTGCATCTGTACCTGGGGATTTCCAGTTAGGAGCTTTTCTTAATTGTGTTTCAATCTCTCTAGCCGTTACTTCATCCCATTTCATATCCTGTACATTTGAACTTCTTATTCTTTCTTTTACTTCTTCTGTCCATTTAACATCTTTGTTATGTTCACAGGATCTTCATAGATATTTCTCCAAAATGTATCTATTTCTTCTTTTTTTGGTGGTATTTCAGTTCCTTTTGCATTGTTTCCCAATTCTTTATAAAACTTTTTTGGGTCATCAATAAATTGCTTATTTTGTACTTTTCCTTCATATTTATCTGCATATCTTCCAAGTTTTTTTTTCCTGTGCTGATATTTTTAGTTTATTATTTGTGATAGTGCATGACAGATCTTTATCAGTTCTATTAATGTGCATTGCTTTTATCACGTCTTATCTATCGGAGTATTTTTGTTGATCTGTTCCCTCTTCCATACTCATGTAACAGTGGCACAATTTGATACTGCCATGATGGCATTTGATTTCTCCTCTTCCTTTCCCTTACTACCTTGTATTTTTGTAATAAAACCTTATCTGTTAATAATTTAGCTGCACAGTAGTACATCCTACTTACTTCTGTTATATTGTATGAATCTTTATGAACAGTCCTAATTACCATGTTCAATTGTTTTATCAAACTTCTAACTTTCGGGGTTTTATTGACTTTCTGTATTCAATTTCTTTCATTGATCTTAATATGTCTGCCCATCTCTTTTAAAGCAAGCAATTCTTCTCTTAGATTATTTTCTTCTAAACTGAGAGCACATTCTTTATTTTCTCTTTCGTGTTGGCATTCTGCAGAAAGCTCCAGAGCATCTTCCTGTGACACATTCTGTTCAATTTCATCCTGGGTCATATGTTGCTCTTTCATATGGGAACTCACTAGCCTATCACTCCACAATACTGACTGAATCAGAGTTGCCACAGTATCCTGTTCCTTCCCTTGCTGTGCAACTCCAACTGAACTTTTGCACGGCTTCCTGTGGAAGGCTCCAAATGATCTTCATATGGCAACTGATCAAATGCTTCCCACGCTACTTGTTTCATCTTAGTTTGGTGATCCATTGCTCTGTCCTGTTGTGGTGTTATGTGAGTTAGATTTTCTACACTAAATCATTCACTTTACAGGTAATCCATAACCTCAGTTTCTGTTTGTTTAACTTCTCCATTACTAATCCTCTTTTCTACTTTTCCTCTTTGTCTTCTTATTCTTTGTATTCCATGTCTGGATACTTTTGCCTATATTTCTCTTCAAATATCTTTAGTGCTTCTCTTTTTGCATTGTTTAGTTTGCATTCTCCTTTGCATAAATATTGCACCATATTAAATCTATTTTTCTTTCTCATGTGCATATTTCTTCTTCACATATCTCCTACTCCTCCTGTTTCTCCTTACTCAGGATACTCGTTCCATCATGCAGTGATATAACCTGTGTTAGACTTTCTATACTAAATCCTTCACTTCACAGGTATTCCATTATGTCAACTTCTATTTTTTTTTTTAACTTCTGCTTTACTAATCTTCTGTTTTACATTCCCTGTTTGAGATCTTATTTTTTGTATTGTGAAATTTTCCTTATCTGGACGCCTTTGCCTGTATTTCTCTTTGATTATCTTTGAGGCTACTATTTTTTGTATTGATTAATTTGGCTTTCTCCTTTGCATAAATATTGCACCATATCAGATCTCTCTTTGTTCCCCATGTCCATATTTCATTTTTATACCTTTTGAAGATCGCTAAATTTTGTTCTTTATATTTTTGCACTTCCTTAGTTGCTTATTTTTCTAAACAGCCCAAGGTTTCTTGGTCTATATAATGACTTTCATAAATTTGTTCTATTAATAAACACTTTTTTATTTGAAGCTTCTGACAGTTTTTCTTATGCAAGTAATTTTCTTTCCTCTAATTTCTCTCTTATTCTTTTTGTATATCTTCTGTCTAGAAATTCTGGGCTTCTTGCATAAATTTCTTTCTTATCCCCAGTAGTCCAATCTATCATCTTTATGGCTCTTTTTGACCTATCAGTTTTGTGATTTTTGTGGATTCTACACTGTCACTTTTTCCAGTCCTGGCCCCAGTGTGCCTACCAGGACTGGGCATTGTTTTATCCTGGGTCTTGTGCACTCAACTATATATTTGTTTTATTTATCATATAAAAATACAGCCTATATATTAGTGACATCTTTGTGAGATTTTGTGAAAAACAGTGCCCACATCATGAAGGTACCACCAAGACTTGAGAATGAATTCAGTTCCAGCAATAATACTGTCCTTTTCTTGTTGATTTATCATCTCTCCATTCAGACCTGTCTGAGAGACGTGATGCAACAGCAGATGAGGAGTCAGATGAAAAAATCATTGGAGGAATTGGTTTCAGCATCACCATCTGTGGTAGAGATGGTGAAACACTTTATGAGCATGTATGGGAAGCCTGATGAGGTTTCTTATGATGGAAACCAGGTGATGGAAGGTGTCCATTTTATAGGTAATGACTTTGGTTAGTTATGGATTTCTAAAGGGGATAGAGATGATGTAATATTCTGGGAGCAATAGGGGTTAGTCTTGTGACTATCATGCGGTATAAATGTGAGAATAGCCATGTTCAGATGATATTGATGCAGGCTTGGGAATAGTGTGTGACAGGAACATGTTCCTATCCTATGACCATTCACATCACGTCTGTACCCTTGCATGGCCGTGACTGGAATGGTCTGCAGAGACATACAAGGAGGCAGTTGCAGCCAGCTTTAAAGACATACTGATGAATATCATGTGGGCAATCAATGACCTGATCATGTGTGCTTGTTCAAGGTTCCTACATATCATGTCATTCTGCAGGTACTGCAGGTAGTTCAATGGTCCATGTAACTGTTGTACATTCTCATGCCGATCATTCACCACATTTCCCATTTCTGTCATTGTGCGTGCAATAGCTGTCTGTTCCTGGTTCACTGACCTGCACATGCTTTGATTACAAGTGTGGTACTAAGTTCATATAATGTCCTATCATCTTGGCAATGATGTTGGTCAACATGCTTCTCCCATACTTGTGTTTGCACTCACATCAGAAGCAGTGTGGATATAGCCAAAACTAGGGTGTGATAAAGTGGCATCCCAGTTGCAAACTGTCAAGTGCAAGATCATCAGCCACCAATGAGGTACAAATGCATCACTAGCATTCTTAAGAAGTCATGGGTGCTACTGCATTTTTCAAAATGAATGCCAATAATGCATTTGTGCTTGCAGTCAGGAACTTAGTTTAGTAACTATATATCTGTATCACGGAGCTTGTCAGAAACAAGCAAGGAGTTTCTTAACTTTGGATTTAGTGGAGTGCCAGTCTGGGAAATTGCCAGGACAACAAATGACCTATATCAAGCTCTGCATGTGGCTGATAGTTGCCTTCTGTGATGGTGACACCCAGGTAGATGGGAGTACTCTTATTTACAGGATATTCAACACCAACCACTAATGATATCAGAAGTTTAGCCTGCCCTTTCATCATCACCTCATACATAGGCACTGTTGACAGTGACACTGTGTCATATGCCATGTGCAAATTGACATTATCATTAACCACAAGTGACCTTCTGACATCAGACTTGCACCATCCTGTTGTGTTAGTACTTCCAGTAGTGGAACATTTGAGAGTATTAATATAACATAGTTGTGGCAGTGCTGGAACATATATCTCACCCACTTCCCGCATCAGTGTCACACATATTTTGTTGACTGTATACAGCATAGCATGTTGACACATACATATCTTGTAGCATAGGATGTTGTAGTTAGAGCCCCAGTGAACCTGCAGATCTGACGATGGAGGTTTTATACAGAGTAAGTACTTCCTTCATGGAGGTTACTGTACCCCATGGAATTGTAGCTGGAATTACTTATCTGGTGCATACCTTACAAATTCTCATGCAGTTGTCAACAGGCCAACTAACACATCTAAGTCACCTCCAGTTTTGAGACTCTGTTCATCTGCTTCAGGTAGGGACACCAGAAACTCTTCCAACTGTATGAGCTATTTCTACTTGTTGATCCACCTTCTGTGTTGGATATGTACCTGCCAAAGTCCTGTGCCTTGGTCTTGCAGTATCATATTATTGACCCTTTATCAAATCTGTAGTAGTGTCTTATGGCCACCTACATTACTGATGTCCTATGCCTGCTTGCATACACATAGAATGTGTACATGCGATACACAATAATACCTCCTTCTCCTGGGACATGAACTTTTCCTTTCCTTGTGTTTGTTGTGGATCCATGACAAAATATCCATACCTGTGAGTTACACATGTTGAACACTGTGTGTTTGTGTGTGTGTGTGGGGGGAGGTGTTCTTGATTGACCTATATGCATTTGCACTTCCCTCCTTCCACTTGGTTACTAAACCTTCAGGGCTCTGTCCTAGGTCCATACGTGTTTAGATTGTATCTTTCAGGTCTATCTTTTTCATCTTTGGTGTTCTACAGTCTGTATGCAGATTACTTGAAATTGGGCAAACTGATTTCATGTGTTACGGATAGGGCATGTCTGCAAAATAACTTGACTAAATTGGCTATTTGGGTACAGTAGTATAATATGCTGATAAATACATCAAAAACTAAGCATGTGAGATTTGAGAGACTTAAATTGAAATGTGAATATTTAATACAGTGCACATTGATTGAAACTGTAGATTCATTTAAGGACCTGGGTATATAGATAGATCCAGCTTTGAGTTCTTCTAATTACATCAACCAATTGGTTAATGATAGTTATAGAATGATAGGTTGTATAAAAAGATTTATAAAGTCTAGAAAATCAAATTGATGAAGTCATTGTTTGTTAGTTACATTTGACCCAATTTGGAGTGTGGAGTAATGGGTCTATATCATAACATCGAAGTTCTCTAACATCTAATGTTATTATATCGAACCCTAAACACCAAAGTGTGAAAACATTGAACAGTCAGAATAGCGAATATTTTCCCAGGGAAAAAACTTGCTATTTCGAGAAACATACACACAGCACAAACACACAAAAAGACAGCCATCCACACACATACACTTAAAATCCTACACCTAAACTAAACTTTACATACAGTACTAGTTATCCACTTACCTTAACCCAACCCTAACCCTAAGATCCGTCACTATTGCACACTCACCTCACCCATGCCCTAACCCTAACTCACCTAACCTGCCCCTTAACCCTAACCTACACACAACTATACACTTACCTGAACCTGCACCCTAACACTAACGTCCTCACAACCGCACACTTATCTGACCCGCTCCCTAACCCTAACTCACCTAACCCTAACCTACACACAATTGGAGACTTACCTGAACCCGACCCATAACGCTCCAACATATCGAACGCTGAAAACAGCGAAGCCACAGCAACGGCCCACCGAATTCTTTCCCTGGGAAAGAATTCGATGTCCTGCACCTTCGCTGTTTTCAGCGTTTGACATTATGGGTTCGATATTATAACATTCGATGTTAGAGAACTTAGATGTTATAATATAAACCCGGAGTAACAATATGGAAACCTTATAAGAAAACAAGTATGAGTAAACTAGAAAGAATACATCTGAAATATACCAAGGGCATCCATGTATAATTTAAGTTATTATGAAAGATTAAAATATCTGAACTTGTACAGAGTCTCATATAGATATTTAAGATGGGACCTTATGCAAGTATACAGGGCATTTAGAGACAAGTACCTCTGAGAATGTTTAACACTATCACAAAGTAGTATAGAATCATCAGACAGCTTATCTAAAATATTTTCTAGGAATAAGAATTGTACTAATTGGTTCAATGACAGAGCAGCTGATGCATAGAATAGACTACCAAATTACATTAAAGCAAGCACTAGTTTAAATATTTTTAAGAACAGCTTGGACGCTTACGATGGGAACAAGTGTTTTGGTATATTGACAGGCTAGAAGGGCATTAATGCCCATGCTTGAAATGTTTGTATGTATGTATGTATGCCTTGTCCTATGTCAGCAACAGCAATGGGCATGGTATCAATGTGTACATTGCTGCATATTGTGCTGATGGCCAGTTGTGCTGTGCATATCCCCTGCTTCTCCCCACGATTATATGCACAGCCAATGCCATGACCTATGTACAAGAGTCAATGTGTCGCCTATAGCATATATTGCACTAATTGTCCATAAGCAAAAGGTTAGTCCCCCAGAAGGGCATACACCTATCATGCTTTGTGCTGTGTTCCCCACCACTGTCAACACACTATGTGGACATATACTTGCCATGCATTTGTGCTAGGATGGCTGCAATAGTAAGTCTTCTACTGGTAGACATGTACCTGTCCTGCCCTTGTGATGTGTTGCTTGTCATAGTTAGCCCCTCCAGGCTGGACATATAGGTGCAAGACAATTGTTTTATGTTACCTCACACACATCTGTTTGTTCACCTCTGCCCCTGCTACTATCATTCTCCATGGGTGCATGATTCAATGCAGAGGCACATTACCAGGTATCATGTCTTCCTTCACTTAGCCTATGTGAAAATTCGGAGTATTTTCCAGTGAATTCCTATTCATAACTTGCTTTCCATCTTAAATTTCATGGAAGATACAACTGTACAGAGCCATGTAAATTCACTGTCTATATTTGGGTAGTATTCTGAAAGGCTATCTAAAATATTCATGTTTGTACTTTTTACTGTTTTGTGAGAGATAATCAAAAGAGGAAGAGTTTTAATGATGCCTACATCACACTTAACAATAGTCTTATGTGTTTTCCTTTATCAACTATAACTTATACAAGAAAAACTATTCCAAACTTATACAAGAGAAATACTAGTAAAAAAGATAGCTGTTCCCATACTGCAACTACCATTCAACCTCTTTCATTAAAGGTGTATTATTTCTAAACTTAGCTGGATACTATTCAATAAAATGTGTTTAAAAACTGAAAAGCTAAAACTCTTTATCCACCAGCAGGTCAATAAAATTTATGAAAATTAATCAATGCAGCCTGATATAGATGGTAGATTACAGGAAGAACATCAAGCTGAGTTTTTTATCGAGGTGCATTATGTAGTTAATTAAAATAAAATGGAACTGAAAAATAATTATATGAATGAAGCAATAATCTGAGAATATGGATTAACAAAATATAACAAGTGTTTTGAAGTCTAGGTTACATGAAGAGCTTAATTTACAAGAAGTACTATCTTATCAACTGGTGAGCACACATAGATATCTTATAAACTATCCCAACAAACATGGAGATTCACCCAGAGCAACATTGTTGAGATTTATGCCCTACTTAATTAAGGAACTTGTTCCAAAAACATCTTGAGCAAGTCCTTCAATAAAGAATGCAGCAAGCACTGTGAGATTTCATTATGACTATGCCATAGAAACATTAGAAAAAAAGTTTGTCAAACATGTCTAAAATTTCATATTTTCTTTCTGGCTAAATTCAAAAGAACATGCCTACAACTGGTCCACTATATATTAAGGGCAAATTGATGTCATCAACATCAGAAATGGTGGAGCTGTTTAACACATAATTTGAGGACAAATATTTAAATAATAACCTAACAAGAAACCCTGGTATCATAGGGATATGATATTTCAGTGTATAAAATTACAAAAGAAGATGTAAGACTCTCATTATATTTTGAAAAAGAACTTGTTCAGAGGAACTAAATAATATTTCAGGATATCTGGTCAAGACAATTTCTAATGCTGTAGTAACTATATTAGAGGTAAGTTTAACAGTGTTCTTATAATTTCCATGAGACCAGAAAAATGGAAGAGAGCTAATGTTTTTCCAGTTTACAAGGGAAGGAAGAAGTAAGATTTATTAAGTTACAGACCTACTAGTTTAATATCTGTATGTAGGAATTTTTTTGAGAATTGTTTGCTTCAATATCTTACATAGATCAACAGATATTGCCCACCTACGAACAATATTCAAATGGTTTGTTAAGGCCAGGTTTACTTTCACTTACCAAATCAAATTGTATAACAAGGCTAGAAATAGTGTGTAGCTGTATATTACAATTTATCGAAGGTACTTGACTGCATACTGTATGATCAAATACTGAATATGATGAATACATTTGGCATAAATTAATATATCATAAAATGTACAGAGAACTGGTTAATAAATAGAAAACAATATGCTGTACTTATAGGCTCAAAATCACACTGGAAATGCAACAAAACTGGGGTGCTATAAGGATCAGTTTTATGCCCAATATTATTCAGTATGGATTTTGCCACAAACTCTGCTGTTGATTGTGCAATTGGAACTATCATAAATGACATCAGTGTCTTTGTGCCACTTAATATGTATTTGTGCATGTTTGAAACATGGACCACTAAAATAGGCATGATGTTTATAATGTTACCAAAACAAAGTTATGTTCCATTAAGACAGAGAGGTCGTACTAGACAACCATAATTTTGAAGTGGTACTATGTATTAAAGACTCGGGAGTACTAATAGGCAATGCAAAAATGCCAAGTCAGCACATTGTCAATATAAGAAAGAGAGCTATGAGGCAAATAGGGCTTATATATACAAATATAGAGTCAACTGAATCAGACATATTAAGGGTCTTATTTGTGTCAACTCTTTGATCACTTATACAATGTAATCTATATGTTTTTCATCTAACATCTACACAGAAGTGATATGTCAAAAGCATGTATAAAAATTAAAAACATAATTATCTTATAGTGATACATTAAAACATATCAGTTTGTACAGCATTATTTGCCAGGTGTCAATAAGTATGCTAACCTCACAGTGAGAGCAATTGTAACAGATGATTTTAGAGCAAAAATTAGTCTTGTAGATGAAACACCATTCCCTTGCAAAAGGGATAAGGGTCCATTGTTTAAGACTGAACACAATTAGATCAGCAGAAGAGATAATTATGATAATTAAATAATACCAAAATACT
This sequence comes from Protopterus annectens, assembly GCF_019279795.1. Lineage (NCBI taxonomy): Eukaryota > Metazoa > Chordata > Ceratodontiformes > Protopteridae > Protopterus > Protopterus annectens. Next base: position 1,043,118,405 of record NC_056744.1, on the reverse strand, counting down.
GGAGTAGGTATTTAGAATGTATTTGGACTGTCACATGGGTAGAAAAAGGTTTACATATTGTACTCAAGTGTCTTGACATTTAATGGTCAGATGACCTATGCAGTACTAAAAACTATGAAACTATAACATATTGTTTTCATCAGACTGACACAACAACATCTCTCAATATGTTAGAAGAATCAGCTCATCACATACAGAAAACCAACTTGATTCATTCAAGCTAGATCCATTCCCAGTGCAGCTACATTCCTTCTGCCATGTTTGACAACTAAAATCCTGCGGAAGCACTACTACCCTTCCCTGGGAGCTGAACTACAACTGAAGCTTTGTCAATACTCCCTAAGAAGCCTAGGAAGCAGGGCTGCTACTCTAATTGGGCTCCAATTTAATCTTGCAATCTGTGAAAGAATTTTAGTAAAATTGTTCTTGTCATTTGGAACAGTTTCCCTAGGGAAATTATACTTTTTACAGATTATAAATAATTCCATAACAATGTATTGAAAATATATTTAAATGACTCCTACAAATGATCCTGTTTCTTAAACAAAGGGTAAGTTTTCTCCACCTTCCTCCACAAAACTCTGAATAACAATCAGTCTGAATTTGCCTAAATGCTATTATAGGAATCAAATTATATAAATGTGTGCATACAAAACTACTACACTCTTGAGATTTTCTACTCCACATTTTCTTCTCCTCTGCTCTCGCTTCATAGTTTCATAGTTTCATAGTTTAGTACTAGGCTATCTGCCCTGGGGCATTTGTAAGCCTACCCATAGTGATGTGGCTTTCGCCACCCCATAAAATGGTACAAAATGCACAGAACAGATTTAGAATACTGTGCCTCTGTCTAGTAGTGACACAGTGAAGGTCCCCTTATATAATAGAATTAGTTTACTGTGCCCCTGTCTAGCAGTGACACAGATGTGACCCCTGGGGTAAACTTACGATCTCCCATCCACTCATCAAGATTTCTCTTGAAGAGAGTCAGTGAGGGGCTCTACCTAACATGAACTGGGATCTTGTTCCAGGGCATGGGAAGCCTCTGGCTTCCTCATCCTACTGTATAAAGCTGACACCTTACCTCTATAATTTCCGATTTAACACTTTAATTATAATTCTCTTTTCCTAGAATAGCATTGTACTGACACACTACCTCTGCAAGTTGTATGATGCATTCCAACAAAAATTACTTGATGCTGTGTAACCTGTAGTACTGTAATGTTGAACTTTGTAATTCACTGTCTAATGTATACTGTAATGACTCATGTAAATAATGTACTTTTGTTGCAGATGATACTACCTTTATAATATGCTATGCTTCTTCTCTCAGGTCATAGCTGAAAAAGGTCCCAGAACCAGCCCAACTGCTTGGTTGACAATAGCAATATATAAATAAAACAAATAATGTGAATATGTGGATTGCAGTTATATATCACTAAAAGACAGTCGGGAAAGGGCAATTGGAATAATATCTAAATAATAAAACCAAGAAAAATGATCCACAACCAGGGAATAAACGTGCCATACACCACTAAAGCCATACACACACACACATATATATTTTTTAGAGAGAGAGAAATAGCTATAGCTATATCTACACAAACACACACACACAAACACACACACACACACACACACACACATAAAAACATATCTATCTATTTACCTAATTTACCTATATATATATATATATATATATATATATATATATATATATATATATATTTATTTAATAACCGACAACTTGCAAGACTAAGAAGATAAGCTATAATAAAAATAACTTAAAACACACTGACTACGAGAAACAAACCTCAAACTGTAAAACAAAAAAAATAAAACACATAGGATGAACGAGTGTTTTAGTGCTTTCATCTTTTATTGATGGATGAGACTTCTTCAGAAACAAATACATAAATGCAGTGTAATCAGTTGTACACACTTGATATTCTGTAATTCAAAAAAATACTAACCTGTCATAAACAGATAGAATGTCAAAGGGCCAATCATAAGACTCAGCAATAAAATAACCCAACCCATAAAAAATGCTGTGATTACCAAGAGATGCCTGCATGAAAAGGTACATTATCATTGTGACTTAATTAACTAATCAAATTAAATTAAATTAAATAAATACATAAAGGACAATAATAATTTAAGATATTCAGAAATAACAGTATAGGGGAATCACTGAAACCAAAGTAAGCACTAGGGCTGAAATCCAATATTTAAACTGCCAAAGCAACCCAGGAAATCTCTAGAAGTCCACAACCCAATGTGTCATTCATCTAGCAAAACCCCTGTTCCCCTAGAGTAGTCTTGCAACCAAACAAAACAAAATCTCTCTGTTTTTAACATAGCCAAATGCAGTGCACATTTAATATTAATATGTTCATTGAGACCAGGGGCTGAGTCAGCTCCCAGCAGGAGCTGCCATTTAAGTTCCTTCATTTCCAGCAGCGCGTTGCAGTCGCCAAAAAATAAATCCAACTTTTCCAATACCTAGAACTGAAACCCAGAGAAATTCATGCATTTGCTGCCGTGATTTCCTAGTGCATTAGTGCTATCCTTTTTGCGGATAGCTACCAGGTGTTCCTTAGATCTGTCAGAAAGTTTTCTGCTAGTTTTACCAATGTAGAACTGGTTACATCTTTTACATATAGCTGCATATACCACCCACTCCATGTGGCAGTACATATGCTGCGTAAAAATAACTTTGTAGTTGCAATGTTGGAAGGTGTAAGTACTGCAGCTTAAAATATGTTGGCAAACTACACAGTGGCCACAAGTAAACATGCCTGGGGGTCCTTGTGTTAGATCCTGGTTTCCTATTAGAAAAGGAAAGTCCCTGTTTTCGAAACTTGCTCTTAACGGAGAGGATTTTTTGTAGAAGATAGGTTGTTCACCTAAAATAGATTTTAGGTCATCCTGGCTGGAAAAATTGTTCCAATTCTTAATGATGATTTCCCGCATCACCTGCATGTCCCTACTGATTGGTAATGGGAAACTGCAGAGTTTATCAGTCAGGTTAGTACTTCTGCTGCAGCTGTTGTAGCCACATATCAGTACAGGCTTGTGCTTGATGCGTCTCTCTTGTATTCTCCTGTCCAGCTCTTGTTCTATAATGTGGTCAGAATAGTTTCTTGCTAAGAACATACTTCTGCAGAAACTGGCTTCAGAAACAATATCCTCATCTACACTGATGATGCGGGAAAGGTGGATAAACTGTCCTCGTACCACATTCTTTTTGGAGAAATGTAGGTGCTGATTATTGTAGTCCAGAAAATTGTTGTGATAAGTGTTTTTAAGCTGGATGTTGGATTCCAAACTATTGTTAGACTTGTTGATCTTTATGGTGGTGTCCAGGAAATGGATAGTTGCACCTCGTCCAGAGATGGTAAAATCCAAGTATCCTATGCTATTAGTTATCTCCTTGATGAAGTCAGTCAGTTCCATGTCTGTGTCTTCCCAGATGAAAAAATATCATCAATATAACGTCTATACATCTGTACAGACTGGTAGCCAGGTAGGTGGATGAACGTTTCTAACTCCCAGGTACTAAGGATCAAGTTAGCTAGAGCTGGAGCCATTTTCGACCCCATAGCTACTCCCCATACTTGTTGGTGTAGTTTTTGATTGAAATGAAAAAAGTTGTTGTTGATAACACCTCTGCTAGGTCACAAATAGTGTTAGTTCTGTTAGAGGAGAACCCTCCATATTTAGAAATATACAATTTTAGAGCTTCCAACCCTTCTTTGTGTGGGATGTTTCTGTACAGGGCTACTATATCCAATGTAACTACAGAGCAGTTAGATGAAACTATTTGAGCCCTGTACAATTGATCTAAGAAATCCCACGAGTCATTCAGATAAAAGTTGGTGGCTTATACCAAGGGGTTAAGCACAGTATCCAAATATTCCGAGATTTTTTCGGTTTAAGTGCGTAGATAGATATCTAGACAGGTCTCCTTTACATTATTGAAATTACATTTCTCCAAAATTTAAAACCATGAGATGACTATAACACAAACCTACATTAACGAATGTCAGATCACTGGAATTTTACTTCAGGAAAGGAACCAGTTGGCCAACATAGGAAAATTTGCTCTTTTCCCCACTATAGTGCGATCTTGTAGTTGATATATTTAGTTAAGGAGGGTGTGGGAGGTGAAGCCCCCAAGTTGGGTGGGTTTAATATGCTTTGGTTTGTTTATTGTGTATTGCTGGCCAACTGGTTCCTTTCCTGAAGTAAAATTCCAGTGATCTGACTGTTCGTTAAAGTAGGTTTTCAGCATAGTCGTCTCATGGATTTAAATTTCAGAAAAGTGTAATTTTGATAATGTATACTAGACCATTTTAGACATACACACACACACACACACACACACACATACACACACACACACACATGCATGCATATCGAGAGACAGATGTGTATATGTCAAATAATCTAATTCAAAATATTAACTGACTGTTCAGCCCACTGTATATTCAGTGGAAGCATATTCACATACACTCGCAGTCCATACTCTTATCCAGACAACTTACATACACACACACACACACACACACACACACACACACACACACACACACACACACACACACTATCCCGCAACACCCAATGAAACACTACATGCACACTACAGCACATAAACTAGTGCACAAACCAAAACCACTGACTTTGTTTTTTACAGAGGGGCAAGCTCTCCTCCACCTCTATTTAGGAGGCTATGCAATCATATCAGCTCTACTTTATATACTTGTATATCAACTCTGGAATTGAAGAACCACATGGAAACATCACAGTCCCTAATGTGCTTTATAACTTTCCTATATGTGTGAAAGAAAAGAGCTCTGTCATCTTTAGAGATTGTTAAATAGGGCCCAGAATGTGGTGCTCCTTATTAGCATTGTTCCCTGTTAAGTCCCTTTCTCCCCCAGGTGACTCTCATGTCAAGAATGCCATACCAGTTGGCAGCAGGCAGGTCACTGCAGAAAAGTGCTTTTTAGTATTTTTTTTCTCAAGATAGGAGTACGTTAATTATGAACTTCTCCTTTGCATCTACGGAGGTAGAGTTGTACAATTGTGCTGAAGATGCCTCAGACAGAATTGTAGATATATTTAGCAATTATTCTTATCTGGTAGTTTTCATTGACATTTCTACATGTTGAAACTCTGAAGGTATTGATCCTTTATAGGCTGCCATAACTGAGAGCACAGAAGAGGAGTAGAAACTCACTGTTTATGTATTTATTTATTTAATAACCGGGGGAAACTATTACTTGGAATGAAGCCAATTTTCAGTGGAGACTCGGGGAGAAATGCCCCAGATGCATGTCTTTGTACTGTGGGAGGAAACCAGAGCACCTGGAGGGAACCCACATGAACACAGGGAGGACAAACAGACTCTGCACAGAAGATACCCCAGCCGAGAATCGAACCAAAGAATCTTTTGCTGTGATGTGACAATGCTACTGCTGCATCACTGTGCCACTATTCACAAAAGATACACAGTAGTAGACTATCTCAATGCAGCAATGATGCTATGATTATCTCACAGTGGCAAAGTATTTTTGCACTTTGAGTAACTCAGTAACAATGTTGTTCAATTACTTGATCTTGCCTCCATATAGCAGGAATGGTTTGCCCTCTCTAGCTGCCTTTAGGAGTCCCATTTTACTAAACACATTGAGCAAATAAAGGCAACTTGTCTAGGGGTCACTATTACTCATAGCGGGCCGTAGATTGCAATTAGCCCCCTCAGAATTAATCATTTGAGGCAGCCTTAGCACCAAACATGTATGTATTTCTTCTAGGAAATCACAGTTTGTTATGCTTATTTCTGTCTTAAAATGCAGACAGCTGCAAACTATTACAGTGAGTCTAATCTAATAAGTTTATAAGCCCTTTTAGAAGCTCATTAAGTTCCTGTTTCTAATTTTAGGAATAACATTTTTTTTGTTGTGTACATTTCAGTAGCAAGATCCATACTGACATTTTTTGTAGTTACATGTCTGTAGTATCTCCTAAGATTTGATATAGTGATGCTATTAAGTTATCCATCTTTCACAGATCTCCAACCCTGAAGTGGCAGGTACCAGATACTAGTGCTATGAATCTTCTCCATTCCCAGGGATAATCCAGTAAGCCAGCCAACAAACTCTATTCATTGAGGAGTTAACTTCCATTGAGGGGTTCCAAGTCACTAAAACTACATTAAGCATTCAAAGGTAAATTTTACACTTTAGAAAATTATAGTAAAATCTCTGTATGAAAGCTGCTAGCAGCATGTTGCCCACATACCAGTAGGTCTGTCTTTGAACGTCACCGTTTCTAAGCATTTGTCTTAAACATTTCTTTCCTAGGCTGATTACATACTATGTACTTTTATTTTGGTCACATTTAAATACCAATATTTGCACTTGTCTCAGCTTAAATTTAAAATTAAAGATATGTAATTTTTTCTTCATATCAGATTTCTGTTTTGATCAGTCTCTCCTTGTCACCTACAAATGCCTCTGCATCTTTCCATCATTCTTAGTGCACTACTGAAATTCGTTCTTCTTCTTTGAGCTCAGTGGCTATTCTGGAAATACTAAAATTACTTCTTCAACATGTCAATCTTCATGTTGCTGTGGTAGATATGAATTGCTCAGAATAGTTACTAAATACATTGTTCCCTTGTTTTTATTTCACAAGTATGTTTTAATTCAATAGTTTTAACTATATTCTCTGTAGGCTTGATTATGTGTTGTGTAATAGTCTATAAAATATGGTCCATAATGACCTATTCACTATTTCAACTAGCAATCTTTTCCATAAATGCATTCACAGAACTTTTGACAGACATATTATGACAAGGACTCTTTTGTCATCTGAGCTTACCTTTTTGTCTGGCATTCCATAAAGGTTTTATATCCATAATTAATTGGTTTATCTTCTTGCAGGAGAGTTCTTTTCTGCACCAGTAATATTCTGGATGGAATCTGCTTATAATGTGATACAGTCATTCACAGCAAAGTACTTGATCAAGTGTGTACATTTGCTACCTTTCTACCAGACCTGCTGAAGAAACACATCAAAACAAACATAGCCACTGTGACCAACAATTGCAAATATATAACAATAACTTAACCACCACATAAGCAGTACTTCATGCAATGACAGGAAAACAGATTGCTCCTTTGCACTCCTATTTCCAGGTGGTATACTAACCACCCCCCAGTAACCTCATCTAACCCTAACTCCAGTCAGGTGCTCACCCTGATGGGACCTTCATGTTAGTCCCTGCTCAGAGTCCCTTGAACTCTGTACCAATTAAAGTATCCCAGAAAAGCTGGGGATACCACAAAATGGGGGATCTCCACCTCTGCAGTTGCCAAAGATGAAAAAAATAAGAGAATGCAGGTGGATACCTGATTGTCACTCTGCCACATTGAATAAACCCTTCATTGTGGCAGTTAAAGAAAGCTCATAGCCATGCATCCAAATTAATGGATCCAGCATAAGTCCATATTCATTACTGAAGGGCATTTATTAACAATTACAAAAATAGTTTCTTGTTCTGTACTCCAGCACAGTTCTACATTAGTTCCAATGACTGCCTTAACAACACGTCTAGAAAGGTATTCATAACAAACTCCAAAACATTGTTCCAAGAAATCTCATGAGAACTCATTTATAATTTAGATATGGCACTTGCACTAATGCTTTTAAGTTCTAAGTGTTTGTTTCAAGTGTTTTGAAGTCAAGACAGGACTTACATTTCTCACCTCTGTAACATGGATTCCACACATTGTTTCATTGTGTTTGCTGTCTGTCACACATCGTGTACTTTTTTTTTTTATTTGACTGCACAAGAGAATGCCAGCAGTTATAACAACATCATAAAGGCACAAAATAATCTTCATCTTCCAGATGACAAATTAAAGGTACACAGCATGAAGCTTTCATAATCTAGTTTGATTTAAAAATGATTTAAAGTGGATAAAATTTCCATTTTACAATTTTATCATAATTTCATTGTTATATGAAATGCACGTTTTATGCGGTGTCACAAAAGTAACCATATGCACTTTTTTTCTTGTATTAACACATCAGCACTAACTAACTCAATGATTTACAAAATGACCAGAAACAAGTAAGCATTTTTCACATTGATGGCTTCAGGTTACTTTCTTTTGAACTCTGCTTTGACATTTTGAGCAGATATATCTATTGTAAATATACTTCATGCTTCATGTATTTATTACTCACATTGTTTACTAGCATTTCAACCTACAACTCTGGTGATTACTTTTTGTAGTTTTAACTTGTACACCATTATCAACAATATGCATGACCTCCTTGACTCAAAATTCATTAATTTCACATTATCACTTTTGCAAAATTGTTTATTTTTCCTCAGCTTATACAGGCTTGCATAATTGCAGGGCATTTACCATGGATATAGCCATATCATCAGTGACACTTATTCATAGTCCTAAGGCTTAATCATTGTTGTACCACTTTGTTTCATTTGTTTTAGATTTTTCTGCATTTCATGACAGTTTAACTACCTAAAACTCCATTATAAGCTCTTTTACAAATAATTATGCTAATTCACTCTCTCACTGCACATCATTCTCTTGATTTAATGTAAAGTCTGATGTTCTCAGCAATCTGTTCCTTGTATGATTTTTTTTCTTATTTTCACAAGATTCAGTCTTATACAAATTAATCACATTATTCACCAAATTCACATTCACTGTCTTGAGTCTTTAATTTAGTAAGATGATCATTAACAGTCTCAGTGGAACTGAAAGCCCTTATAAAGAGAAAATTGTCTCATTACAGCAACGTTTTTGTATTCTCCCTCTAAAATCTTTTTTTTTTTCTTTTTACACCCAAAACATCTCAGATATTCTTCAAAAAAATTAAGAATATATCAAATTTTTACAGTCACAGTTTCTAGTTCTTTGATGAATTACCTTGAAAAGAGAGATTTCCTGGTAGCAGCAATTCTAAGAGAAAATCACTTATTTGCAATTACTTATGACACCATGAAACACTTGGTATTCAAGATGCTTTGTGCAATAAAAAATATGTTGCTTGTATGTAGAAATTCATCAACGTTTGTTTTCACACTGTAGAAAATAAAACCAAGCCATGCGAGGTACATGTGGGAGTTGTGTCAGAAGCTTAAGATATAAAAATATACTAAATAACTAAGAGATGTGCATATTCATTGTAGAAAGTTCACTAAGAGGCATTTATGAATTGTATTTGCTATTGTGTCAAATAGTCATAGTTCCTCTGTTGGAGGTATGGCCATCAAAACACAACCAGGTTCAGGGAAACACAATCTGAGGTCATGAAAAGCATCCCTTCATAGGCACTGAGTTTCCAAATTGGCTGCTAGATCCATATGATATACCATAGTCTGCTGCACTTATCTATATCTGGCCCTGAACTGACTTAAGACTTTGGGGAATCCCTACTTATGGCTATTATGATAGGAAGAAAAAGGTCTTTAAAGTATTGTGATAGGAAGAGAAAGGTCTTCAAAGTACTCTAGTTTGGCATTTATAATGTAATTTAGACAATCTCCTAGTCAAAGTTACCCCCATATTATGTATAAGACTATATTATATAGCTGTGAAACTTTTTTTCCAGGAAAGAGGATGAATGTGCTCTAGTTTTAGAAAAGCTGTTACTGACAATCTACAGCTTCTCTGTTAGAAAACAGCACTAAAACCTTCAGATTGTAAATTTTTTCTTATTGCTAGAAATATTGTATAGTGCACATTTCTAAGATTTCTAAACAAATGCTATTGAGGCAACTTTTATTCTAAAATCTGCAGTTTATATAAGTTTTGCATAATATGAGGAAGATAGTATTTTTTTAATGGATAAAACAGCTAGTAGGCAATATATGAGAACTAACTAACTGGAACCTCTCCATCTCTCTTCATATATCTGCTTTGATTTATATCCACATATTTATAAGCTATTAAAATGTGCATTGCTTTTGTTATTGCTGTCTTAAAGTTTAGATTACTTGGTAAAGCTGCTGAGTGATTAAAGTCACACAGACTTTAATTCAGAGTTACAATAATAAACAATAACATATTTAAATTGATTTATGCTTTTTAAATATTTCTCTTTCATATTCCTTTTTAGTTTCCATACTTTTTCCATGGCATGTGAATTGATAAAAATCTTTTCAGTAATTAAATACACGTTTAAGATGCACTTTTCCACTACCACACTAATAAACTGTGCTTGCCTTTAAGGATAAAAATGTTCTGAGAATTCTAGGCACACACATTTTATGCAACTATGGATAATGATGATTTGCTGTTTACACAATGCACAGAAGTATCACCCTGCTTAATAGATTTGAACATTTTTTTCCATGAAAGGCAACATGATCTTATCTAAACAATTCTGTATTGGCTTGTGATTGCATAGTAGCATGGTAAGAGAAGTTTTTATTTGGAGGGGGGGTATGGTCACCATAGTGTAGAAGTTCTGTAACCTATTTATATTTCTCATCTCTTTTTTCAGCACAAATGCTCATAACCACTTTTCTGGGTATCAATCGGATGGCATAAATATTAGTATTACCTGTTTCTCTACATTAGCTGCTTTCTTAAGCCATCAGCATTTGGAAGCCAAGAACTATACATTCAAGATGTAACCACAATGTGGCTGGCCTGTCATCACCAGCACTCATCTGACCTGTGCTAAGCCTCACACTAATATTTTAAGTTCACCTTCAGCACATTATTTTATAATCTAAAGTAGATAACATACTAATGGGATACATTTCAGTTATATGAACCATAGCAGAAGACCTAGAACAAAAGGATTCACAAACCTCTAAAACTAAACTAAAATAAACTTTCAGTACTCCTATCTCCTGAGAAGGATACCATTTTTAAATTTTCCAGAACATCAACTAAAGAAGCTAAAGGAAATGTTTTAGCTAAACCCAAGTCTGAACAAGTATCGATAACTGATTAATTAGAATCTGCTCTTCTCCTTCTTCAGCAGGCTATTCATAATCTCTCTACTCAAAATGCTAATGTTAATGTTACCTAACTGGGTATTTCAGAAAGGATACTTCAGAATCATGGATCACGGCATATAAAGATAATATCAATTTTTGTTGACCATACAATGACAAAATGAACAATGCCATTGCCAATATTAATGAAAAACTTCTAGATTTGGAATCACACAGTAGATGCAGCAACTTGAAAATTAAAGGTTGGCCTGAATCTATTGAAAAGCCTAACTTAATACCTACTTTCCATAAAATCTTTACTAATTTACTAGACAACAACCCTTTTATAAATAACATTATCGCTGAAAGAGTTAATCGATCTTTGAGATCTTCTTCAACTAATGCTTTACTTTGGCAAGTATATGCTAAAATTCTAAATTATCAGGATGTTACTAAAATATTAATAGCAACTAAAAAAAGTACCCTGACCTGGCAGAACCATAAACTAGGGATTACTCAGAACTTGACACTACAAATTAGACTTGAAAAACAAAAGCTTGCTCCATGTTGTGCACATTTCATCAGTAGAGGTATAAAATTTCAAATGTGCTATCTAGCCATTCTCCTGTTTACATATCATAGCAAGAAATATACCATATCACCCATCTTGGATGCAAAGACAGATTTAAACAACTCTTTGACTTCAATCCTGCCCGATTCTGCCTAATTGGTCCCTGCAAAAGATTTTTCCTCTTATGACTTACATGAGGAAGTGTTGTTGGCTGTGAATATGTTCGAGTACATAATCTTATGCCTGGATTTTAAACCTGTAAGTTTGAACTGTATCATCATGTTTGTCCGGATATTCATGTGATCTTTGAATGCTACCCGACCCTCCATATTAGTTGTGCCTTGTGCTCTGTGCCATTGATGCAAATCTCTGTGGTCTGCTAGAACTGTGCGCTTCTTTGACATCTGTGGTAATGTTTTCACTTACTTTTTTCTAGTTTGTTGTTGTTACTTTCTGGACATGATTTTTGATTTGGTGGTGGTGTGTATAATCTGAACATCTACTGCCATGCAGAAAATACCAGCTTATTTATGCTGGTTTTGCTGATGCATCAATGGCTGCTTATGATGGCTAGGTTGTGTGCTTTCTTACTCACTTAGCCAAATTGTGTTTTTGCCAAGTTTTGTTGTTGCCATATTTGTTTTGCATATATAACAAATAATATGCACAACCCCAAGGTTTCATAATCACTGACTGCTATACCTTAATTACACTATTATATGCTATAATGCTTTAGTTTATGCTCTAGTTAGGTTATTGCTATTACTTATGGTTATTATCACATACTCTTTGCTAACAAAAAAGTCACAACACTAATTTTCAGGAGTCTTGATGCTAGAAGTTGGACTGTCATTGTAGGCAATGGGGAATATTTTCCTACTTGGGTAAAATAATTATGTTTTTTTACTTACTGGTTCTATACAACTAGAGGATTATCCCAGTTCAAGAAAAATTGTACATATATATATATATATATATATATATATATATATATATATATATATATATATAGGGTCTATATTATATAAGCAAATGCACTAAATTCCAAATGCTATATAATCAACCCACTAACACCAAAAAACAAAATGTCGAACAAACAGATCAATTTTTTTCCCAGAGAAAAAAATCATTGATCTGTTAAACAAAAAATACAAAATAAAGAGGGGGGCTTCACACCCCACACCCCCAATGTGGGGGGATGTGTCCCCCACACATCCCCTACTTAAATATACCAACTCCGAGATCACACCGCAGTGGAGGAAATGGTAAAGTCCCGAAAATGGCCCAGTGATTTTTTTTTCCTAGGAAAAAAAATCACTGTTCCGTGCTTTTGAGATTTTGCCATTTCGGGTAAGTAGGTTTGATTAAGCAGCATTCGCAATTTAGTACGTTCACTGACTTAATAGGGGCCCAGTATATATATATATATATATATATATATATATATATATATATATATATATATATATATATATATATATATATGGGTTCACTATAGAATCGTGAAATACTGAAATCCCAAATTTCAGTATTTCTAAATTCTATAGCTTGAAGCTTTAAATCTCAGAACCCCAGAAGTGCAAAATTCAAAATTCTGAAGTTTGGAGATTTTGAAATAGTGCTTCTGGTGTTGCTGTGTGTGAATGGATAGGTGTAAGTTCAGGTAATTATGTATGTGTAAGTGTGTTGGTTAGGGGCTTTAGTGTATATTAGTGTGTGTTGTGGCTGTGATATGTGTGTGTGTGTGTGTGTGTGTGTGTGTGTGTGTGTGTGTGTGTGTGTGTGTGTGTGTGTGTGTGTGTAAGAGGCTAGGAAATGTGTGGGTCTGGTTTACCTTTGTGTGTGTGATTGTGTGATCTCAGAGTGAGTATATATATATAAGTAGGGGGGTTGTGGGGGCCGCAGCCCCTCACATGGGGGGTGCAGGGGGCTTGCCTCCCTGCTTGTCTGTAGTGTAGGATTGTATGTTTGATTATGGGGGTCATTGTGTGCATGTGTATGTGTGCTGTGTATTTGTAGTGTAGGTTCGCAATTTTAAATTTCACAGTTCTGGGGTTTCGGAATATAAATCTTTCGGCTATAGAATTTTGAAATACTGAAATTCAGGATTTCAGTATTTCGAGATTCTATAGTGAACCCATATATATATATATATATATATATATATATATATATATATATATATATATATATATATATATATATATATACATACATACATACATACACATGAAGGTCACTTTTGGCTTTTAACCCTAACCACAGATTTTCTTCTCCTCATCAGTATATTCCCACATTTTAATAAGCTGTGGTGTATTGAATCATGGAACATAAATGGCATCTAAAAATTAAAAAAAATGTAAATTATTTCTTCACCTTTTCCATAACCATAGAGCAGCAATCTATTTTATACAAGAAACACATATCACCTTAAAACAATTGAGTCAAATTATTAAAAAATGGATAAAGTTTATTGTTGCAGCTAGTAATAAAACATTCAAAAATCTGGCTCAGACCCCAATGTTGTTGGTATCACTTCACATGTACAATTCTTGGCTTTTCAATACCTGTTCTTTTTGTGAACATTTACTCCCCATGCAATTGCCAACACGTGTTTATTTTGGAGATTCTTAATTTATTAAGTACATTTCAAAACCATCTCTACATAATTGGTGAGGACTGGAACTCAATCATCAATCCCATGACTGATAGACTTTCAAATACTAGGAGTTATAACTATAATGCCTCCTTAGCCTTTCATGATTTGATTGAAGACTTTCAGTTATTTGATCATTACATTTGCTGTAAGTTAATTCCATCTGAACCTAAATTTACTTACTAATCCCCATGCTATAAATCCCATTCTAGAATAGATTTCTTTCTAATTTCTAAAAAATTTAGAGAAAATTATCCATCCTTCAACAGTGAACCCAGGTATTTCTATGACTACTCCAAAATAACTCTTAGTTTAGACATGTTGGTAAATAAACCTAGAAAAACTTAACACTTGGAACTGGACTTTAAACCCTACTTTACTCCAAGAACAAAAGGTCCTAAATGAAATAAATGCTTTACTAGATCAATTTATAAATTCCGATATTAATTCAGATGTTTCCTTAGACATCCAATGGATGTCCTTAAAAGCCCATTTGAGAGGCATATGTGTATCTAAGGCTTCCTATTATAAGAAAAGAAGAAAGAAAAAAAACTAAGTCTATTAAATTCATCGAATTAGAAAATAAGCGAGTTGCTCAACCATATAAGGAGTTAGAGAATAATATTACCTAAACTAGGAAAGAACGTAACCATATCTATAGTTCCCATGTCTCTTGGTATGAAAAAAGTCTCAAAGTACAATGAATGGTCCCAAGTTCCCTACAAAGCTTGTTATACTTATTGATGTAAATAAAGCTCTTCTATACATATCAACCATAAAAATGAACTCAACTATTACTGATACTTATGAAAAAATTCAAATTCTCTCTGAAATTTTGCTGCGATCTTTATGGCAACCGTTTTCTGCACAGCACTACAGATGAACTATACTTATTTTTATATAATCTAAATTTCAGACTTTAAATGATAATCAAATTGATCTACTGGAAGCAACTTTTACTCTTTATAAAATTAAAATGTTATAAACCATCTTAAACAAGGTAAGGCACCTAGACCTGCTGGTTTTACTATAGATTTGTATAAATCCTTTTCAGATAAAATCTCAAAAATCCTCCTACACATTTTCAATAGCATTATATTTAAGGGAATATCTTCATACTCATGCCAAATAAAGATCCCTCCAATCCTTCAAATTACAGACCAACTGCACTTCTAAATATAGACTGAAAGGTACATGCTGCAATTTTAGCCAATAAGGTAAAAATAGTTCTCCCATTCATAATATCTCCTAACCAGTTGGGTTTCTTGAATTCCAGACTAACTTCTGATCACACAATTTCTTTTGAAATTATTCAACTACTCATAAATAATTTTAACTTAAATAATTTCAGTCTTGCAAGTGATGCTTCTAAGGCTTTTGACCACATAAATCTTAAATTTCTCTTCACTATAGTGCAACAGTTTAAATTTCCCACTTTGTTGTATAGAGTTTGTATAACTGTAGTGTTTACACAAATTTCTATTAATTAAATTTTATCTCAACCTATACACATTCTAAATGGGGCCAGGCAAAGTTGTCTTCTGTTTCCATATTTGTTTAATATTTATATAGAACCATTTTTAATGTTAACAGAAAAGACAATATCCCCCCACCTTTAAATCCTTAATATCAATATTCCTTGTACTGCTTTCATGGATAACATCTTCATTTACTTCTTACTTCCTGGCTCCGATATACTTAATATTATCCAAACTAACAATAACCTTTCCAAATTTTTTAACTATAAACTGAACTTACAGAAGTCTGTTATACATCCATTAAATTCTAGGTTTTCTAATTTCACAAACCCTGTAACTTATGATATATAGATTTCCTCCTGTCTTAAGTACTTAGGTATTCACTTTGATCAAGATGAATCAAAGATGATTCACAGAAATGTCCTTAAAACTTGGGCAAATATAAAAAAAATTACTTTGATGGAATGAACTTACCCTGGGATTCAGTAAACTTTATGTAGGCTTTGTGTGAAGCCTATATAGAGTTTACGTGTGTGCGCAGTGATGAGCGATGAGCAGCAGCACTTATGACATACTCATGTCACACACCACATTTAAATGTAAACAAGCATGGTTTCATGGCTGGCAACAGTGTTGCCAGACAGGAAACCATGTAAAGCAACATGGATAGCAAACCTGTTTACCTCAAAGCACACTTGATTAGCAGGATTGCACGGAATGCCACAATGATTACCAGGGCTTAACATATAGTTATGCATATGTTCCAAACACAGCACAAGATAGTATATACAGTGCAGAGTATTGTGAAATCCCATTCCAGGCATTCTGTACAGAAGGTATGTAAATGATCTGTAAGGGTACATGGACTGCCGTGTAAAATAAACACTCAGGGGAAGTGTGTGTATTGAACAGGGACATACAGATGAATTATAGGAATGAACACAGGGAAAGTGAGCAGGTGAAACAACCTAATGTACAGCAGATGAGGAATGTCAGTGGAAGACAGTTGTAGCAGCAACATCTATCACATATCATGTTGGTACAGTATGGACTGCGCAGTGAACATGTATATTATGTGACTGTCACACAAGGTGACATAACAATGGGGAAGATGTCTTTGTGAGATGAGCATCCTTACATGTACAATGAAGAGGACATCTATCATGGATGTTATACACAACTGGGCAGGGTGCATATTGTGAAGGTGCACAAACTGATTTGCCTGAATATGAGTGTAATCTCGGTAGAGATCTCCAATAAGTGGGACACAGGTGAAAGCTCATGGACAACATTAAAAGAAGCACACACAATCATGGACAATAGCAGAATGAGACCAACAGCAATCCAATGTCTCTGACATAACATATGTGGTTCTGAGTGATCAGAGATAGTTTTACGCAAACATACATTTACAAGTATTACGACATGTCAGCAATATATGTGGGTAATCATGCACACGGTTTTGATACTGCAACATCTGCTGCCGGTATTAGGAGGGACACTGCTATACCAGTATGTAACATTAAGATCAATACAGGCTAGTTTACTGCTGCACATGGCATATATATATATATATATATATATATATATATATATATATATATATATATATATATATATATATATATATATCAAGAGAGAGAGAGAGAGAGAGATAGCACAATCCATATTGTCATAAATGTTGCTAAACAGCTATGGATGTGTATCACCAGAACACGATGCACACATGCATCTGGTGTAGCAACTTGATGGGGGTTTCTGCATCATCAGACAATATTGTTTATGCAACAAAAAGAATATTTAGGTATGGCCAATAGGATGTGTGACAACTCACTGTGGCAAAGCTGGTGCAGTTCAGTAACACATAGCTAGAAGATCTGTAGGGAGATACATGAAGAAGGGTGCAGTGAACTCAGTTACTAGTGTGATGAAGGCTGTAAACTATGGAGGTATTATGGCCTTCAATGTCGATGTCCTTCACATACTCAGTACTTGTGTTACATACAAGGAGTAGTCAGCACTGTGGCCACATGATGGTGGATGTTCCACATACCATCTACCCCAGGACACAGGTTGCATACTTACTGGTCTACTTATATGGTCTGATGTCTACATTATCCTTGAGTTGTGCATTTGTTTTCATGATGTAAAAAATCCCCCCATGTTTTTGTTTCATTGTAGGTGTTGTCATGGCTGTGGCAGCAATCACTGGTGTGTGTTGATACTGCCTGTATTATACTAATATCACAGTTGTAGTCAATGATTCCTCCCGATCTGTAGTCCTCCAGACAGCTGTTTGGACACAGGATGTGTATGTCATTTGCAATGATTGTGACTTAAATAATGGACAGGAAGGGACCAAGCAGACAGCCTTGATGTACAGACCTGATCACTGGACCTGAGATATATGTTACTTCACACATATCAACATACTTAGATGCCACTTATGTAATCCACTGGTCTAGCCATTTGTTGATATAGGTGTTTATGGCCACATCTGACTGTGCTGAGTGAATATCTCAGTGAGGATTTGTGGCAAATGTCTCAGGCTTGTCAGGTTCAAAAGGATGATAGTGTTGTCATCACACATGCCCTTGATGACCTCTTTAAGGACATCTAACAGATGTAACAGATGTGATGTAGCATTAACAAGTTACACATGTCTGTTGCACACAGCTGGTATATTACTAGTGTCCATTTAGAAAAGGTCCATGATGACATGCTGGTCTACCTCACAGATGAGGAGAGTCAGGATGTGTCTATAAGTGCATGCATCGGGTGCTGTCCCCCCCAACTCATATGGATACATAGGTTCATAGGTTCATAGTTGAGCACTAGGCTAATAGCCCTGGGGCCTTTACAAGCCTAGCCATAGAATTACCCTGGTATAGTGCCACCCAACCTTAGTTCCCAATGCCTCTGTCGAGTAGAGCCACTGGTGTTATTCCCGGGGTGAATTTTCTGTTTCCTATCCACTCATCAAGATTTGTCTTGAAGAGGGTCAGTGAGGTGCTCTGCTTGACATGTATGGGAAGTCTGTTCCATAGCATGGACAGGCTCTGGGTTATGAACCTGTCCCTCCAGCATGTTCTGTTAATTGTGGTAATGAGGTTGAGGTTGCTGGAGCGTGTGGTGTGGAGGGATAGGGATTTCTTTACATGTAGCATATCCAACAGAGCTGGGTCAGACATGGCTTTGTAAGTCAAACAGAGATCACCTCTAAGTAGGTGATATGAGACAGAAAATAGTTGTTTTTTGAGTCTGTCCATATAGGACAAGTGTTTAAGGCCTAGGATCCTCTTTGTGAGGTACTTTTGCGGCCTCTCCAGTTGTTGAAGGTGTCTAGTGAGGTACATGCCAAATGGGGCATTGTACTTGATGATTGGCCTAATGAGGGAAGAGTAGAGACAATGACCTCTTTCTTCCTGGATGCAAAACCCTTAGCAATGAGATGTGCCACATAGAAGGACTTTCTGACCACAGCGGCAATGTGGTGATCAAAAGAGAGGTTGCTGTTAACCTGTGGTCCCAGATCTCTTATAATGTCTTCTGTGTTCAGTGGACTACCATCAATGTGGTAATTCATGGGAACCGAGTTTTTCCCAAAGGGGATGAAAACACATTTTTTAGCATTGAGCTTAAGGCCATGGTTCTGACACCAGTTGTTGGTCACAGTGTGGCCATTCTGTAGGATGTCAACATCACTTGGGGAGTTAATAATAGCTCCCAACTTGCAATCGTCTGCGAACTTTGTCAGCCAGAGTCTCTTCATGTTTGCCTGGACTTCAGAGAAGTAGATACCAAACAGGAGAGGACCCAGGACCAAACCACGTGGGACTCCACTCATGACTAATCAGCAGTCTGACTTAGAGTCAGCTACTTTCACACTGTGGGTTCTATCTGTGAGTCAGTTTGCAACCCACCTAGTGATGTAGAGGTTGATGCCAAGCTTAGTGAGTTTTTCTATGATTGCTGAGTGGGGAATGGTATCAAAAGCCTTGGCCAGATCAAGGTAGGCTGTATAAACCACCTTGCCTTCATCCACACCTCTGGTGACTGACTCAAATGTATGGGAAGTCTGTTCCATAGCATGGACAGTCTTTGGGTTATGAACCTGTCCCTCCAGCATGTTCTGTTAATTGTGGTAATGAGGTTGAGGTCTCTGGAGCATGTGGTGCAGAGGGATAGGGATTTCTTTACATGTAGCATTTCTAACAGAGCTGGATCAGACATGGCTTTGTAAGTCAAACAGAGATCACCTCTAAGTAGGTGATATGAGACAGAAAATAGTTGTTTTTTGAGTCTGTCCATATAGGACAAGTGTTTAAGGCCTAGGATCCTCTTTGTGAGGTACTTTTGCGGCCTCTCCAGTTGTTGAAGGTGTCTAGTGAGGTACATGCCAAATGGGGCATTGTACTCGATGATTGGTCTAATGAGGGAAGAGTAGACAGAGACAATGACCTCTTTCTTCCTGGATGCAAAACCCTTAGCAATGAGATGTGCCACATAGAAGGACTTTCTGACCACAGCAGCAATGTAGTGATCAAAAGAGAGGTTGCTGTTAACCTGTGGTCCAAGATCTCTTATAATGTCTTCTGTGTTCAGTGGACTACCATGAATGTGGTAATTCATGGGAACCGAGTTTTTTCCAAAGGGGATGAAAACACATTTTTTAGCATTGAGCTTAGGACCATGGTTCTGACACCAGTCGTTGGTCACAGTGCGGCCATTCTGTAGGATGTCAACATCACTTGGGGGGTTAATAATAGCTCCCAACTTGCAATCGTCTGCGAACTTTGTCAGCCAGAGTCTCTTCATGTTTGCCTGGACTTCAGGGAAGTAGATACCAAACAGGAGAGGACCCAGGACCAAACCATGTGGGACTCCACTCATGACTAATCAGCAGTCTGACTTGGAGTCAACTACTTTCACACTGTGGGTTCTATCTGTGAGCCAGTTTGCAACCCACCTAGTGATATAGAGGTTGATGCCAAGCTTAGTGAGTTTTTCTAGGATTGCTGAGTGGGGAATGGTATCAAAAGCCTTGGCCAGATCAAGGTAAGCTGTATAAACCACCTTGCCTTCATCCACACCTCTGGTGACTGACTCAAAGAAGTTGACCAAGTTGAGCAGGCATGATCTACCCTTCACAAAAGCAAACTGTGTGGGATCAGAGTTTGGAGATTCCCTATATCCTTGTTTATTAATGATGATGCATTCCATAGCTTTGCATATCAGACTAGTCAGGCTAATGGGGCAATAGTTCCCAGGGTCTGTAGTCACTCCTCCTTTGTGGAGAGGGATAACTGTAGCAGTGCACCATTCGGCAGGGACAAAGCCTGAGTTGAGGCCGTGACTGAACAGAGCACACAGGTGAGTTGCCAATTCACACTGTAGTTCATGTAGAACACAAGCAGGGATATTGTCATGTCCCACAGACGCTGTATTCTTGGCCTTTGACAGTGCTGTTTTAACCTGTGCAGCAGTAATACTGGGTGCCTGGCAATCTACTGTTATTGTGATTTATTCTTTGTGGTGCAGAGGGGGGTAAAGTTGGCACTGAATCCGTCGGCCAGTATACTGGCAATATCTGTTGGCTCGGTATAGGAGGTACCATTGTGAAGTAGCTCAGAGCAAATCTGAGTATTCCCGTTGAGATTCTTTACATAGCTATAGAAGGCCTTGTGGTTGTCTTTACTATCTGCTGCAATTCTGTTTTCATACCTAGCTTTAGAGGATTTGATGAGGGATCTCAACTTTTTGTTGAGGCAGATAAGGGAGTTTTTCCAGTCTTGGGATTTCATCTTATTCCGCATCAGTTTCCTCCTTCTGTTGTAGAGTTTGTTTATGGCAGGGGACAACCAGACTGGCTTCCTTTTGTTGGAGGAGAGTGTCTTGGATCTGTTGGGTATGGCGAGATCCATGGATTTGTGTACGTGTTCGTACAGCGCATTGGTGTATAATTCTGCAGTCATTCAACTATTCTCCATTTGCATGGGTGTAGTGAAGTTAACCACCTCTGTTTTTAGGATCTCAAAGTTAGCTTTGGAGAAGTTTTTCATTGTGGATTTCCAAGGTGATTAGTTTGTGGTCGGATCTAACCAGGTAGGAGCTGACTATTGGTGTAGAGCATTGGTCACCCATTTTAGTAATAACCAGGTCAAGGATGTTGCTACCTCTAGTGGGGGTAAGAACAAGCTGGTCCAGGGCATTGGAAATAATGAACTCCAGGAAATGTTGGGCAAGTGTATTGGTACATGAGTAGTTTACCCAGTTTATGGAGGGGTAGTTGAAGTTGCCTAGTAAGAGAGTGTTAGGTTGGATTGTAATAATCTGCCAGGTGCTTAGGAACATGGAGTGCAAGTCTTGGGACATGGTTGGGGACCTATAGCAGGCTATGACCTGATTCACTGTCTTACCCAATGTTAGCTGCACCTGAAGTATCTCTGATGTGTTATGTTGGGCTACCAGTCTGGAGGTGTGAGCATCCTTTATGAATATGGAGACACAACCACCTTTGGAGCTTCAGTCTAAGTTCTACGGCTAAAAGGTGTGGAATGAGTTATAGCCTGGTAGTGCAGGGGTACTTTCTGCTGCCTTCAACCAGGTCTCTGTTACAGCACAATTGTCGATGTTCACCATTTTAAGAAGTGCCTCAAGCAAGTGTATTTTGAGATTTAGACTTCTAGCATTGAGCAACATGACTCTCAGATTGGATTTGTTTGTAGCTGTTACACTGGCAATTTGGTCTTTGGAACACTGCCTAAAAAGGCACTATAGGGGTGGCAAGAGCCTTGGCCAGTATCCAGAAGCCCAGGGATGACAGATGCAGGCCATCTCTGGCAAAGCATCAAGGTCTGTCAATCATGTCATCCCAGGCAGACAGATACTGGATCCTCTTAGAATGACTCCGGAACCTTAGCTAATTTTTGAAATCAATCATTTTCTGTGTGTACTGGGGTATCATTCTGGGTGATGGTAGAATGCTGCTCAGGGCTAGGGTCATGCCCGCCTGGGCTACATAATCTGAGAGCTCCTCCATGTCTCTTTTCATGTAGTCCAGGGAGGTATGTCTTAGGTCATTCACACCCACATGTACAATGACAGAGTCATATTTGTACCTGTTGTTGAGTGGCCTGAGTGCATGCATTATGTGTCAGATCCTGGCACCTGGCAGGCAGCTGTTACTTTCTCCTTATTTAGCCTAGTGAGTGGAACATCAGTGTGCCTCACTATCGAGTCAACTATGACTAGTGTGTTGGGCATGCTGTTTTGCCTTATGTGCTTTGGTTGAGTGGCACACTGTTTAGGAGATTTATGTGTCTCGTTATCAGTGTTGAGTTGTGGTGGTCGAGTACATTTCTGCCTTGGAGGGCTCTACTGCTTGATAAGATTTTTTGTGAGAGCCTCCGTGAAGTTGGGTGTGTGGTTTGTGTTTTTATGTGAAGGCAGTGCTGGTGTGTGTTCCAGAGGGCTATGTGTTCCTTGTGGTGTGGTGCAAGTGTTGACCCTCTCCTCTTGACCAGCTATTCCAATCTTGGCTGGGGAGTGCGTGGCTTCCAATTTGGATATATAAGTGCATCTCTCACAAGTCTGAGTGTTGAAAGGTAAGAGGAGAGGGTTGTCAGTGTACATGAGGCAGTTGCTACATTGCTTCAGGATGCCCAAGTTCACCAGGTTAATTGGAGAAAGCACAGGGAACTGACCTTTAGACATGGCTGGTGGGGTGGGCATTGATAATTAGTACTAGATCTGTTTCCTTGTAGAACGTTTAGTGCTGGTAGCACTTGTGTGCTACAATAATTGCTACAAGAAGTCTGATAAAGTGTTAGAATAATAAGCTAGTATAAGTGAAAGAGAGGAGAGAACTAGTAGAGCTATGGGAAAAATTGAAGACCAGGCTCTGGCACCAGTCGGAAGTTTGCAAACAGTCCTGGATACAGCAAGTCTGTATCTGGACTAGACTAGTTACAGGAAAGGTGTGAAAAATGAGGAAATGCAGGCTTTTAAACCGGACAGTTGAGAGAGATGGAAAAACTGCCCAAACAGCCAATAAACTACAATTTCTGGGCCAGGAACCACTCCTCTTGTGCTAGATAGGCTACTTGGTGCTTACCACTCCCACTGATAAACTAGAAGGCTTCCCTCCAACACAGAAAGGCTTGGGGGGCTCAGAAGCTTACAGTCTTGGACACAGCAAATCTGTATCTGGACTAGACTAGTTACAGTGAAGGGGGTAAACAAGTGCAAACACAGTCTTTTAAGCCGGAAAGTTGAAAGAGATGGAAGAAACTGCCCAGAAGGCCAATAAACCACAAATCTGGGCCAGAAACCACTCCTCTTGTGGTAGATAAACTACCTAGTGCTTACCACTCCCACTGAGAAGCTAGAAAGTTTCCCTCCAACACAGAAAGGCTTTGGGCGGGGGCTCAGAAGCTTACAAACAGTCCCGGATACAGCAAATCTGTATCTGGGCTAGACTAGTTATAGGAAAGGGAGGATACAAGTGCAAATGCAGGCTTTTAAATCAGAAAGTTGAGAAAGATTAAAAAACTGCCCAAACGGCCAATAACTAGAATTTCTGGGCCCAGAAACCACTCCTTATGTGGTAGATTGGCTACCTAGTGCTTACCACTCCCACTGATAAGCTAGAATGCTTCCCTCCAACACAGAAAGGCTTAGGGGGGGGCTCAGAAGCTTACAAACAGTCCTTGATACAGCAAATCTGTATCTTGACTAGACTCGTTACAACAAGCTTAGAATTTTTTTTTTTTTTTTTTTTTTTTTTTTTTAGTTAAGTGGAAAAGGAGAAAGCTGGAACAGAAGTTAATTCAAGGTTAAGAATGTAAGTGGGCTGGCCTTCAAAAATGTTCTGTCTCTGTTAGGTAGAATGAACTAATGACACTAGACTGGGAGGAGTGTCCCAGATCAAATATACAGTATGGGCGGGCAACTACAAAGCTATCAAGTATAACAACAAGACAACAATAGGGAGGGGAGTGGGAAACTATTACAGCTACTAGCTGTAGCCACTAAATGAAAGTTTTAAACAGATAAAGGAGCAAGGAGACTCTAGAGGATGCTTTTAACTGCAAACAAATCAGTTATATGATCCCTGACTAGAACACAGAAACCTGAAAAAATCAAAAATGCACAGAAAAGCACAGATAGAGCACTCACAAACAGAAAATACAACTCTCAGTATGAAAAAGCAGTTTACAGTTAAGTAATTCAGTAAACATGCAACTAGAGTAAGGAAACAGTGTCTAGCAATGAAAAATACAGTTAAAATAGTATAAAACAGTACATACATGCAGTGAAACAGTGAAAAAAGTTTTATAACAGTGCAAAATGTAGTAGATTAACTGTATAGCACAATTATAAGCATTACAGAAGTGCAATTCAATGAAATAAGTGTAAGAAATAACTTATCCTGCTCTTGGAATTTTAAGGAATTTCTGTTTAGTCTCAGTAATGAATCATAGTCCACAGCCTGATAAATACAAGTTGATGTACATCCTTCTTCAGGAACAAACTCTATGTGAAGGGTGTGCTGTAGTGTGTATTCAACCTTGTCAGGGAGGCTTATGTGCTGAGTCATACTACAGGTGATTTGTTTTGTTGTCACAGCCCATTGATTCTGTATGATAGTAAGGCAGTTCATACTGCCTATCATGATCTGGCCTAGGGTTTGGACACAATATCTAACATAGATATCATTGAGAAACTCTCCTAGCTGGGGATTAATCCTTATATCATTAGATAGGTAACCAATTTGCTCACCAATAGAACACATACTATGAAAGTTGGCAACTCAACCTGTACCAGTAGAGCTATCAACACTGGCATACCTCAGGGATCTGTGCTTGGCCCTTTACTGTTTGCAATCTATTTCTTGACAGTTCAGGCTAAAGTGTATGGACTTTGGCTTATTGTGTTTGCTGTTTTTTGCATATTGGGTGCAATTATTGAGTCCACCGATGATGATAACATACTACAGGAGGGGCTAACACAGACAAGTGATTGATGACAAAGCCACACAATGTACAAATAAATTTAAAAAATGTGTCTTTTATTTGCCTTTCTGCAAAGTGAAATTCCCTGCTAATTAGAACATTAACAACACTCCCACTATGCTGAAACCCAATGATGCAAGACCTGGGAATACATGTAGATTGCAATCTAAACTTTAACTGCCAAATGTCAACAGTGGAATGGAAAGGTTATGTTGTGCACATCATAAGTCACACCACTGGTATTCAAATCTGAGGATTATATAACAGCATCGTACTCGAACCTCATCAGAACACTAATACAGTATAATGTTCACTTTTGCACATACTTCACCAAAAGTGCAGCAGCTGTAGAGACCACAGGGGTTTCTCAACAAGAAAACAAAGGGCCTACAAACTGTGCCATGATGTATGTGTATATGCTGAAAGTGATGTCACTGTAGTCTGCATTGTATAGGATCAAGTGACTTCTGTCTGGCCTCCAGGCCAGTCTCTGACTCTGCCTGGTGGGAAGAGTTAACATCCAGAAATTAGATACATGTGCTGATATCAGCAGTGTCTGGTGTGGAGAAACTGGTAATAGCAGTGTCCCACATACTGGTGTAAAAGGCTAGCAAGTCCACAAATGCACACACACACACACACACACACACACACACACACACACACAGACACACACACACACACACACACACACACACACACACACACACACACACACACACACACACTCACACACACAGCCCATTTGACTGCAGTGAGGACAGAGCCCCTGCCCATCTGAACCCCTACCCATCCAAGTACATAAACTACAAAACTCTGTATTTAAGGCAAGTGCCACAGCTCAAGTCTGACTTGGAGTCTCTCAGACAACACCTTCTTCATGATGGCATCAGCAGTGTCTGGTTAGGAGAATATGGTAATGGGAGTGTCCTTCATGATGGTGTAAAAGGCTCCCTCTAATGGCAAGTAAGTGCACAAACACATACGTGCACACACACACACACACACACACACACACACACACACACACACACACACACACACACACACACACACACACACACACGCCAGTTGACTGCAGTGAGAACAGAACCCCTACTCATCTAAGTATCTAAGTACACAAACTACAGAACACAGTACTTTACACAAGCAACACAGCACATGTCTGACTTTTATATGGCTGCAGGACAACTTATAGTGAATGACATCAGCAGTGGATGTCATTTAGAAGATGTTGGGCGGCCTGCATGAAATGGATGTGTAGACATGTCAAGTTTCAAAATAGTGTCAATTCATGGAATTGGAGTTGCAAATGTAGGGTATACACTTACATTCTTCTGGCTAGATACAGACACACACATACACACACACACACACACACACACACACACACACACACACACACACACACACACACACACACACACACACACACACACACACACACACACACACACACACACAGTTGACTGCAGTGAGAACAGAACCCCCTACCTATCTAGGTATACAGACTACATATGTCAGTACTTTACACAAGCACCATGGCACAAGTCTGACTTTTACACAGCTGCAGGACAACTTATAGTGGTTGACATCAGCACCGGATGTTGGAGATAAGATGTTGGGAGGCCTGTATAGGTTCATATGAGGTAAGTAGGCTAATGGTCCTACGGCCTTTATAAGCTTAGCCATGTAAAACCCCAAGTAGCCTTAACGATCGTTACGTAGTCGTTGTTAGCAGAGTGATTTAGTGATCAGCGTTGACTGCCCTTGTTCATGACAGACATAGGTGCCACCCCTTTGGTGAATTTGTGGTCATCCATCCAGTTGTCAAGGTTGCACTACAATCGGGTCATTGAGGAGCTCTGCTTCACAGGGAGTGTGAACCTATTGCAGAGGACCAGCAATCACTAGGTTATATATCTGTCTCACCAGCATGTTCTGTTTATGTCACAGGCTAGGTTGAGATCCCTGGAGTGAGTTATACCTGTCCCATCTGATTTGCGGATGTGCCACATTTCCATTAGGGCAGAGTTTGAGACTGCTGTGTAGGCCACACACAGGTCACTTTCCAGCAGCCTGTATGATACTGAATACAGTGAGAGGGCCTTTAGTCTTTCCATGTATGACATGTTTTGGAGACCCTGGATTCTCTTAGTCAAAAACCTCCATGGTCTCTCCAGTTGTTGCATGTGTCTGGTGAGGCACATACAGAAGGGAGCATTGTACTGAATTAGTGGTCTGATAAGGGTTGTGTACAGCAGAGCTATGACCTGCCTGTCTTGGATGCAATGCTCTTATTTATGAGGCGTGCAGTGTAAAATGCTTTTCTTACCACAATGGACACATGGTGATCGAAGTTTTGATTGCTATCAACCTATGATCCCAAGTCTCACACCAATGAGTTTGAGTTTAGAGGGCTGCTATATATATAATAATTAGCAGGGGCTACTTTTTTGCTAAAGGAGACAATGAGGCATTTTTTGTGTGTTAATTTACAGTCCATGAATTTTGCACCAATCATTTGTCTGCATCAGCCCTTTCTGTAAATTGACAGTAAACAGCCCTAATACATGTTGATATTTACTTTGTATAGCACAACTGTGAGCAGCAGGTCTGTGCATCAAAGATACACATTTCCATGTATTTTCCTGTTTCCCATACTTAAGCAGTGCACAAACATAAGGTGCATTGTTAAAATTTTAACAGTTAGTATTGGGTGTATGAAATACACCTTCTCCTTAGCTGAATCTGTGGCAGCATGTGTAAATACATTGACATATTTCTTTTTGAGCCCAGATGATACTGGGTTTGAATCCAAGTGCATCTAATACTTTCAAATAAACAGTGATAATGCAATAACATTATTCTTTATAGTAGATTCAGCATGTGTAACTGTGTTTTGAGATAGCACAGTGGGGTTAAGCGGCATTGTACAAAGGTAGCCATAGCACTGCAGAGTTTCTCATCATCACTGGGCATTGGTGCACACTGCCACACTCCATGCAAATATAGAGGCCACAAAGTGAAGGGATCCATTGCTTTTTCTGGAACTTGTGTGAGTTGTGTGTAATTCAAGTTTTTGACCAGATTATAGTTGTTAAAATATGGTGTATAGGAAAGTGGTGAAATGGGGAGCAAGCAGGGAAAGAACAAGGGTAACACAATACAGGAATGTGCAGTAGGGAGGTAGGAATGAACCATAGCTATCCATTTCTTCAACATAGTAAACTGAAAATATGTGCAGAAGAATAACTGAATTTGAACTATCACCACCAGAAAGAGGAGTGACAACAATGTAATCATGTTGTGTAGGCCAATTGGACTGAATCTAGCGTGTCAAGAAGACACATGTGCAAAATGGAGAGCTATGTATGGGACAATACTTTTTTGTGGGACAGGTGCCCATTTTTTTTTTATTCAGTAAGAGTAATATTGGTTAAGGGATATTGGTATTTCTGGGTCAGGTAAGTTGCACAGGTGAGGATGCAAATGTAAACAAAGAAGACATGACTCAGGGATGGTGAGGGACACAAATGTTTGGGGGACACCATGATTGGGGTGAGGGAGGGGACAACCCAGGTTCGTGACTGTCAAACATGGAGACAGATTCTAGTCCTCAACCACTGGACTGTCATCACTATCCCCTTACTCTACTGGTGGCTGGAGTGCTTGACATCTTCACCTCACTCATACCAATAGAAAAAGCAGCCTCCCTATCCAATGTAGGCATACATCAGTAGTTTGGTGCACAACCCTATGCACCAACCCTTGTATCTCCTGACAGGTGATGAAATCCCCACCTCTGCCACTACTCCCAGAGGGTACCACAGCACTAGCTGCCAGGGCAGTATTACCTGAGGGCACAGGTAGTACAGGGGCAGCAAAGGCAGTGCTGCCAGGTTGGGTCTCAGATGTGCTGTGTATATGTGCTGAAGCCAGTGGATTGGGGCAGGCTGATTCACTGGGGCTGGCCTACCTCACTCTGCTGTAAAGCATTTAGTGATTTGTTATTGATGGATGACATGGAGACATTTTGATGACACATAGAAAATAAAAAAAGAGATAAGGGTTGGGGTGAAAGAAAAAAGAGATAAAAGTACATTATATGTGACATACATTGACACAATTATATATCTATTTTATCTGAAGTAGTACATTTAAGTATACATCCTAAAAACTACACACTATAACTACAGATTGATGAAAGTTATATTTGAAATGCACATATGCTTGGTCCAATTATACAGATTACAGTTAACAGCAGGGCATTTATGTCACTTGTACAGAGTTTAATTTTATGTAATACTATTAAAGAAATGCAGTATTGCATAGTTGTTAGTCATGGTATTTGAACCCACAACTTCTGACTACAGTCTTATACTTTACTCCTAAAGTTGCCAGAAACCAGGAAACAAACACGCGAAAAAAGCTCCAGACCAACAGGAACACCAAGCCCAAGAATTCCTTGGGCTTGGTGTTCCTGTTGGTCTGGAGCTTTTTTCGCTTGTTTACTCCTAAAGTTGGATTGTGCTACAGACTATTGCATGCATGCATGCATGCTTTTACAGTTAGGATATGCATGATTAATTTGCTACAACTGCATAAAAACTCCAAAATCTATCTTTAGCTTTTAAAGCTACAAAAATACTTCTCTTGTGCTGCATACATACCACTTGCTTCCCTCAGTTTCTCCATTCAATCAGCATGAGCATGGCAATTAAACTCTATTTTGGCATTAGCTGTGGAAACAATAGACAATACCAGAAGAGCATTATGCATACCAGTCTTGCCTATATTTAGCTTTTTATGTATTACAAATACCCTCTTATTATCACACACAGCTGTGAGATATCAGCAGTTTGACACTCAGTCAACCATTGGTTGAGGGTATCCCTCTTGTGCCTCTGTAGGTCATTAAAATGATGTCTACATTGTTTTCCAATGTATTGGGATACCAGTAGCATTAGATGCAGCCTGAACCAAACTACTCCTAGCCTCAGACTTGTACCAACAGCCAGAATAGTCCCTATGCAGAAGCCTTTGGCTGTGATGTTTTACCAGGAGTCTTATGAATTTCTTGGATTCCTGAACACCCCACCTCTGTGCCCTAAACTGGGCAACTTCCCCTCTAACTCCAGACATGTCTAATACCCAAGCTAAAGCAATGGCAACTAATGATTTCCCTCTAATTCTGGTTGTCGCATTTCTGGTAGTGTGCAAACCTGAACAACAATGTCAATTGCATTTGCGCAATGTTAAGCAGAGAGTAGCAGTGCCAAGCAGGGAGGAAATACATATTTTAAACTGGAAGGTTAGTCTGACACTTGACCTTAGTTTGAGTGGTGTCTGCTGCTGTAGCTTGGAAATATATTTTGAAAATTGGAAGGTAACTGTTAGGTGTGTTAAGTTTGCAGACATGCACTGGGGCATAAATGTTATGACCTGACGCATATTTTGGGGCTTTATACACTGACAGAATTGATTTTTAAAGTGTGAGATTCAAATCTAAGCATAAGAGAAAACATATTTTCTTCCACAGTACTAATTTTCCATCTTTGACACAGAAGAAGTGCGGCTCAGACATGGTAATGAATCATTTATAAATACAGTTGACAGTTTGAGGTGTTACATATGTACCTGACAAGGTCCTTATATATAGATCCAGTTGTGTATGTGTCTTATTTAATTGTAAAGACCATCTAAGTCCAGACAGCAGAATTATACTTACGAAAATATAGTAGACAGTATACCCTCAGTCATGCATCTGAAAACATAATAAAGGTGTCTTATCCTTCATACATATACTTCATATCAGCTCCTCTATCTAAAGTGTTATAAGTGAGAGTTAATATAATGGGAAATGGGACAACAATTAACATGTCTGGAATGTCCTGTATTAAAACCCAGGACCATGTGTATGGCAGTCATACAGTTACACCTGTTGTCATAAAAATGTTGAAATAACACTTGTATATTTTTCAGTTCATTGTTATAAACTGGACTGTGACAACAGTAAATGTAGGGTGCACACCCTGTACTAGAACCGAGGACCATCTGTATTCCAGCCTTACACTTACACCTGCTGCCACAGAAATAGTTACATGACAGTTCCATAATTTCCTAGTCATTCTTAAGTTGTCTGTGTTAACCATTGTGCAATGCTGTTTAGCATGTTTGTGTGGTGCCCAACAGAATTAATTGAAGATATCCATTTTCAGTTATTGACTGTTTGTATCCTGTCTGCAGGTGTTTGATGGCTGCAGGCATTGGGGAACTTTGCTAACCACTGCACATTGTTGCTTAGCAGCGCTGCACCATGAAAAGTAAAAATTGCAACAATGTATACTTTTCTCAATGCAGTCAACTGTGCCTGTATTTGTGTGCGTGTCCGTGTGCATGTGTGTGTGTCTCTAGTCAGAAGAGCAGAAGTGTGTATCCTACAGTTACCATTCCAGTTCCATGGACTGGCAGTATTTTGATACTTGCCCATGCCTACACATCTATTTCATGCAGGCTTCCCAACATTTTCTCTCCAACATGCCCTGCTGATGCCATCCACTATAAGCTGACCTGCAGTCTCTTAAAAGGCAGATTCTCCTCAAAAGACACTGCTGATGTCATCAGCTTTATCTGATTTGTGGATATGCACTAATCCCATTAGGGCAGGGTCAGAGACCAGCATGGAGGCCAGGCAGAGGTCACCTCATCTTATATGACACAGATTACAGTAACATGGCTTTCATTCTATGCAAATCCATCATGGCATAGTTTGTAGGCCCTGTGTTATCTTGGCAAGAAACCCTGTGGTCCCTTCATAGTGTTCTGATGAGGTTCAAGTACAGTGCTGTCATACAATGCTAAGTTCTGAATATGATGTTGTGACCTATGATGTGCACGGCATAGGCTTTCAATACCAGTGTGGGCACTTAGAGGTCAGAGTTCAGATTGCTATCTACATGTGTTCCCAATGCTTGCATCACTGGGTTTCAGCATACAAGGATTGTTGTCAATGCTGTAATTAGCATGGAATTACGCTTTTCTGAAGAACACAATAAGGACACATTTCTGCATTTATTTGTAGATCCTGTGTCTTTCTCATCAAACATTTGTCTGTGTTAGCCTTAGTTAGTTAGATGCAGTATCTTATCATCATTGGTGGACTTAATGATTGCACCTAATATGCAAGAATCAGCAAACTTTGCAAGCCAAGGGCCATATACTTTAGCCTGAAATGTCAAGAAATAGATTCCCAACAGTAAAGGGCCAAGCACAGATCGCTGGGGTACGCAAGTGGTGACAGCTCTACTGGTACTGGTTGATTCACCAACTTTCACATTATGTGTTCTGTCAATGAGACAGTTGGTTACTCATCTAGTGATGTAAGGGTTAGTACCCAGCTGGGAGAGTTTCTCAATGATACCTGAGTGAGAGATTGTGTCAAAACCCTAGGCCAGATCAAGATAGGCACTATGCACTGTCTTACCTCTATCCAGGCCTATCGCACAGAATCAATGGGATGTAACAATATCAAAGATTGCCTATGGTATGACTCAGCACATACATCTTCCTGGTATGGTTGAATACACATTTCAACACACTGTCCACATGGGCTATTTTCCCGTAGAAGGATATACATCAACATGCATCCATCTGAGTTGGGAAGGACAGCATCTGATGCATGCATTTATAGACAAATCCTGACTCTCCTCAACTGAAAGGTAGACCAGCATGTCATCATGGACCATTTGAAAATTGATACTAGTAATCCCTGTTGTGTGCAACATACCTGTGTCAATTGTCAATGCTACATCATGTCTGTTACATCTGATAGATCTCCTCAAAGAGGTCATTGAGGGCAAGCATGATGACAACACTATCATCCTGTTGAACTTGACCAGGCCAAGGCATTTGACACAAATCCTATCAGGTAGTCAATCAACACTTTTAGATGTGACCATAAACAGCTATATCACCACGTGGGTAGATCAGTGGAGCACATACATGGTCTCTAACTATGTTGAAATGTATGAAGTGGCCCATATCTCAGGTCCAGTGATCAGGTCCATACATCAGTGCTGTCTGCTAGGCCATTTTCTATCCATTATTTAAGTAACGGACATCACAGATGACATACACATCCTGCATCCAAACAGCTGCCTGAGGGACTATAGATTGTGGGCAATCATTGACTCCAGCTGTGATATTAATATAATACAAACAGTATCAACACATACCAAATATTGCTGCCACAGCCATGACAACACCTGCAATGACAAGAAAACATGGGGGGATTTTTTTATGTCAGGGAAAACAAACATACAACCCAAGTATAATGTGGACATCCATCCTACCCT
Organism: Protopterus annectens; assembly: GCF_019279795.1. Classification (NCBI taxonomy): domain Eukaryota; kingdom Metazoa; phylum Chordata; order Ceratodontiformes; family Protopteridae; genus Protopterus; species Protopterus annectens. The sequence goes on along the minus strand of NC_056744.1, from coordinate 1,043,084,334 downwards.
GGGGTAGATGGTAAGTGGAACATGTATCAGCATGTGGTGACAGTGCTGACTACTGCCTTGTATGCAACACAGGTACTGACTAAGTAAAAGACATCCACATCAGAGGCCATAATACCTCCATAGCTCCCAGCCTTCATCACACCAATAACTGAGTACAATGCACCCTTCTTCATGTATATATCTTCCAGTGATTTGCAAGCAAAGTGTACTACCTTTCAAACAGTGAGCTATCACTCAGTCTTTTGGCCATACATAGGTATTTTTGTGGCATTAACATTACTGTCTGATGGTGTGGAACCCCCATCAAGTTGTTACAACAGATGCATGTGCGCTACCTGTTTTGGTGAGGCACACAATACATACATAAATGTTTGACAACATTAATGGCATGGATAACATTCATGACAGTCTGGATTGTGATATATATATATATATATATATATATATATATATATATATATATATATATATATAAAGTGTGGACATATCATAATAGTTGTACAAATGTAAAAAACAAAGACAAACCACACTGGCAACTGCTTTTGTGAATTAGCGCTTTCGTTTACTGGCAAATTGTAAACTTCTTCAGATAAAACAGCCATCTTAGTACATTGCTTAAATAGTACAATATATTCTGATGTCATAAATTGCATAATTAATTAATTACTTAATTAAACAGCAAATTTTAAAGAGGAAATGCCCATATAAGACCACAATTTTAAATATTTACTGCATTATATTAGCAAATATTATTAATAAAGAAGTTAACATACAAATCAATGTATACATATATTAATAGTGTAAAAACATAGTAGTAATAACTACCTACATAATGCTTTTAATTTCAACAAACTTTTTATTGAAATCATTTCATTCTTTATTAATAATATTTGCTAATATAATGCAGTAAATATTTAAAATTGTGGTCTTATATGGGCATTTCCTCTTTAAAATTTGCTGTTTAATTAAGTAATTAATTAATTATGCAATTTATGACATCAGAATATATTGTACTATTTAAGCAATGTACTAAGATGGCTGTTTTATCTGAAGAAGTTTACAATTTGCCAGTAAACGAAAGCGCTAATTCACAAAAGCAGTTGCCAGTGTGGTTTGTCTTTGTTTTTTGGATTTTATCAGTTTTTGAATTTTTCTTGTGGAGTTGTACAAATGTGTTTGTGCAGAATCATTTCTGATCACTCTAAATCACATATATTATGTCAGAGGCATGGTTACTGTTGGTATTGTTCTGATATTGTCCATGATTGTGGTTGCTTCTTTTAATGTTGTCCATGAGCCTTTACCCGTGTCCCACTTGCTGGAGACTTCTGCTAAGATTACGCTCATATTCAGGCAAATCAGTTTGCACAGCTTCACGATATATATAGCATAACCCAATCATATGTCAGATCCCTGACAGTTGTTCTCTGCATTATTCATGTAAGGATGATTACCTCACACAGACATCGTCCCAATTGTTATGTCACCTTGTGTGACAGTCACATAATACACATTTTCACTGTGCAGTCCCTACTGTAGATTGATATGTGCTTGGTGTTGCTGCTACAACTGTCTTCCATTAATATGCCTCATCTGCTGTGCATTAGGTTGTTTCACCTGTCCTTTATCTCTTTGTTCATTCCTACAATTCATCTGTGTCTCTATTCAATGCACACACTTCCCCTGAGTGTTTATTTTATGTGGCAGTGCCTATACCTTTACAGATCATTTATACAGCTTCATTCAGTACAGAATACAAAGAATGAGATTTCACAACACTCTACATTGTAAATACACTATTCTGTACTGTATTTGAACCATATACTTAACATTCATACCTCTCAACTGTCCAGATTTTCACAGAATGTCCAGATGTCTTCCTTACCAGATTTGTGGTTTTCTGCCATATCACTGGCATGATCTCAGGACTGATGTGACTCAATAATTACACACAGTACATTTGAGTCTCAGACTTCAAAACACTCAGAACATGTATCTTAACACAAACCTTGGTTATTCTAGAACATTTCTATTGGCAAATATGTCAAATATGTCCATTTTTCCTGGGTCATTGCCCCCCCCCCATTATGTTGGCTTTTGTGCAGATGTCTTGCATTAAGAGACTGAGGGGTCTATTTTATATATTCGAATGCTTAAATGTTTTAATCACTAAAGATCGAGCTTTAGTGATCGAACATTTAAATGTTCGAATATTTTTAAAACATGAAAAAAAAAAACTAATCAAAAAGCAGGGGGGCAATATACCAACTCCAATATCGCGCTAAAGTGTAGGAAATGTGAAATGTTCCATTTCTGCACTGTAGCACACTGAAGTGCTATCTCTGAGTTGGTATATTTAAGTAGCGGGGGTGTGGGCGGTGCAATGGGGCTTGCCCCCATGCTAACACCATTTACCTTTTCTTTTTTTTTAAATATTTATTTTTAATATATTCTAACATTTAACTGTTCGATCACTAAAGTTCGATCTTTAGTGATTCGAACAATTAAGCGTTCGAATATATAAAATAGACTGGAGACTAAGAGCTATCTGTGAAGCCCTGGTGATCATTATAGCATTCTGTATAAAACTGTGGACCTTTAGTGCTCTGATTTAAACAGGAGTGCTACCCGTGTTTTCTTATTAAAACCTTGCTTATTTACATTTAAATGTGGTGTGCAGCATGAATATGTAATGAGTGCAAACGCATCACCACGCACACATGTAAACTCCATGTAGGCTTCATGTGAAGCCTACATGGAGTTTATTGAATTCCAGGGATTATATTTTATTTATTTAATTTATTTATTTTGCATTTAGTTACTGGGAAACTCCGACTGTTGACAAGTCATTTTTCAGCAGACGCCTGGGAAGAAAAGCTCCGTGATTATGAACAATAATTTTTACAATAATGAAAGAATTAATAACACCAAGTACAGATGAACAATAATTGTTACAGTAGTAAAGAAACTCACAAAACATACATAGAAGTAAACATATGCAGTTTTACAATTTACAGAAAACATTACGAACAAGAAGGATTTTACAAGGATACAAGTTTTGTTAATGGCAATCATCTATTAAAAATGAATAATCACAAAAGCCTCTGCATCATCGCCCTTTATATCCCACCCGGAAATAACATCTCAACCCTTGAAGACATACTCCAATGGGCCTCAGGTGAAATTAAACTTGAAACTTACATACTAGGTGATGTAAACATTGACTGAATAAAATCAATAGTCCCATACCCTCCCTATCCATTAACCTCTTTAACTTTACTCAAGTAACCCACTCTATCACCAGATCCAATAAAACAAATCCCCCAGGATCCACTCTTGACTGGATCTTAGTCACCCTTCCAAATAAAATTACCAACTATGGCACCATCCCTAACTCTATTAGTGAACACCTCCCAACTTTCATTTACCGTGCAACCACCTCCCATCCACATCAACATCAATATATTGAGACCCGTAACCTAAGTAAATTTGACCGCAAAACCTTCTCTAACTATCTCAAACAAATGAATTGGAACATTCTAAAAACCCTTTCTCTCAATAAAGCCATATACCACTTTAATTCTACTTTCCTAGATGCACTAAATTCCCTAGCTCCACCAAGGAAAAAAAGAGACAAATCCTGGAAGCTTTACAAAAGAATACACTTCCTGAAACCCTTCTCCAATATACACAGCTCCATAACTTTGCAAAAAAACTAATCTTCAAAGACAAAATATCCTACTACACTAAGCTCCAATCCAACCATCCCGAAAACTCTAAGCTTTTTTGGAACTCCATACACTCACTCCTCGACCTTCTCCAAAAATAACCCCTATCCGGACCCAAGTAAATCTGACCTTGAATTAGCCTCACTATTCAACTCTTTCTTTATAGAGTCAATATCCAACCTAACAAAAACTTTTGCCAACAATGACCCATCTCTCCTACATTCCACCTCATCTAAGTCCCCAAATAATTCTCCCCTATGCTTGAGCTTAAACCTGTCTCCACTAACTACATAAAAAGACTTCTATCCAAACTTAAACCCTGCTCCAATGAACCTGACAACACCCCCTCTTCCTTTCTCAAGTCTGCTGCCAGTGGTATAGCTCTCCCAATTAGTATCCTAATTAATGGATCCATAAAGGAATCCTAAGTCCCTAAACTCTGGCATTCTGTCTTTATTCTTCCTCTGCACAAGGAAGGCAAAACACTAACATTTCAAACTTCCGCCCTATAGCCCTTCTTTCTCCAATCTCCAAAATCCTAGAAAAATGCACCCACCTCCAACTTATGCCTTTTTCTGACTAAAAAAACAACTTCTTACCCCTACCCAACATGAATTCTGATGAGGACATAGCACCATAATAGCTCTACTCTCATTCTTAGAAACTGTCAATCAATCCCAAGATTCTGGGACCTTAGTATCTACAGTGCTCCTGGATCTATCTAAAGCATTTGATACTGTTCCCCATAAGCACCTTCTAAGTCACCTCTCAAACCTAAAACTCTCCCAAAACACACTTTCCTGGTTTTCAAGCTATTTGTCAGATAGATCCCAGGCTGTGAAATGGAAAAAAGGCACCTCACCTTTCTTACCCACCTACCGGGGTACCACAGGGGTCCATCCTCAGACCAATGCTGTTAAATATTTTTATCAATAACTTTTCATTCTGCTGTTCCTAATGCCAATTTTATCCAATATGCAGATGACTCTACACTTGTCTGCTCGCCTCTAAACTCCCTGAACTCCTATCTAAAACTCAGACTGTCTTCTCAACTACTGAGATCTGGATGCACCAAAATCACCTTTCTCTCAATGCTAACAAATCTAAAATACTACTATTCACACCCTCAAAATCTTTCTCTTTTGATAAAAATTCCTTCCAAGTCCTTAGCCAAAGCAACTCTCCGATCAAAGTAGTTCCCTTTGCCAAACTACTTGGTGTAACTATAGATGAACACCTCAAGTTCGACATCCATATTCAGCAAAATATAAAGAAAACCCACCAAAAACTAGATATGCTATACAGGAACTACCACTTCCTCTCTACTTCTACAAGGCATACTCTGGCCTCCTCTTACCTCCTTCCCTCCCTTCTGTATGGCGCCCCACTACTAACTAACTATCCTCTTCCATTGCTTCCAAACTTGAAAGCGGTTATAACAAAATTTCTAAATTTGCCACCAAAACCAAACATTCCACTCATCACTGTGTTGCCCTCCAATCCTTCAACTGGTTAGAATTCACAAATCACCTAGCATTCCTCCAGCTCACTACATCACATACACTAATATTTAATCCAGCCAAATGCCCTGTTCTAATTAACATCCTTCCCTCATACACCCCAAATAGAACTCTCAGATCTGAACACCAAAACAATTACTGTCCACAAACCTAAACATCCTGCTGGACAACTTCTCCTCTCCTTCGGTAAGAAATTCTCCATTCCACGCTAAGGACAATGTCAAACACAAACAACTTCAAAACTGAGCTTTACACCTACCTCTCCTCCAAATGGAAATGTAACTGCATTCTCCCTACCTAGAACTCTTTAACAAAAGCCTCTGGGATGATATCCTCCTGAGTTCTTAAGCACCTTATAGCTGTCTATAACCTTCTGTAGCTAATTCCCATACAATCTCTCAAACTGTAAATACTGTAAATAGCTTTTGACTTTTGACTTTAACTGTGTGAATTTGTTAAAATGTATCTGCACTATATTTTTCCACTACGGGCAATATTGCTCACGCTTTGTATTATTTTATATGTATTTGTATTTCTACTTTTATTTTTATTGGACTGCTATCTTTACTGTAATCTGTTTCATGTAGCTTTTCTCCCAGGACCTCCACTGAAAATGGCCTCTCTGGGCCCAGTGGACTTCCCCGGTAATCAAACTGGAAATAAATAAATAAATGATAATAGACAGTTTAAAAATAAGGGATGGAATCTAAATACTGGAGGTTTGAGAAGGACAGTAAATCATAAGTATCATAAGTCTGAGAACTTTAGTGTTTTCCCTGTATTACCCAAGTCAGGGATGCCAACAGGAAGTTTTAGACATAGCTGAGGAAAGAAGGAGGATTTTGCTGTATTGTTGATTGGTGCTAACCAGATGTAACACAAGAGCAGAGCCATGAATTGGTGAGGCGAGCTTTTAAAGATTTTTTTGAATCATGTAATTGAGGTTGTATTTGTTAAGTTGGGGGTAAGAGATTTTACTTTTACTTATAGAATTTGGGAAAAGGGAATCACCTGCTGTATTATTGGCTTTAGTTATAACCAAGAGAAGTTTATTATTGGATCGTAGTACTCTATTACTGCTGTAGGCCTTAATTCATTTTTTCGGGTATGGGAGTTTTAGAGGCCATATGCAATTTTATGGGCTAAGCTAAGTTGGTTATAAAGGAGGAGATGTGGTAGTTCTAACCATTTAAGTTGTTTTAGAGCTATGTAATGGTGAGACCTATAAGGAGTGTCTGTGGCAAATCTAACAATTTTATTATAGCATGAATCTAGCTTTCCAATGTCAGTTTTTCTTAAGATTGGTGAGAACTGGAGAAGCATAGGTAAGTGTTGAGAGGAGGTATATGTAAGCAATTGTTTTTTTAGTAGTTCTTGTAATAAATTGCTTGTTTCTGTATAGGACACCCAATTCTTTGTGGACCTTCTTTATGGTTTGGCAGATGTGAATGTCAAATCTCAAATTACAATTGATTTTGACCCCAAGTAATTTAGTGTGGGTGATGGGTGAGATAGTGATGTTATTTTTAGATGTGATGTTAAAAGGGGGGGAACATGGAGTGTATCTAGTTGAGTGGAAGACCAGCAGTTTAGATTTATTAGGGTTTAAAATAAGCTGGGAATTACAGATCCAAAATTCGACAGAGGGAAAGGAAACTTGTGTTAGTGAATGAAGATCTTGAAGGGAGTAGTCAACATATATTAATGTGGAATCATCTGTGTATTGTTTGGCAGTAGCTTGTAGGGTAGAGGTATGAATGTTATTAGTGAAAAAAGAGACTAGTAGGAGACAAAGGATGGAGCCTTTGAGAACACCTAGTGTTACTGGAAGTAAAGAGCAGAGGTCTTTCTGCCATTGCAATGCTCGCTGTCTACCTGATAGATAGCTTTGAAACCAGGCAATAATATTTTCATTGAGATTAAGATCAGAGATAACATTAATATGTATTCCAGGAGAAGGCGAAGGCCGAGGTACCAGAATTAAAAAACTTGTCAAACATTTTTTGCTGTTCGTGTTGTGTTCCAGTATTCAAGGTTACTATTTTGGAGTTTTGGAGTTGGTTGGTTTTGTGGTCATAACAGTAATATGTTTCTTATGTGCAACGGTATCAAATTTTCTGTAAACTGTTTTGTAAAGTGTCTTGTGAATATTGTAACAGTTACGTAAATTGTATTGTTACATTTTGTAATATTTGAAACTTTCCTCTTTTGGGATTTCTCTGAAAATGTCTCTTCCAAGCTAAACCTACCAAGAAACATAAATAAAATAAATTAATAAAAAAATACTTTATGCCATGAATGTGCAGTCTATTATGGTGTTGCTGACTGTTATACAAGTGTTTATTACATATTTTAAGTAGTGCTGAGGTCCAGGGAATTATTTTGTCATAGGCAAACAAAAGTGACTGAAATACATTTGAGCTATAAGCAAGTCAATACAAACACCATGAGGCACTGAAAATATAGCATCCTGCATTTAGTAAGCATATTGTTTGGATTTGTTTTATTTTATTTTTTCAAATTCTATAAAATCAAGTAGAAATGAATGCCTTTTTATCAACAAACATTGGTTAAATAACTTTAAACATGGTCCTAGTTTTCAAAAAAGTATGAGACAATCAAACACAGGATTAAATAATGATTCTCTTAAACAATGTATATCCTTAACAACCTAAGGTTAGCAGCCAGACAATATGCCTAGATAATGCAAGCAGCAAAGTCAATTATTAACAATTTATGTTTATGCGTATCCCACTGCCTGACAGAAGTATTATCCTGCAGCTGTTGTACATGTGCAGGCTTCAGAGATCTTTATACTGTTTGCCTTCAAAAAACTATTAGTTTCATATTTCTCTTTTAAAATGGCATGTTAGGTTTTTTTTCAGTATGATGCAGTTTACTTCAAAATATTTAAAAAATATCTGTTCCATGAGAAATGAACAATCAAGACCCTATGACAATTTCAATTTATTAATTTAGCTAATAATTTAGCTAATTTTTCACTGGGTTTCTGACCCCTTTCAGTAGTGGCCTTTGCCAGATGCAGTCACACTTGCAAAGAGTTGTTTTTTTAGGTACCTACACAATTACAATAAAATTAACGTACAGACTGGCAGTGTTGTAGAGGCAAATGACACAAAGATATAAGTTGTTAATGCTGAGTGTAGCCATGTTCAGACTGTTCCATACTGGCTCCCTCTCATCATGGTGTGTCTTCACTATACAGCCAAGTGTCTGCCATTGGAGCTGTGCCATCAGGCAGCCTGAACATCTGAGTTTGGGTCACCTGAGCTAAAGTTTTGGCTTTAACACTCTGTGTCAGCAATACAGGCTTCGGCCCAGCATGAGGTTAACCTGGCCCTGACTATATGTGATCACAGACCCTACATACACAAAAGAGAGTCTTCCTATTTAAGAGTTCATTTTTTCATAAGTTATTTATAGAACTGGATATGCTTAAACTATTAATTTTAATAACCGTGTTAATTTTGATTCATGATTATATTCTGTGATAATGAGCACTTATTCTTGAATGCCTTGATTTCTATACCATGTTTTTTATTTGTTTATTTACTTCTTACACAGCTTTTTAATAAAAATAATAATAAAATTGTTGCTGTTGTTTTATTCTTAGAACAATTTCATCTGAATTATTTATGTAAGTTATACTTGAAGCATATTTCTTTGCTGCAAAAAGTAGTTTGACACAGCTACAAATCATTTGTTGAGTCTGGGCTAAACCTAATTTTTCTTTCACAATTATAATTTATTCCATGTTGTCCTTTCTGTAGCTTCATTTATTTATCTTGCTTTAATGATATTTAGATTCACTTCAGAAAGTATGCATGTTTTGCATATTGTCATTTCTGAGCCCACATACAAATCCATCTGTTAGTGAATTATTTGTTTTTCAGTAAGAACACAATGGTCATAAATCTTCCTCAATTCAGCTAAGTATATGTTCTGCCTTTTTCTCTTCTCCTTGATGGTGATCTTTTTTGTAGAGTCTATATCTTTCAGCTGTCAACAAACACTTGGGTGATAAATGATTCTGTAACAGTTTCAGTTTAGTAAGCCTTTCATTGGTGGTTCTACTGGTGCTGTAAATACATCACCTATGAGACTTTCCTCTAATAACCATGTATTTGTGAACATAAATATCATTTGGGTAAATGTACAGCTTAATGTCTTTCTTTCTGCCAATTTTTCTTTCAAAGCCACATGAAAACAGGTTAAAAATGTAATGGAGTGGCATATTCTTATTTAGAGACAGATACGTAAAAGTGAGATGAATGATAAGGAAAATGGAAAAAAGGCAAGACTTGTAATTTGAGACTGTAACTTGTAATTTATTCCATCTGAATTTTAAATGGTGCAAAAAATTAACACACACGATATGTGCATTAGACAGTAGACTAATAACTCTATTGTAGCCCACCCCTCAAACAAAAAAATGACATACAGGTCCAGATTTAGAAAAATCACTTACACATATATGAAAAAGAAAAATATAACAGTAAAAGAAGAGTAATGTGACCTGAAGATGATTATCAATATAGCAGAGAGGCATTGCACAATGGAGTCAAACTAATCAGAGAATTTGCTAGCACTGCCCCCCCCCCCAACACGCACATGTAATGAGTAGCACTGCAAGATGGAGATAATGTGACCTAATGAGTCTAGAAGCATGCATGAATCATGCTTATGACAAAGCACATTCAAGTGTACATCAGCACTCTGCTACAAGCACAGCTGAGAACCTTGATAAGGCATAAATGAGAAAGAAATAGATGCATAGCTCAGTCAGAAATGGTGAAAGGCAACTACAGGAATACAAAGAGGAAGGAATGTTAAAGTGGTATAGGGAGGGCAGAAGGGAGGGATGTAATTTTTGTGTGGAGACAGATGCCCATTTTTCAGAGTTTCATAAAGAGTAGGGGAAGTTAACAAGGGGCAGGGGAGGAGAGGATTGTGGTTATAGGGATGGCTGCAGAGGCAGAATCAAAATCAAAAGATATGCAGATAAACACAAGATGCAAATCAAGTTGGAAATAAAAGGAGAGACAGAGGCAGAAAGAGGGAAGGTAGCTGGTGATGGGGAGGCTTGGACTACAAGCCAGGGAGGGAAGTGGCACTCAAAGAAAGGGTAGACCATGATAAGGGACTCCATGAATTAACAACTGACTGCCTTGCTGCACAATGCTGCAGCTAACTTGACATTAATCACACCCCTTGATGTAAGCAGGGAGTTATACACTTTGCAGTTATATGAAGACATGCTCCAGGCTGCCACTGTGGGAGCCCAACTGCCAGTCCATCGGGGCCATCACCAAGCCCTCTACCTCCTGTTAGGTGATATAAAGTGACATGGTGGCAGAAATTTCTGACGAGGAGCCTGCACTCCCTCCCTCATAGAAAAAGAGAAAGAAAAAGCTCTGCAAAGAGGCTTGCTTGGAGACAGCTGGGAAACCAGGTGATGGCAAAGTTGTCTCCTGATATCATAATATATCCACTGCCATGGGAGACTATGCATAACATATGAACATAAATACAGAGAAAAAACAATAAATATAAAAATAAAAAGAGAACAATAAAGAGAGAATGAAACAAAACCAAAAAGAAATATTAGAGCATTTCCTGGAGGTCATAAAAGGTTGTTAAACATGTAAAAGAAAACAAAATACAATATACATGCCAGACAAAAGGTAAATACAGCATTAAGTTTGTCACAGGGGCACAGAGTAAATGCCTCCTACTCATTCATTTGTGTGTGTGACATGTTAACAGTGAATGTTTTGCAAGGAAAGAATGCTGGGACCACAGGAGCTGGCTTGAGACTCTTCAGGTGCTACAGTCAAAGTAGCCTACCTGACAGAATTCTGCAATACATCATGGAATCTATGCCATGGTTGGGACACAGTCACAGAAACCAAAACACCATACACATTAGCCCAGTGGTATAAACACCTATTTTCACCTCTGTAACATCCTTAAGTCTGTTGCCCCACCCACACAAAATAAACGTTTCTACTTGGATGTGAAGAGAGAAAAACAACAAAAAACAAAAAGAAAGAAACAAGCAAACAAAACGTCTCTTTTCCAAACTTGAAGAACAAAAAAAGCTCCTTTCTGCTCTCATAGATTATACCAAATACAGTTCTAATTGCAAATGTAGTACCACCTTTTATCTCTAAGTGCCAGTCACATCAATGCACATTGCAGGTAGCATATGATGCACATCAATGGGTAGCAGGCCAGAGCAATAGATCCTAATGCCACCATGTAACTGTATGTTACTGAATGGCATGCCAGTGTTGGAGTTAAACATCTTGGCCTAAATATACGTAACCACTCCAATCCATGTCCCAGTCTATGGTTGCATCATAGTTCCCATAGGGGCTACAAGTTTGATTAATAAACCTGCAGCTGCATAGGATATAATAAATATGTCTGCATATGCTCAGTGTACTTTGTGGTCATATGGAGAGACGGAATGCATTCTGTTATCCATTAAAGGCCTGGAATCGGAAGCCAGGTTGGATGGACCAACCCACATCTCTGCTGTGGATGCACCAGATGGGTATTATCTTATGTCTGTGACCCAGTTTAAAGATTATCTGTATCATAAGCTCAGTGATACACAGCAGCACCAGCTCCCTTCTACAAGTACATCTGGGATACAACCATGGTGGCAAAGAAGATGCATTCTTTGCATGGCTGTAATCAGTAATGTTGGTGTATCACAGGGTTGTTTGACTGAGTTGTAACAATAATGCTCACACTGTGTGATTACCTGTTTCTTTTCACAGTGCTAAAGTTTTAGTATCCTCCACCATGGGACAGGCATACCTCAAGCTGGCACTGCATCAAAATTGATGGTGATGGTGGTCTTATGGCAACAATGAGAAGCAGGTTTTGCTGCCAGCTAAACCCACTCCCACCTCACCCAGAGACAATGGCAGGACACATCATGCCTCACATACTTTATCAGTGGGCAGGGCAACTTCATTCTCTCAGCATGTACTTGCAGTGGACAATGGTGCATTCACAGATCATTGGGACAGGGATTCTGAAACACCAGCCAGTAATGATCACTACCATGCCTCTTAGCCACTGCCTAAGATAGATGGCAAAATGGGCACAAAGCAAGGGATGTAAAGAGCCAGCATCCAAGTACACATATGCTAACACTGCCATGGCAGAGATGGTAGCTGTGGTTTGTGGAGTGCTGAGTTACATGGGCTTTTATTGCCTATTTCACTGGTGTAAAAGCAGAAATAAATGCCAGCTCAAAAATCCACAATTTATTGTTAGCGCTTTCGTTAGCTCACAATGAAGGAACTTCTTCAGACAACTAAGTGCAGTACTAAACAATTTAAATACCACAGTTAATTATGACATCATAACCTCTCCCAAGCACAAATACAACTCCTAAAAGCCATTTAAAGAAATATATACCATACATGAAAATGCATATATTAAAAAAATATATATAATTATTAAAATTCACATACTGAAAAAAATAAATAAAAACATTTATATCACTGTCAATATTTTTGTCTGGTTAAAGATTTTAATTTTAAGACACATTTTAAGGTACAGGTATCATTTAAGCCAGGGAAGAAAAAGCATTAGTCTTCAATTGGCAAAATAGCTCCCTCTCCTCAAGCCTTAATTACCATGGTAGCCCCCTAGGGCTAACTTCTACTTTTTCAAGAATAGTGTAGTGAAAGCAGTGATCAGCTTGTTCCAATATGTGTCTAGCTAAAGCATTATTTTTATCCTGTTTGCTGATGGCATATTGATGCTCATAAATCCTTTGTTTAAAATGCCTCTCTGCCTTCCCAATGTAGAATATGGGGCATTACTGGCATCTTGCCAAAGGGGATGACTATAAACATTTTGGCGTTTAGCTTGAGGCCATGGCTCTGGCACCAGTTGTCTGTTTCTATGAGGCCCTTTTGGTGGATGCTTGTGTCGGCTGGAGTGTCGATTATGGTGCCCAGTTGTCAGTCATCTGCAAACTTAGTCAGCCACAGTCCTTCCGTGTTGGCCTGTACCTCCAAGAAATATATACCGAACAAGAGAGGTCCTAGGACTGAGCCTTGTGGGATGCCACTTGTAACTGGTTTGGAGTCTGACATGGCTCCAGCAATTCTAACCATGTGGGTTCTGTCCTTGAGCCAGTTTGCAACCCATCTAGTGACATAGGGGTTTATATTTAAGCTGGTGAGCTTATCTATAATGCCCGAGTGGGGTATTGTATCGAATGCTTTTGCGAGGTCCAGGTAGGCTGTGTGGACCACCTTTCCCTCGTCAATGGCCTTAGTGACTGTTTCAAAGAAATCAACCAGGTTTAAGAGGCAGGATCTGCCCTTAATAAAGCCAAACTGGGTAGGATCCAGTGTCTGTAGGTCCCCATTATCTTTATTTATGAGGTCCATGATGATCCTTTCCATAGCTTTGCAGACCAAGCTAGTCAGGCTTATGGGGCGATAGTTTCCAGGATCCATTGAGGCACCACCTTCGTGGAGAGGGACCACTGTTGCTGTACGCCACTCTTTGGGTACATATCCTGTAGTAAGGCTGAGATTGAACAGTAATTTTATGTTTGGGTTTAGCTCTTCTTGGAGTTCATGTAGGACGCAGCCCGGGACACTGTCTGGTACCATTGATGCTGTGTTTTTTTGCTTTGGAGAGGGCAGCTCTTACCTGAGCATCTGAGATGTCAGGGGGGCAGCACTCTGCTGGGATAGATATTTGCCCTTTTGGTGGGGGGGGGGATTGCGCTGAACCTGTCAGCTAGGATGTTGGCAATGTCTGTGGGTTCGGTGTATTTTTTGTCATTTTGGACTAATTCTCAGCATATCTGGGAATTCCCACCCAGGCTCCTAACATAACTAAAGAAAGCCTTGTGATTATCCTTAGTGTCCTGTGCAATTTTTCTCTCGAAGCTGGCCTTAAACGATTTTATGAGTGCCTGTAGCTTTTTGCTAATACAGATCAGAGATGCCTTCCCTTTTTGGGATTTTGCTCTATCATGTAGTAGCTTCCTCCTTCTATTGTATAGTTTGTTTATGGCTGGTGTCCACCAGACAGGATGTCTGCCTTTGGAGGATTGGGACTTGGTTTTATTTGGGATTGCATGATCCATGCATTCCTGAAGGTGTTCACAGAATGTGTTTATAAAGGATTCTGTGGTCTGGGCCATATTTTACACAGGCCCAGGGGCTTTGAAGGATTCCACCTCGGTTTTGAGGAGTGTGAAATTTGCATTAGAGTTTTCACTGTGGTTTTCAGGGCAGGGGGTGGAGTCGGGATGTGAATATCCAGTGAGATTAGTTTATGGTTTGATCTTACCAATGAGGGATACACTTCTGGTCTGGAGCATAGAGTCCCCATGTTGGTGATGATCAGGTCCAGTATGTTTTCCCCTCTTGTGGGAGTTGTAACAAATTGTTCCATAGCATTGGAGTTTATAAATTCTAGGAACCTTTGGGCTAGGGTGTTGGAGCTAGAGTAATGCTCCCAGTCTATGTTTGGGTAGTTGAAGTTGCCCAATATAATGGTGTTTGGAGAGACCTTCATATTTTCCAGTGTTCTCAGGAATGCAGAGTGGGGTTCCTGGGTTTGGGAGGGTGGTCTGTAGCAGGCTATAAAATGGAAGGCAGTTTTACCCACTGTTAGTTGCACATGGATAGTCTCCGATGCTTCGTGCTGTGCCACCAACCTGGAGGTGTGGGTATCTTTGAAGAATATTGATACCCCCCCCTTTTGTGGTTCGGTCCAAGTTTTGGGGCCGAAAAGCATGGTATGAGGTATAACCTGGTAGTGCTGGGGTGCTCTTGGGAGCCTTGAACCAGGTTTCTGTTACTGCACAGATATCAATGTTCTCCATGCTAAGGAGAGTTTTGAGTGCATGCATCTTGAGGTTTAGACTTCTGGCGTTGAGTAGCATTACTCTTAGTTTCTTATCCCTTGTGATACCTATGGAGGTGGGTTTGTCTTTTGAGCCTTGCCTAAAAAAGGCACTATGGGGGTAGCAAGAGCCTTTGCCAATATACGAAAGTCCAGGGGTGACAGGTGCAAGCCGTCCCTAGCGAAGCATCGTGGCTTGTCGAGCATGTCATCCCAGGCTGACAGGCATTGGATCCCCTTTGAATGACACCAATACTTAAGCCAATTGTTGAAATTGATCATCTTGTCTTCATATTGTGGCATCATTCTTGGTGAGGGTAAGATGCTACTCAAGGTCAGGGTCATACCGGCCTGGGCTACATGCTCAGAGAGCTCCTCTATGTCTCTTTTCATGTAGTCCAGGGAGGTACGTCTCAGGTCATTCACACCAGAATGGACAATGACTGAGTCATGTTTGTACTTGCCTTGGAGTGACCCGAGTGCTTGTGTTATGTGGCGGATCCTAGCACCTGACAGGCAGCTCACCGTGTCCTTCTCCTTGTTCAGCCTGGTGAGCGGGACGTCAGTGTGTCTGACGATGGAGTCACCTATTACAAGTGTATCAGGTGTGCTGTTTAGCCTTAAGGGCTGTGACTGTTTGGCACACTGGCTTTGTGAGCTATGTGTTGTACATGTTTTGTTTTGGGGTAGCGGTTGCTTAGGTGTCTGCTTTGGAGGTCTCTGCTGCTTAGGCAGATTTTTATTTAGAGCCTCCGAGTATGTTTTTGTGTGTTTATGTGTTTGGTTTGCTGTCGTGGTAGGTCTATGTGAGACTGGAATTGTAGTGAGTGTGGTTTCCTTCTCCTCCTGACTGGTTACGCCAGTACTGAGTTGAGAGAGCTTAGCCTCCAGTATGGCTATATGGTTGCATCTCTCACATGTGTTGGAATTTGTTGGGAGGAGGAGAGGGTTGTCTGTGTACATGAGGCAGTTATAACATTGCCTCAAGATTCCCAGATTCACCAGCTGGACCAGAGAGGAGATTGACAACTGACCTTTGGACATGCTAGAATAGTATTGGGAATTCCTTTATAATTGAAAAAAAAGGCTAATGGGGAACAAGGTACTCAAGGGGAGTTTGTGAGGGTGTAGTGCTTTTAATTTTTTAGTGCTGACTTATATAATTGCTTTAGTGGGCAAGTGCCAGGTAACGTAAATGCAATGTGTTACAGGTAACTTAAATGCAAAAACGACAAATGCAATTAATTGCAAACAATTAATGGATTTCTTTCTATTCTTCAATATGGGTTTTAGCGGAACTACATTATTCAACCCTGGATGGTGATTTGCTCGCATGTTAACAATCCAGTTAATTTCATGTAACTCTGTCCTGTTATGAACATCACCTTCTCTTTCTGTTTGGGCTACTACCTCAATAGCCTTAAATTTAAAATGATGATTGGGGTGTTTGGACACATGCACCGCCAGTGCATTGTTCATATCCTTATTACATATATCCCTAATATGCCTTACTATTCGTTCTTCAAACCTTTGATCAGTTTTTCCAACATAAAAAGCACTGCATTGTTGACAAGACACTAGTTAAACAAGGTGCTGAGTGTTGTAGTTCACATACACATTAAAGGAACAAGTCTTATTGGTGCATGGATGAAAAATGTATGTACATTATTTATTTATTTCAGTTTGATTACCGGGGGGTCCACTGGGCATTGGTAGCCCGTTTTCAGTGGAGGCCCGGGGAGAAAAGCTCCAAATACAGGGAATTTCAGCAATTCAAATATTATGTTTACTAAAATGAAATCAATTAACATGGAAAGTTAATGGGTAGTCTGAATAACTAAAAATTATCCATATAATCACAGGCTTTACATTTTTGGCACCTAAAAGTGCCTTTCCTATTAGATTAAGTAGGCTTAAAAAAACATTCTTATTGCATAGGAGCCCTTTGATGTTTTTCTTGTTCTTAAATACAAATCTAGGGGTCTCTCCTATTATATTTGTTATTTTCCATCAGTTGCTAAAATGGGCCAGAATCTTTTAATGATATTGCAGATTTGCTTATTATCCATACAATAAGTCAGTTCACATCTTAATTGTGATTCCCTAATTCTTGAGGAGGACTCATTTCTATGTAACAGACTACTCTGTTGGGAAAAATGTGGAAGTCCTTTACCTTTTCTGATGTCCTCATAACTAAGTTAAACTCTTTATATCCCCTTTCCCTTAGATTTTCATACAATTTTAGCTGCTCACTTTTGAAATCTTCTTCATCCGTACATAACCTTGATATCCTCATGATCTGATTTTCAAAAATGTTGTCATAAATATGTCCTGGATGCATGCTTTGTCTATGTAGATAGTGGTTCTTCCAGGTAGATTTCCTATAAATACTGGTATTTATACCCTTATTCAGATATATCCGAATCTTAACATCCAGGAAGTCAATCATTTCCTTTGAATAATTAGCTTTAAACTGTAGGAAATCAGTGCTCTGATTGATGTAATTTATAAAGAGGGTTAGATGTTCAATATCTCCTTCCCATAGAATAAAAATGTCATCCACAAAACAACCATAATATATTAGATGTTTTCTCCATGGGTTGACATCACTTAAAACTTGAATATTTTCCCATTGAGCTAATACCAAGTGTGAATAACTATTAGCAGATGGAGCACCCATGGCAATTCCCCATGTTAGTAAATAGAAAATATCACCATATACAAAAATGTTTTTTTCCAGAACAAGTTCTAATAAAGACAAACTGGATTAGGATTAACATTATTAAGCTTCATGAACTGATCTATAGCTTGTAACCCACATTCATTGGGTATTACTGTAAACAGGCTGGTGATATCCATAGTCACTAGTATAATGTTATCAAAGTTAGTCATCTGAAGAGTCTTGGTATATAAATCCCTCAGGAGGAAACTTCCTGTAACCTTTAGCACTGTTGGTGCCATAGGTAAGATTCTTTTTATCTCATTCTCTATATATATACAGGTGGTGGTTTAGTAATCCAATCCCTACTGGCTACAATGGGATGCAGTTGGGGGTCATAATAATCCTTATGTATTTTCGGTAGACCACTTATGTTTGGGATCATAAGTTAAGCGAGGTCAATGAAGTCATAAAGATATTTACTTATGCATTGAGCCATGAGTAGTTCATATGAAAAGTTTTGAAATGCTTTAATTCTAAAATCAACTTCTTTTTTACTCATTCTTTTATGCGTATGTTGATCTTAAAGCATTTTCTGCAACTTATTTCTATACCAATCTGATTCCATAACAACTATACATCTGCCCTTACCAGCTGGTTTAATAACCAGTTAATCAGTTTGCTTCAGTTGCTTCAATGCTTCCTTTTCCTTAGCTGTAATATTATGGAAGCTTCCTTTATGATGGTTTTTATATCTCCTCACCCTTTCCACTTCATCCTCACATAATCTGGAGAATAGTTCAATGGCAGGGTGGTAGACTGGAGTAAATCTGCTGGGTTTCTTATATTGAGTGGTTCTACAGACATTATCTCCCCCAAAAATACATTTCAACAATACATTTCTAAAAGAAAAGCCGAATATCTCTCATAAACTAATTCAGGGCAGATGGCAAGACTGGAATAAAACTCAAACCGCGTTCCAACAGAGAGATTTGTTCAGGACATAAGTCAAAATGCAAGATATTTACAACTAAGTGAGTATCCTCAGCATTTACAGTGTCAGTTTTTTGTGTTTGCATTCCTGACTCTGTGTTTTCACATTCTTGCTGAACATTTGCTTCACAAAAAATGGTAATGGCCAATTTACCGGGCCATGAACAGCTCAATCTTTAGGTC
Organism: Protopterus annectens; assembly: GCF_019279795.1. NCBI lineage: Eukaryota > Metazoa > Chordata > Ceratodontiformes > Protopteridae > Protopterus > Protopterus annectens. The sequence continues at coordinate 1,043,065,333 of NC_056744.1, read as the reverse complement.
TGGTTGCTAAAGTCAAATAACTTTCTTCTGGTTCATTTCCATGGGAGGTTTGGCTGGAAATTGAAGTACTTGTAACAGCTTCAGTTAAATCAATACATGAAATATCTACTGAAACAGTGTTTGTCCTAATGGGCATTTGTATAAGATTCATGCTTGTATTTGAATTCAGTGATTTATTCATCATCCCATTACTTTGTTCAGGATGCTGTCCAATAAATTCATTCCTAGGATTCAAGCCTCTGGTTGTATGGAATTTATTCCATCCACTATTAATATTTTCATCTTTAGGCCATTCAAAAATATGGCCATTCTTTTAATCCTGGTAATCACGGGCCAGTTTTTTAGTTTTTTTTTTTTGCCTTAACTTATTTTCATAAGCATTTAAATTCACTTGCAGCAATTCCAGTTTATTCAAATGGTCGTCTTGTAAAGACATATGTTCCAATTCAGATTTCTTCATTGTAATAATGGTAGCTATATTTTCTTCCTTTGGTCGAAAATAATCTATCAATAGGCTCATATATTTCTGGCTTGTTTCCAGATTTATCGCTTGCCATTTGGCAAGTAAATCAGGATAGACATTTCCATAACTGGGTAGACATTTCACTTGCATACCTTGTGGTGCAATTCTGTGATGGATACAGGCTTCAAAATGGAAATGTTGCCATTGCAGTCTTTTAGGCTTACTTCATGATAAATACTAAAGAAACCTGTTTCATCTGTAAGAATGTTGTGTGTACTCAAATCTTCATTGCTCGAATTAAGTTGTATTGATGGATTCATTAGTTCACCTGCTAGGCCAGTTATAGTATATCTCCTCAGTTTATCCTTTTTGAGCATTTGAGTGTCAGCCATGTGCAGTGTAGAAGTAAAAGTCAAACAAAATAAAAATGCACCTATACACTGCTGAAGGTCCTCATAGAAAGAAGAACTAAATACAAGCAAAATCTTTGGTAAACCACCATGGCAGCCAGAAAACATTTGGAAATATTATTAAAACTATTTATTAACAAGATAAAATAAAATCAGAAACATATAATCCAGTTCAATAAACTCTTTCGGATTTTTAGCCTTCCTCAGGTCGTATACTTAGAACTGTATCATTACATTTTTTTAAAAATATGAATCTCCAATCACTTTTTTGCTGTTTGTAGATGCCCACACTCAGGAGCCAATCATTTAACATTAAACTCCCCTTTCAGGAGTTCAGTGATATCAGAGTAAAATTCTATCCAGTCCAATCAGAAAATAGCCAGTAGTAATGCATTGTCTGAACCTGCTTCTTTTCTTGGCCAATCAAAAGACATTCAGAAAGTTAATTCCTTCAAACGCAACAGATTTCCATGATACAGCACATATTTGTAGCACAAAGATGTTCCGTTTATACATTGTTACATATACGAACTGGCTATGCTCCTCATAAGACTCTAACTAAACCAGTCAGTTTATAATAAAAGCATTTATTATTGTGCAGCTTCCTTCTTTCTACACCAGTCAGTTCCGTCCAGCATATAATTAAACACATGCAAAAAAGTAAAGCTCTGTTCAATCCAATTAGGAAATGGATATACTAACCAATAATTGTGTGTTGTCAAGACAGGCCGCTTTTCTTGTCCAATCAAAAAAAGGGTTTGGAAAGTCAATTTTCTAAAACACAATGGACTGCTATAATAAAACACAATTTGTAGCCCAAGGATGGTTCACTTGTATATTATTGCACATAAGAATTAGCAATGGTTTTCATAAGACACTAACTAAATAGGTCCATTTGTAGCCAAATGCCATTACTATTGTTTGGCTTTCTTCTTTTCTTTTTTAATTAGTCAGTTTCTTTCAGTAACCAATGACAATAAACATGCGGGAACTGTCTTTTCTTTATGACCAATCAAAGAGATCAAAAGAACAAATCTCTTGTAATGCAATAAATAGTAATTATCTTGGAAAAACAAATGCCACCAACAGCAGAATTAAATCCCAGAAATAAATGCCAGCTCAACATCAAATATTTATTGTTAGTGCTTTCATTCTCTCACAATGAAGGAACTTTTTCAGACAACAAAGTGCAGTACTAAACAATTTCAATACCACAGTTAATTATGCATAACCTCTCCCAAGCACAAATACAACTCCTAAAATCCATTTAAAGATATATATATATATATATATATATATATATATATATATATATATATATATATATATATATATATATATAAAATTATTAAAATTCACATACTAAAAAAAATAAATAAAAATATTTATATCACTGTCAATATTTTTAGCTAGTTATAGATTTTAGTTTTAAGACACATTTTAAGGAACAAGTATCATTTAAGCCAGGGAAGGCAAAAGCATTAGTCTTCAATTGCCAAAATAGCTCTCTCTCCTCAAGCCTTAATGACCACAGTTGCCCCCTAGGGCTAACTTCTACTTTTTCAACAATAGTGTAGTGAAAGCAGTGATCAGCTTGTTCCAATATGTATCTAGCTAAAGCATTATTTTTATCCTGTTTACTGATGGCATACTGATGCTCATAAATCCTTTGTTTAAAATGCCTCTCCATCCATTGCGCTTTAGAAAATTCACTTTCAGAACCCTTTTTTTGATTGGACAAGAAAAGAGGCCAATCTCAACAACGCACAGTTATTGGTTATTATATCCATTTCCTGACTGGATTGGACAGAGCTTTACTTTTTTGCATGTGTTTAATTATATGCTGGATGGAATTGACTGGCATAGAAAAAAGGAAGCTGCACAATAATAAATGCTTTTATTATAAATTGACTGGTTTAGTTAGAGTCTTATGAGGGGCACAGCCAGTTCGTATATGTAACAATGTATAAGTGGAACATCTTTGTGCTACAAATACATGCTCTGTTATGGAAATCCATTGCGTTTGGAAAAAAAAAAAAAAAAGAGGCAGGTTCAGACAATGCATTGCTATTGGACATTTTTTGATTGGACTGGATAGAATTTTACTGTGATATTATTAGACTCCTGAAAGGGGAGTTTAATGTCTAATGATTGGCTCCAGAGTGCGGGCATCTACAGAAAGCAAAAAAGTGATTAGAGATTCATCCTTTTAAAAAATTGTAATGATACCGTTCTAAGTATATGATCTGAGGAAGGCTAAAAAGCTGAAAGCGCTTATTGAACTGGATTATATGTTTCTGAATTTATTTTATCTTGTTAATAAATAGTTTTAACAGCCTTTGCAAAACTTTTCTCGCTGCTGTGGTGGTTTACTGAAGATTTTGTTTGTTTTTGGTTATTCTTTCTATTGGGACCTTCAGCAGTGTATAGGTGTATTTTTATTTTGTTTGGATTCTATACTGCACATGGCTGACGCTCAAATGCTCAACAAGGATAAACTGAGGCACTATACTATAACTTGCCTAGCAGGTGAGCCAATGAATCCATTAATATAAATTAATTTGAGCAATGAAGATTTCAGTATGCACATAATTCCTACAGATGAAACAGACTTCTTTAGTATTTATTGTGAAGTGGAAAATGCAGCCTATAAGCTTAAAAGACTGCAATGGCAGCGTTTCCATTTGGAAGTCTGTATCCATCACAAAATAGTACCATGAGGTATGTGAGTGAAATGTCTACCCAGTTATGGAAATGTCTATCCTAATTTACTTGCCAAATGGCAAACGATAAATCTGGAAACAAGCCATAAATATATGAGCCTATTGATAGATTATTTACTACCAAAGGAAGAAAATATAGCCACCATTATTACAATGAAGAAATCTGAATTGGAACATATGTCTTTACAAGACGCCCATTTGAATAAGTTGGAATTGCTGCAAGTGAATTTAAATGCTTATGAAAATAAGTTAAGGCAAAAAAAAAAAAAAACTAAAAAACTGGCCCATGGTTACCAGGATTTCAAGAATGGCCATATTTTCGAATGGCCTAAAGATGAAAATATTAATAGAGGATGGAATAAATTCCATACAAGCAGAGGCTTGAATCCTAGCAATGAATTTATTGGACGGCATCCTGAACAAAGTAATGGGATGGTGAATAAATCACTGAATTCAAATACAAGCATAAATCTTATACAAATGCCAGTTAGGACAGATACTCTTTCAGTAGATATTCCAAGTATTGATTTAGTTGAAGCTGGTACCAGTACTTCAATTTCCAGCCATGCCTCCCATGGAAATGAAACAGAAGAAAGTAATTTGACTTTAGCAACTAGATCTAAAGATGGAGCTGTTCATGCCCCAGTAAATTGGCCATTACCATTTTTTGTGAAGCAAAAGTTCAGCAACAATGTTAGAACACAGAGTCAGGAATGTAAACACAAGAAACTGACACTGTACATGCTGAGGATATGCACTTAGTTGTAAATATCTTACATTTTGACTTATGTCCTGAACAAATCTCTCTGTTGGAATGTGGTTTGAGTTTTATTCCAGCCTTGCCATCTGCTCTGAATGAGTTTATGACAGATATTAGGCTTTTCTTTAGAAATGTATCATTGAAATATATTTTTGAGGGAGATAATGTCTGTAGAACCATTCAATTTAAGAAACCCAGCAATTTTACTCCAGTCTACTACCCTGCCGTTGAACTAGTCTCCAGATTATGTGAGAATGAAGTGGAAAGGGTGAGGAGATATAATAACCATCATAAAGGAAGCTTCCATAATATTACAGCTAAGGAAAAGGAAGCATTGAAGCAACTGAAGCAAATGGATCAACTGGTTATTAAACCAACTGATAAGGGCAGATGCATAGTTGTCATGTATGCGGATTGGTATAAAAATAAGATGCAGAAAATGCTTGAAGATCAACATGCATATAAGAGACTGAATAAAAAAGAAGTTGATGTGAGAATTAAAGCGTTTTGAACCTTTTTGTATGAACTACTCATAGATCAAAGCATAAGTAAAGATCTTTATGATTTCTTTGACCTTGCTCATCCTATGATCCCAAACATAAGGGGTCTACTGAAAATACATAAGGATTATTATGACCCCCCATTACATCTAACTGTAGCCAGTAGGGAATAAATCACGTAACCACTACCTGTATATATAGAGAATGAGTTAAAAAGAATCTTACCTCTGGCACTCTCATTGCTAAAGGATACAGGAAGTTTCCTAAGGGATTTATATACCAAGACTTGTCAGATGACTAACTTTGATAACCTTATACTAGTGACTATGGATATCACTTTACAGTAACACCCAATGAATATGGGTTATGAGCTATACATCAGTTCATGAGGCTTAATAATCTTAATCCTGATCCAGTTTGTTCTTTATTAGAACTTGTCCTGGAAAACAACATTTTTGTATATGGTGATATTTTCTATTTACAAACATGGTGAGTTGCCATGCACACCCCATGTGCTAATAGTTATTCAAACTTGGTATTAGCTCAATGGGAAAATATTCAAGTTTTAAGTGATGTCAACCCATGGAGAAGACATCTAATATATTATGGTCGTTTTGTGTATGCCATTTTTGTTCTATTGGAAGGAGATATTGAACATCTAACCCTCTTTATTAATTACATCAATCAAAGCACTGATTTCCTAGAGTTTAAAGCTAATTATTCAAAGGAAATGATTTACTTCCTGGATGTTATAATTCGGATACATCCGAATGAGGGTATAAATACCAGTATTTATAGGAAATCTACCTGGAAGAACCACTTTCTACATAGACAAAGCATGAATCCAGGACATATTTATAACAACATTTTTGAAAATCTGACCATGAGGATATCAAGGTTATGTATGGATGAAGAAGATATCAAAAGTGAGCAGCTAAAATCGTATAAAAATCTAAGGGAAAGGGGATATAAGGGGTTATGAGAACGAATGTAAGGACATCAGAAGAGGTAAACGACGTCCACATTTTTCCCAACAGAGTAGTCCATTACATAGAAATGAGTCCTCCTCAAGAACTATGGAATCACAATTAAGATGTGCACTGACTTGTTGTACTGATAATAAGCAAATCTGCGATATTATTAAAAGATACTGGCCCATTTAACTACTTATGAGAAAATAACAGGATAAAGGGTCTCAAAAATATGTCCTATGCTGCCCGACTGAAGGAACTTCAGCTCTACTCAGTCGCTTACCGTCTGCTCAGAGGTGACCTGTGCCTGACATACAAGGCCATGTCCAACCCAGAATTGATGAACATGCTTCACCTCAAAAAATCTGGATCCCTCAGAACTACAAGGGCGGGAGACTTAAACCTTGACACGGTTATTAATAGGACGTGCTGGAGGGACAGATTCATCACCCAGAGACTCCCTATGCTGTGGAACAAAATCCCGGTACATGTGAGGCAGAGCACCTCGCTGGCTTTGTTCAAGAGAAATCTTGACCAATGGATGGGAGATCGCAGATATACCCCCAGGGATTATCTCAGTGTCACTGCTTGACAGAGGCACAGCAAAATAATGGGCATAGTATCCTCCAAACTAAAGGGGTGGCGAAAGCCACAAAACTCTGGCTAGGCTTATAAATGCCCTTGGGCAGATAGCCTAGTATGAACCTATGAACCTATGAACCTATGAATAGAAGAGACCCCTAGATTTGTATTTAAGAACAAGAAAAACATCAAAAGGCTCCTATGCAATGAGTGTTTTTTTTAAGCCCACTCGATCTAATAGGAAAGGCACTTTCATGTGCAAAAATGTAAAGCCTATGATTATATGAATAGTGTAAATAATTTTTTTCATCCATGCACCAATAAGATCTATTCCTTTAACATGTATGTGGATTGCAACACTCAACATCTTGTTTATCTAGCGTCTTGTCAACAACGCAGTGCTTTTTACATTGGAAAAACAGATCAAAGGTTTAAAGACCGAAAACTAAGGCATATTAAGGATATATGTAATAAGGATATAAACAATGCACTAGTGGTGCATGTGTCCAAACACCCCAATCATCATTTTAGATTTAACACTATTGAGGTTGTAGCCCAAACAGAAAGAGAAGGGGATGTTTATAACAGGACTGAGTTATAGAAAATTAACTGGATTGTTAACATGTGAGTGAATCACCCTCCAGGGTTGAATAATATGGTTCTGCTAAAACCCATATTGAAGAATAGAAGGAACACCATTAATTATTAACAAGAGGTTTGGATTTTCATATGAAATTGACTGGTCATAAAGAAAGAGTCTCTGACCAGGAGTAACCATTTTGTCTTAAATGGGACAAATAGTTCAGAATTATTATTGAGTATCTGAATGCAAGACAAAAACTAATTATTTCTAAAAATTTTTGTTTCAAGGAAGAGATATTTATGTGGAATATGTATGCGTAATATTCTCATGGTGTAAATGGGTGATTTCTTGAAAACTTTATACTAAAGATTAGAAGAAACAATACTCTTCGTGTTCCAAAGAATTTGCTCCCTTCAACTATTTGATTGGCCAAAAGAGAAGGTATTTGTTATTCTATAGGCTGATATAATGTGGTTTCACCAAATCATATAACGTAAAATAGTGAAATGCTACTGATTATAAATAGGAGGTTTGGCCCTAGTATGAGACTGATTGGTTAAGAAAGAGAGTAGTCTCTATACATAAATGACATTTGGTCATAAGTGGACCGTATAGTTTTATAAATATTATTAATTTCTTGAACAAAAAACTAAATGTCTGACAAACTTTAACACTAGTTTCAAAAAGAAATGTTATGTATCAGCAACCCCTTGAGGTGAATATTCAAGAGAATCACTATTTATTGCATTTCAAGAGATTCGTTCTTCGATCTCTTTGATTGGTCATAAAGAAAAGACAGTTCTCGCATGTTTATTATCATTGGTTACTGAAAGAAACTGACTGATTAAAAAGGAAGAAAGCCAAACAACAGTAATGGCATTTGGCTACAAACGGACCGATTTAGTGTCAAATGAAGACCATTGTTAATTCTTATGTGCAATAATATACAAGTGTACCATCATTGTGCTACAAATTGCGGTTTATTATGGAAATCCATTGTGTTTTAGAAAATTGACTTTAAGAACTATTTTTTGATTGGACGAGAAAAGAGGCTGGTCTCGACAACACACAATTATTGGTTATTATAAACAGTTCCTGACTGGATTGGATAGAGCTTTACTTTTTTGCATGGGTTTAATTATATGCTGGACAGAACTAACTGGCGTAGAAAGAAGGAAGCTGCACAATAATAAATACTTTTAATATAAACGGAATGATTTAGAGTCTTATGAGGAGCACAACCAGTTCATATATGTAACAATGTATAAGCAGAACATATATGTGCGACAAATATACGCTCTACCATGAAAATCCATTGCGTTTGAAGGAATTGACTTTCTGAATGTCTTTTGATTGGCCAAGAAAAGAGGCAAGTTCAGACAATGCATCTCTATTGGCTATTTTTTGTTTGGACTGGATAGAATTTTACTGTGATATCATTGGACTCCTGAAAGGGGAGTTTAATGTCAAATTATTGGTTCCAGAATGTGGGCATCTACAGAAACCAAAAAGTGATTGGAGATTCATCTTTTCAAAAAATTTTAATGATACAATTCTAAGCATACGATCTGAGGAAGGCTAATAAGCTGAAAGCGCTTATTGAACTGGATTATATGTTTCTGATTTTATTTTATCTTGTTAATAAATAGTTTTAGCAGTATTTCCAAAAGTTTTCTGGCTGCCGTGGTGATTTACCAAAGATTTTGCTTATTTTTGTTTTTTTCTTTCTATCGGGACCTTCAGCAGTATATATGTGTATTTTTATTTTGTATTCTATAATGGGTCTAATAAGGGATGACTACAGTGGGACAATGACCTCCTTTTTTTCTGAATGAAAAGCTATTAGTGATGAGGTGTGCCATATACAAGGATTTCCTGACTGTTGTGGCTATGTGGTTATCGAAGGTGAGACCACTGTCCATCTGTGTCCCTAAGTATCTCATCATGCTTTCGGTGTTTAGTGTACTGCCGCCTATGTGTTAATTCACGGGTACATGTTTTTTTTCCCAAATGGGATAACTATACATTTCTTGGCATTGAGCTTGAGCCCATGGCTCTGGCACCAATCATCTGTTTCTGTTAGGCCGTTTTGTAGAGTATCCACATCATTTGGGGATTCAATAATGGCTCCCAGTTTGCAGTCATCTGCAAACTTTGTTAGCCAGAGTCCCTTAGTGTTGGCCTGTGCTTAAGAGAATTAGATGCCAAACATGAGCGGTCCCAAGACTGAACCCTGAGTTACTCCACTTGTCACTTGTCTGGAGCTGGATCTGGAGTCGGCTACTTTGACGGTGTGAGTTCTGTCAGTAAGCCAGTTGGCAACCCATCGAGTGATGTAGGGATTAATGTCAAGCTTAGTAAGTCTATCTATGATTTCAGAGTGGGAGATGATGTCAAAGGCCTTGGCGAGGTCCAGATAGGCTGTGAGGACCACCTTACTCTCGTCCGCATCTCTGAAGACTGATTCAAAGAAGTCAATCAGGTTTAGGAGACAAAATTGTCCCTTCAAAAACCCAAACTGGGTGAGGTCCAGTGTTTGAAGGTTGCCAATGTCTTTGTTTATAAGTTCTATGAAAATACATTCCATGGCCTTCCAGATCAGGCTCATCAGACTGACTGGGCGGTAGTTTCCAGGATCTGAGGTGGATCCCCTCCTTGTGGAGTGGGATAACTGCAGCTGTGCACCACTCAGTGGGCATGAAGCCTTAGGTGAGGCTATGATTAAGCATGCCACTTAGGTGAGGTGCCTTTTGTAGTTCATGTAGTACACAGCCCGGGATGTCATCTGGTCCCATGGATGCTGTATTCTTAGCTTTGGAGAGTGCATTTTTTTACCTGTGTGGCTGTTATTACCAAAATTTGGCAATTTTCCGGTATTGAGATAGGCCATTTAGGGGGTGAGAGGGGGGGTGAAGTTGGCACTGAATTTATCTCCCAGGATATTGGCAATATCCTTGAGATCAGTATATTTAATACTGATAATAAGATCTGAGCATTGCCCTTTAGATTCTTGACATAGTTATATAATGCCTTGTGGTTGTCTTTGGAATCTTTGGCAATTTTATTTTCGTAACTAGCTTTGGGGGATTTTATGAGGGATCTCAGCTTCTTACTGAGGCTGATAAGGAAGTTTTCTGCATCCTGTGATATTCCTCTTTTGTACAACAGTTTCTTCCTTTTGCTGTAAAGTTTGTTTATGGCAGGGGACCACCAGATTGGCTTCCTTTTTTTGGAGGAGAGCATCTTGGTTCTATTTGGGATGGCACAATTCATGCATGAGTGGATGTGCTCGTACAGTGCCTTACTGTAGGATTCAGCAGTCACTTCTGACTTGAGTAGCATGAAGGTGGCTTTGGAAAAGTTTTTTTATGGAGGTTTCCTTACTGGGGGGTGGGGGTGGGATGTGGATGTTAAAGGTGATTGGCTTATGGTCAGTCCTAACCAACAAGGGGGTGACCATAGGTGTGGAGCATCGATTTCCCATGTTGGTAATGACCAGGTCTAGGATATTGGAGCCCCTGGTGGGACTATGGATTAGCTGATCCAGGGCATTGGAATTTATGAATTCCAAGAGCCGTTGGGCAAAGGTGTTGGTACATGAGTAGTTTTCCCAGTTAATGGCAGGGTAGTTGAAATATTAGGGTGTTTGGTTGTATCTTAATATTTTCCAGTATGTTTAGAAAGGTGTAGTAGAATCTTGGGGCATGGTGTGGGATCTGTAGCAAGCTACAGTTTGGATTGCAGTCTTACCTAGTGTTAGTTGCATCTGGTGAATTTCAGATGTATTGTGTTGTGCAACTATCCTGGTGGTGTGAATATCCTTGGTGAATATGGACACTCCTCCACCTTTAGTGTTTTGGTCCTGGTTTGGTGGCCAAAAAGTGTGGTAAGAGTTGTAGCCTGGTATTGCAGGGGTGCTCTCTGGAGCCCTGAACTAGGTCTCAGTTAATGCACAGATATCAATGTTCTCCCTTTTTAGGAGTGCCTCGAGAGAGGGCATTTTGAGGTTTAGACTTCTAGCATTGAGTAGCATTACCTTCAGATTGCGCATGCTTGTACCTGTTACAGTGATGGTTTTGTCCTTTGGCTTTGCCTAAAAAAGGCCCTATATGGGGTGGCAAGAGCCTTAGCCACTAACCTGAATTCCAGGGGAGACAGGTGCAGACCATCTCTGGCAAAGCATCGTGGTCTCTCAATCATGTTGTCCCAGGCAGACAGATACTTTATCCCCTTTGAATGACACCAGAAACTTAGCCAATTGTTGAAGTCAATCATTTTGTCCTTATATTGTGGTATCTTTCTGGGTGAAGGCAGCATGCTACTCAGGGTTAGGGTCATACCTGCCTAGGCCACATGATCCAAGTGCTCTTCCATGTCTCTTTTCATGCAGTCCATGGAGGTACATCTCAAGTCATTCACTCCAACATGGACAATGACAGAGTCATAATTGTACTTGTTGTGGAGTGACTTGAGTGCATGCATTATGTGGCAGATCCTGGCACCTGACAGGCAGCTGACTGCAATTTTCTCCTTGTTTAGCCTGGCACGAGTGACATCAGTGTGTCTGACTATAGTCACCTATGACTAAAGTGTTAGGTATGTTGTTTTGCCTTAGGGGCTATTGCTGGGTGGCACACTGGTGTTGTGAGCTATGTGACACTTTGGTTGTTATTGGTGTTTGCATTTCATCTTCAGATGTCTTTGTTGCTTGGGCAGTTTACAGTTAAGGGCCTCTGCATATGTGGATTTAATGTTGCTATGTGTGGGTGTTGATGGTGTGGGTTTAGAAGGGCTATGTGTTGCTTGAAGTGTAGTACGGGTGTTAATCTTCTCTTCTTGACTGTCTAGCACAATCGTGGGTGGAGAGAGCTTTGCTTCTAGTTTGGTTATGTAAGTGCATCTCTCACAAGTTGTAGTGTTGGGTGGTAGGAGGAGACGGTTGTCTGTGTACATGAGGTAACTGATGCATTGCCTCAGTATGCCCAGATTCACAATGTGGACAGGAGAAATCACCAGAAGCTGACCGTTGGACATGCCTGGTTTGGTGCTTTTTTTTTGCAAAGTACAGGAGATGTTTTCCCTTGCCTTAGCAAGGTACTTTGCAATTATAGGCTGTTTAGTGCCTATGATTAACTTCTCCTTTTTAACAAAGAGAGTTGAGTGCTTGTATCAGTTTAAAGCTTCCTAGTGCTTTCCAGCAGGTATTAGAGCAAGTGCTAGTCACAGGGATGCTTAAAGGTAAGATTAAAAAAAATTGTTTATCCTAAACACTGCAGTGTGCACTAGATACGTTAAATGTGAAAGTAGGTAACTTAAGTTTTACCTGTCTAAAAAGTTAAGTTTAGTGGAGAGTCACTATTGTTAAAACAGCACGATAGATTGAAATGGGGTAGTCACTTCTGTATTCTGGTACTATGAAATACAATAAGACGGCCAATGAATTTAAATAGTTAAAGGGGAGTGATTTCACAAAATTATAATTTTGTGCTTACTCACACAAGCCAGTGAAAGCAGAGAGGAAATGAGATATATGGTCAAATTAAAGTAAGAGGCAGGCAACTAGAAAGACAGTGGTATTTAAGAACACAACAGTAATCAAGTGGGAGGGTGGGGATAAAAAAATTCTGTCTGACTCACAAGAAACAAAGCTGTGATTTCTTTTGAAGTTTTAATATGCAGTTAAAAGCAGAATACAAGTAAAACACAAGGTAAAGAAAACAAATCACAGTATTCAAAATAAAAAGGCAATAAAGTAATACAAAATGCAACAAATAAAAAGCAAATTAACCTTTCTTTCACAGCAAAGTGTAGCAGAGTCTAGGTGAGCCTTTCTAGTAAAGCTCTGAAATGTTGTTTACCCCTTAAATAGAATGTTTAGTTCCTAGCTCCACCCCCTTAGTTCACAAATGATTAACCTTTTAAGTGACCTCTTCTATCTTATGTATGAGTCCTTAATTGATCAGTTCTTATTTCTGCCTGACTCTCAAGAGACAGAGCTGTGGTCTCTTTTGAAGTTTTAATATGCAGTTAAAAGCAGAATACAAGTAAAACATAAGGTAAAGAAAACAAATCTCAGTATTCAAAATATAAAAAGGCAATAAAGTAATACAAAATACAACAAACAAAAAGCAAACTAACCTTGCCTTCACAGCAAAGTGTAGCATAGTCTGGGTGAGCCTTTCTAGTAAAGGGTGATAGTAATTCCATTGGGACATTAACACAACTAATTCAGCAGTTACAAGAAACAGGCAAACAACCAGCTGGTAAAACAAGAAACAGGCAAACAACCAGCTGGTAAAAACAAGAAACAGGCAAACAACCAGCTGGTAAAAACAAAAAAAATCAAATAACCAGCTGGTAAAAACATGAAACAGGCAAACAACCAGCTGGTAAAACAAGAAACAGGCAAACAACCAGCTGGTAAAACAAGAAACAGGCAAACAACCAGCTGGTAAACAAGAAACAGGCAAACAACCAGCTGGTAAAACAAGAAACAGACAAACGACCAGCTGGTAAAACAAGAAACAGGCAAACGACCAGCTGGTAAAAACAAGAAACATTATTTTTCCACTGGAAGTGGCCATCTCTCAAGTACAAGCACTCTAAGGCAGAAAAACAGCATTAGCCAAGGTAACATACCTCTTACTACTGTTTCCTCTAGACCCCTTATAAATTCTCAAAATGTACAAGAAGGGGTTTCATCTGCAACAGATAATGGCATGGCTAGCAATAATAATCTTGGACATAATGTTTCTGGTAGTATCCCTCTCCTCAATGACTGGCTTAATGCTAATTCTGCATTTTTACCTCTGCAAGCTGAAGGGACAGTGCTTAGCCAAATTATGGCTATTGATTTAAGGGAAAATGTCATTATTTTGACTTTAAATGACTTTGATTCAAAGCTGATAAAGTACAAAAAACTTCAACTTGAAGTCGCCTACCTCATGGAATGTATTCAAAGACAGCACATTCCCTGAGGTCTTAGACAATGGCGATATCTTACTGGGCTAATCCTGAACTCACCCTTTCATTTAGATTTATTGAGACTGATCGCCGGGGAATTGAGTTCTTAGAAATCCTGATTAAACACTACTTGACACAAATGGATGTTTTGAAAACTAAACTTGGTGCCTTGGAACAGAACATTAAGTTGGATGTTAACTTTTTCAGGTACAAGTACAATTTTTGCCATATTTGCAGTAGCATAGATGCTATCATTGATAAAGTGAAAGGGGGTAAAATAAAAAAATTTGAAAGGGACAGGAACGAATATGAACAGGGTATAGCATACCCACCTCTACCCCTTTCTCAGCAAACGAACAATATAAACAACAATAATGGTGTTAATTCAGTGTCTAACAGCATAACTGAAAGCTCTATAGACAATGAAATACAAGAGGAAGAAGTATAAACTCCCAGCAATTGGAATAGCTGACTTATAAACAGAACACATCAAAATAATGGCGGATCTGAGCAACAGTTTTTTTGGAGGGGTCAGCAGCAGCCTTCAAAGTCAACCCAAGGCAACAACTGACACAATCAGAGGTCCAGGAGGCAGAATTGATGGAAGAGGCAGCAGATCAAGGCATTATTGATGGAACGGATGAGCCCGTTCATCGTGTCAGTGTCTGCAAAAACACAAAAGGTGACTTTGTAATTTTCAGCTATACTGACTTTGTTATCAAACCTGCCCTGATCGAGACTTTATCAAAGGGTTTGACATTTGTGCCTTCTATGAGGTCTAATTTGCTAGACAATTTGCTTGATTTAAAATTTTTTTGCCGAAAACAGAATTTGCAACTGAATTTTTGAAATACTTTGTCTACACTTCTTGAACTCAGAGTATCTAGTGTTTTAACCCCCCACTTCAGTCGACCATTAATTTATTTGAGAAATACACGAGGCCGACGTTAGATTTTTACTGAATACATCTATGGGGAAGAGTATGAAAAACAGGAATATAACAACAGCAGAGCTTAATGATTTGTTTGATCTTGGAATGGCAGGGGTCAGAGTCATGTGACCTGATAAAGGTGGGTGGGTTTGTTCTTATGTATGAAGAGGATTACAAGATAAAAATTAGAGCCATATTTGAAAATGAAGCATATGAGCGTGTCTCATTGAATGAAATGAACAAAGCATATCAGAATGTTAGAAATATTATTAATGATTTGTTCCTTGAAGGTTACATAGATGTAAACACACTTAACTATTTACACATGACAGCATCTGTTACACCTATTTTATTTGGAATTCCCAAGATATATAAAGGTATCCATAAGCCACCATTTAGGCCTATTACAGATGGCATGAATTTCATCTCATACGCTTGTGCAAGGTTTGTGGACCAGAAATTAAAGAAATATCTTGAGGCAGAGGCCCAAATATGTAAGGACTCTTGGAGTTTTTTAGAATCCATGAACAATTTAGAATTCCAACAAGAGTATAATTTTTTGACAATAGATGTCAAGGACCTCTATACAGTCATCCCACAAGAGTTATGGATGGAATGGACAAGGGAATTCCTGTTGAATAAGAGCACCAGAAGATTAAATAGATTTGATTTTACACCTACTGGAGTAATTTCTCACTGACAATTATTTCTACTTTGATGGAGATCTGATCCTTCAAAAAGCAGGTGAAGTGATGGACTCACCTTGTGGGGGAGCCTTCACCAATTATGTCATGGCCCACTGGGAAAATATATTTTTCCAACATGAAATTTACAGCAAGAGAGTCAGTTGGTACACTAGGCACCTGGACAATATGCTCCTGTTATTTGAGGGGAACTTAAGAGATGTCACAGAATCCATGCAAGTCTTATGTAACATGACACATTTCTTGGATTTCACATTTCACTTTGAGATTCAAGCAATCCCATATTTGGATGTCTGGTTATCAAAACACACAAACAATAGTAGGTATATAGCTAAGATTTACCAAAAGCCTACATATTCAAATGACTTATTCCACTTCAGCAGCAACCACCCCTTTCACCAGAAAAAGGCTGTGGTAAAAGGCCAGATGGTCATAGCAGCTAGAATAACAACTCTGGATTCAGATTTCAATATGGAGTGTGATAATTTAAAAGGGATGTTTTTCAGGAGAGGTTACCCCTCTTCTTTGCTGGATGAGATAATTAATGAGGTGGGGAGGAAAAGAGAATCACGCCATTTCTTACCCATGTTGAATAAAGGGTTAGTTTCATCTGAACAAAGAATAATTTCAAGTATTATTCCTAGGGGGAGGGGTGAAATGACAGGAAAAATTGATTATAAAATCAGCTTTCTAACAACTGTGCCAACTGATGCCATCGACCTCAGGAACATATTAAGTAAAAATTGGGCTTTGATAAATGATGACAGTAATTTAAGGAACAAGCTTGGACTCGAACCAAAGATCATTTTTAGAAAAGGATTTAACTTGAAATCATTATTAAAGAAAGAAATAAGGCCCTATGTTCCAAATAAGGACATGAAGAAGTGTGGTAGATGCCCTATATGTAAATACGTAGAAATAACCTGCTCAGTGAATATAGGAAACATTAAATTTATTTTGGTAGGGAAATATGGTTGTAACACAAAGGGAGTTATTTACCTAGCAAGAAGCCAACAATGCCCCGTATTCTATATTTTGAAGTCAGAGAGGCATTTTAAATGGGTTCCGGCGTGTAGCTCCCAAGACATTTCCCTGCGAGCTACATCGCTGATACCAAATGGCTGCAGCAGCAATTTGCCGTAGAGCAATACGGCTGAATAGCAAAGCCGCTGCTGCTGTAACCTATGCACGGAAATATTTCTACTGGTGGCAATCCTTACAGACAGCTGCCCAGCTGTATTTTTGCAGGGAGGGCCGCACTAGATGTGTACCACATTCCGTATTCTCATGCAAGTAATGCATTTATTGTACTATTTATTTATTTTATTGTCACACATCTGACAATAAAATAAATAAATAAATAAATAACAAAATAAATGCGGTTACAGTATTCTGCAGTTTCAGTTACATTAAGTTTATGAATTCTGGTCTCAATATGTTGCAGTTTGCAATAATGGTAATTCAATAACTGAAAGTAGATCCATATATATAAATATGTATATATATATATATATATATATATATATATATATATATATATATATATATATATGTGTGTGTGTGTGTGTGTGTGTGTGTGAGGTAGCATCTAAAAAGATCTGCAAATGGCAGGTGTTATTTATGTTGCTCTGTGTTCTTGCTATCCTGACTTTTATATTGGCAAGACTGAACAAAAATGGAGACAGCACATTTACGAACACATGTATGACATCGGGAGGCACAAGTCCACTAACGTTGAAAATGTTATGTGCAATTCCAGATTATAAAAGTCTGTTTACTATTCAATGATATTGTGTATTGAACATTCGCTGGCCCTCATAATTGAATAGAAGGCATATGTATGACACTTTATGATTGTCAGTCATCTAAGCATATTTATTTATGATAGGTGTATTTAATAGTTTATAAGACAAATTGTTTATTTTTAGTATGTTGCTATAAATTGGATTATACTGGCAATTACAGCTTCAAGGTTTGGCTCCATTCTAGTTTAAATGTTCATGTGATCATTTCATTGCATAAAGGTGATCATATCATATTTAAGCAAAGGCTTTCGACACAATACCCCACTCAGGTATCATTGAAAAACTCATCAGCTTAAAGGTAAACCCATACGTCACAAGATGGGTAGCAAACTGGCTAAGTGACAGAACCCACAGGGTCAGAGTTGCTGGCGCCATGTCAGACTCAAAGCCTGTCACAAGTGGTGTCCCACAGGGCTCAGTCCTGGGCCCACTCTTGTTTGGCATCTACTTTTCAGAAGTACAAGCAAACACAGGAGGGTTATGTCTGACAAAGTTTGCAGATGACTGCAAACTGGGTGCCATAGTCGAGAACACATCTGACACAGATATCCTTCAGAAGGGTCTCATAGAAACGGATAACTGGTGCCAGAGCCATGGACTAAAGTTAAACGCCAAGAAATGCATAGTTATACCCTTCGGGAAAAACAAGGTTACCCCTAGCTACCATATAGGTGGCAATCCACTGAGCGCAGAAGAGGTTATCAGGGATCTGGGGACCCAGGTTGACAGTAACCTTTCGTTTGACACTCACATTGCCAAAGTAGTTAGGAAGACCTTCTACATTGCCCACCTGATCATGAAGGGATTCACATCTAGATCAAGGGAGGTCATCGTTCCCCTGTACTCATCACTCATCAGACCAATGATTGAGTACAATGCCCCATTCGGAATGTATCTGACCCAACACCTGCAGCAACTGGAAAGGCCCCAAAAGTTCCTTACCAAAAGGATAAATGGTCTCAAAAATATGTCTTATGCTGCCTGACTGAAGGAACTCCAGCTCTATTCAGTCGCTTACCGTCTGCTCAGAGGTGACCTGTGCCTGACATACAAGGCCATGTCCAACCCAGAATTGATGAACATGCTTCACCTCAAAAAATCTAGATCCCTCAGAACTACAAGAGCGGGAGACTTAAACCTTGACACGGTTATTAATAGGACGTGCTGGAGGGACAGATTCATCACCCAAAGACTCTCTATGCTGTGGAACAAAATCCCAGTACATGTGAGGCAGAGCACCTCGCTGGCCTTGTTCAAGAGAAATCTTGACCAATGGATGGGAGATCGCAGATATACCCCAGGGATTACCTCAGTGTCACTGCTTGACAGAGGCACAGCAAAATAATGGGCATAGTATCCTTCAAACTAAAGGGGTGGCGAAAGCCACAACACTCTGGGCTAGGCTTATAAATGCCCTTGGCCAGATAGCCTAGTATGAACCTATGAACCTATATGACTCAATGCTTTTCTCTGATGAAGTCTTAATGTATTTTAGACAAAAGTCCTTATCTGTTTTTAATCAATAAAGTTTCAGTGGATCTTATAGTATTTGCTTGTGGATTTTACCAAGTCTACCACTCTTTTTATTAGTTAATTCTTTTAGTTGTGGTTTTTATATTTATGGTTGGTTAATATGTCTTCGGTTGGTATTCCTGGCAGTCCAGTGAATTCTCCAGTAATGAACACTCCACTAATGGATTTTGGATCCTTACAGCAGTCCATTCATAACCTTACCCTCTTCATGCAGCAACTAACACAACAGTCTGCTCCAAGAGAGGTTGTGAATTGTATTGGCACTAATTCAATTGGTAATATGCAATTTGATACACATTCAGCCATTACTGACTGACATCCATCAGGGCAGCAACAATATTTTTTTAGTCTTAACCAGTGTGACCACCCAGGTTCTAATATCTTTCACCAATTACAACCTGGCAAATTGGATTCATGGATAAACCAGTAAACTGTTTATGTCAATAATAATGGAGGTCCAATAATACCATCCATTGAAAAATGCCTAGAGTTCTTTCACAACAAACATGTGCAGTATCGCAAGCTACAGCAACAGAACTCTTATTTCTGAGAATGTATATAATTACAACAAGTAACAAAAGGTCTTCAGGTTTGGAAATACTCAACAGGAATTATAGAGCACTCCTTATTACATCAGGAACTCTTAGCCATGTATAACAGGCATGACTGTGAACTTAGGGAGTTGTTCATTAAGCACATATATTAAGGAAGTGGATATTCTATATGCTGATATAAAAAATAAAATGGATGGGACTGTTACTCGGGATGTTCTTTTTAATGACTATAAGTCTAAATACCAATGGATTTTAACAGAAATTGACAACTTGTGTACTACAATACAACTGCGGAAAAATAAAAAAAACTGGCAGGCGATTATGCTGATTATTCTAAGGGCACTGCTTATCCCCGCCCCCCAAAGAGTCAGTAAAGGAAGGATATTGGCAGTAACAGCTCTAGTGAGCTGGTCCAAAAAGGATTACATGATCTAGGCAATACTAATGAAGATGAAATTGATCCTTTAGATCAACATCTTTGATGTTTCAAATGATTGCAGAACAGGTGGACGAACAACACCAGTCCTTACCTTGTTCCGTCCAGGTAAGCTCAGCAACAGCAATCAAGGTCATACAATTGGAGGGATAGGAGCCATCAGACATGGTAACCAAGGATGACATAGTAAGTTTTGAATTTAAGAGCTATTCCATCATTTCTAGTGACATGAAGGATTTCAACATTTGCAGTTACAGCAACTATCCAATAACTAATGAGTACACTGAATTGTTTAGTAGGGGTTACACATTTGTCCCCACTCCCCACTAGATGGGCAGACATTACAAAGATCATATGTGAGCTCAAACATTTTATTAGAAATCTGAATTTAGCAAAGCAGCATAGTAAGTCCAATAATGTACTTCAAAAAGGTGACTTGAGAGTTCCAAGTACTTGTAATCCTGTTTTATACCCCACTCGTGATTTATTCGAGAGGGTTTGTGAGATGGACAAAAGGTTTTTGCTTAACAGTTATTATAGAACATGCAGTTCTAATCTTAGTATAGATCAACAACGCCTTTTAAATAAAGTAAAAAATGGGCACCAATTAAGATTTATGCGACCTGACAAGGGTGGGGGCATGGTGATCATGCACCAATTCAATTATGAACAACTCATGCTGCACTTATTATTCAGTGACACTTATGATGAAGCCTCATTGAATGAGGTTAATATTTCATATAAAGAAATTCAGAGGTGCCAGAAGCTGTTGAAGACTGGGGGAAGTGGAGGGTGAGAGGGGTACTTAGTGATCTAAAAAGAGCAAGTTTTTTAAACTATTTACTACCACAACATAGGTTCACTTGCAGGACATTTTAAGCTTAGCCAATTTCCCTTTTGGTGCTTGAATTAACATTTTCTGATTGGTCTTACCTATCCCATGGCTGTTAATTGTATATTAGCCCTAGTGAGAATAAATGTGATAATACTATAGATAATTTGAGGAGACCCATATAAGGAATGCAGCATTTAGGAACTGCCTCTATCCATTAGTGGTACGAGGGGCAATCCTGGAGTGCATTTTATATTACCCATCCTTAGATCCAAGTTGCATTTAATATGGACAGGTATGAGCTTTGTTATACTTGAATGGATAGGCTGTTCTGGAATAGTGGTAGTCTCTGTGATATATAGCCATCTCTCCACAACATTCATTTTAGATACCTAGATTGAGTATTTCTGATGCCGTTTTATTTGCTGATGTTCAGTAGGTCCATCTGTATTAGGTCAGAGGATGCCTTGTATGCCAGACATGTCACCTCTAAGCACTCTGTAGGATACTGAGTATAGTGATAAATCTTTGCGGTGGTCCATGCAAGACTTATTGTTTAACACTTGTGTCCTTTTAGTAAGGTATAGCCATGGTGGTGCAGTAGTAGCCTTGTCGCCTCACAGTAAGAGGTTCTCCCGTTCGATTCTCAGCTGAAACGCCTTGTGTGTGGAGTCTGCATATCCACCCCACAGCCAAGTGGCATTCAAAAGACATGCATGAATGGGCATGCCTTCATTGAAGGTTGGGTGTCGGGCTGGCACCTCGGCATTATAAAAAAAAAATCTACTGCCAATCATTAGCGGACCGGAGTTCCGCTGTGGCGACCCCTAACCAGGAAAACCCGAAAGAAGAAGAAGAATTTCTGTGGGCATTCCGATTGTTACATGGACAGATACTTGCCAAAGTGGGCATTATACAAAATGATTGACCTAATGAGGGCTTTGCAAAATGGGACAATAACATCTCTAGATCTAGTCAGAATCCATTTGTTTATAAGCTGTGCAATATAGAAATAATTTCTTATGACTCTGGGCACATATTGGTCAAAAGTTAAGTCACTGTACACACAAGTTCCCAAATGCCAAACAACTGGGTCAGTTCTCAGGGGGGATTGTTAATTTGGCAGTACCCTGGAGCAGGTGACTTCCCAAAAGATATGATACTGTATTTCTTGGAGTTTAGTTTCAATTTATGATTCTGGCATCAGTTATTGTTTGGGACAAACCTTCCTGCATGATGGTTAAGTCATTTGGGTATTCAATAACTGCTCCTAGCTTGCAGTCATCTCAAACTTAGTTGGCCAAAGCCCTTTGGTATTTCCTTTTACTTTTGAGATGTATATGCCAAACAGAAAAAGTCTCAGGACCGAACCCTGGGGGACTCCATTGGTGACTGGTCTCTTCCACTGTTTTGATATCCTGCATCCTGTGAGCAAACATACATGTATGCATTCTTTGATTCACACTCCTAATTGCATACATGTATGCATTCTTTGATTCACCCTCCTGATTGCATTAACCTGATTGTATTAAATTATATTCCTTGCATAATACAGCACCACTTGTTAGAATGTGTTTTACATTTGTAGTTTGGAACAGTCTTCTAGTAAGCAATGAAACAAAATGTATGAACCAATAATGACAAAACTACCCATTTCGGAAAAGTTCAACCTTAAAACGCCACTCAAACTTCTGTCATTATAATCCACAAACATCAGTAAATATGCAAAATCTCTGCAGAAGAAAGTCATCTAAATAATTCCACATTAAAGGGATCTGTAACTAATGAAGAGGTTGCTGCTAGCAAACAATTTTATATTTCATTGTTTCATCTACAAATAAAGTGCCTGTTGCCCTTGAAGAATAAATTGCCTATGTTACATTAAAAAAATATATAAGCTAATAATTTTGCAATGGGGAATGGATGGCAAACTGATAACAGAAACATAGTTACTAAGTAACTCCTCCAAAGGAGGACATTCATAGGACTCCAGCATCCACTCCCTTTAAAATACAACACAGTATAGTATCAATGATCCATCTGTATGCTGTGGGAGTAGAACCCACAGCCTTCTGCATCAAAAGGAAGAATACTACCTGTTGTGCTACTAACAATGCAAATAACTTAGCATAAGTAGCACTAAACGTCTTTTCCCCTGAATCTCTCAGGTCCTTGTAAAATCCACTTGACACTCAACTAAATCTCTCAACTTTGCAGCACAAGAAATCTGGAAAAAGCCAAAATGTATTTGGGGGGGTGGCAAAGGCCCAAAACCAGGGACACATTTTAAACATTAAAAATAAAAAGGAGGTCATTGTCCCAGTGTACTCATCCCTCATTAGACCCATTACAGAATACAACACCCCATTTGGTATGTACCTCTCAAGACATCTGCAACAACTAGAAAGGCCACAGAAATACTTCACTAAAAGAATCACAGGCCTAAAGAAGATGCCCTATGCTGACCATCTAAAAAAATTCCAGCTATACTCTGTCGCATATCGTCTACTCAGAAGCAATCTCTGCTTAACATACAAGGCCATGTCAAACCCAGAGTTGTTGGACATGCTACACTTAAAGAAATCCCAATCCCTCAGAGCCACATGCTCCAGAGATCTAAACCTTGTCATCACAATGAACAAAACATTCTGGAGGGATAGGTTCCTGA
This sequence comes from Protopterus annectens, assembly GCF_019279795.1. Classification (NCBI taxonomy): domain Eukaryota; kingdom Metazoa; phylum Chordata; order Ceratodontiformes; family Protopteridae; genus Protopterus; species Protopterus annectens. The sequence continues at coordinate 1,043,041,915 of NC_056744.1, read as the reverse complement.
CCCAGAGACTCCCCAGACTCTGGAATAGACTGCCCATACACGTCAAGCAGAGTGCCTCTTTGATCCTTTTCAAAAGGAACCTTGACGATTGGATGGGAGATAGGAAATTCACCCTAGGGATCATGTCAGTCACTCTGCTAGTCAGGGGTCAAGGGAAATAAATATTGTGGGAAGAAATAGCCAGTGAATTGTTATGGCTGGACTTGTATAGGTCCAAAGGCCGATAGCCTAGTATCAACCTATGAACATTGCTTGTATAATCTTAGAAAGTTGCTAAAATAAAGTGTTATGTGTTACCATGTGTTTCCTGAAAGTTAGGAAGACTAAAATAAAAGAGCTATCGTTCTTTAGTGAATTCAGTTCTCACTGATTTGCCAGAAAACCACAAATTCTAAGAGGAACAGACCAAAAGTATGAGCCAAATATTCTGTGAAAATCTGGACAGTTGAGAGCTATGGACTCAACTCCCTGAATCACAAGTGGTGGTATGGGTGCCAGGTATACCTAACTGGAGCATTTTACACACACACACACACACACACACACACACACACACACACACACACACACACACACACACACACACACACACACATACACAAACACACACACATGAGCAGCATAGCTCCTGCAAATAAAAGAATAAAACTCTCCTTACTGGCATGACTCTGGCAGCACCAACAGAACAGCGGCAGCATAACTCCTGTAACACAGAACAATAAGAGAACAAGAACAGATAGTTTAGTTAAACTTCCTCACGTGAATCCATGTTAGCATGAAAACTCCACTTGATTAATTTTTCCCAACAGTTCTTGCAGCTGTAAATGTGTGGGGGGGCTCCCCCTCCCCCTGGCACAATGGTTCCGGCACCCATGAAGAAATTGATTATTATCTTCAAGATATGCTCATGGAGGGTCAAATTACACCAGTGGAATGTTGTTACATGTATGTGGAGAGTCTCAGCATCCCAACAATATTTGGCATTCCCACAATTCATCAAGACATTCAGGAGCCCCGTTTTCATCCAATTGTGGATGCTGTAAACTCAAAGATAAGTTTCAATGCCAGATATATTTATTACAACCTGAAGTTCTAGTGTATAAAATTCCACACTTGTGTAAAAATTCATGGGATTTTTTAAAGCAGTGCAATCAGTTGTAAGAGCTTTTTGATGGAATATTCATTATAATCAATGTTAAATATTTGTTTAGCTGCATTCCTTACAATGTTGGAACAAAATGGCTTACAGACTATCTTGCAGCTAATTTTGGTTTAAGCCAGGATAAAATCACTCTCAGTCACCTGGTGAATATAGTTATTCAGAATAATTACATCTAGTTCGAGGGATAGTGTTTTAAACAACAGACTGGCATTACTATGAGGGCAGCAAGCAGTCCCCTTTATGCCAATATTATTATGGCCTTGTGGAAACATTTTCTTTATGCAAGTGTATATTTCCATTATATGATGATGTACATGAGAAACCTGGACGACATTTTTATTGCTTGGTCTGGTCCAATGGCCATGATTGAAGATTTCATTGAATACATCAATAATACAACAACATTTTTACAATTCACACATTCAGTCACAGTTAATACTGTGGCATAGATTGTTCAGCTGGCTAAGGATAACAATTCTCAAACTTTGTCTGTAAAAATATACTGGAAACCAACTTATTCAAACAGGTTATTACATTACAATAGTAACTACACATTCCATCAGAAGCAGGCCATTATAAAAGAACAAATGGTCCACACCACTAAAATGGTTACCAATTACAATCATTTTATTCAGGAGTGCAATAATCTGTCTGTGATGTTTTCTAACAGAGGATATCTGGCTAAGTTGATTGCAGATATCAAATATGAGGTTATTAGAAAGTGTTGTTCAGGTTTTTATGCCCCATTGTTATGCAAACTGGGGTCTGATCTCTCTGAGGTTAATAATTTAGAACAAATGGCAATAAATTCAACATTTCCAGCAGGTCAGGTTGAACAGGTAGTGTACAAAAATGTTGAACATGGAAATTTAACATGTAGTTCTGGCTTCGGACACTCCTTTGTCACTACCTATACCATGACAGTGATCGTATTTTGGACATCATTAATAAGAACTGGAAGCTCATCATCAGGGACAGTGACACCTATGAAGTGCTGGCAGGGGTGTAGCCAGGATTTTCAAATTTGTACTCGCAACTCCAAATTGCTGCCCCCATTAAGCCACACCCTCATCATCATGATGTTGCTACCCCCCTTACATACATGTCGAAGTCATAGCCCCATCACAGTACTGTTCTCCTCTACCCTCAACAAATGTCTGCCAGTAAGCTAGTCTTTTACATGAAACACCAAAACAATAGCAGGCATTTTAGTTCAAACATGCATTTGACCCAGGTGGGAAAGCACATAAAGTATTTTCCCATTTATATTATATGCTAAACTTTACCCTAACTGTGCTGTATCCAGATGGCCGCTCATGAGTGCCTTTTAATAAAGTGTGAAACAGCCCCCACATATAAGCTGTGGGGCATTATCTGTATTTGTCAGAAACACCATCACCTGACATGAAATTATCCACAACCTTAATTTGGAACTCCTGGAGATTTAAATCAACATTAAAATAAATCAGCTATTATTATGTTGCTAGCCACAGATCCCCACCAGTACTTCCTAATGATCAAGAAAAGGGCCTTAACACCAGTGAATGGTTATATATCCAATCATACACCTTATTGCTAGGGGGTGCAAACATCTAAACATTGAGTGGCACACCTACACATCTAAAAGATGGATATACTTGGCATTCCCTCAACTTTTTAACACTAGTGCAAATTGTAAAAACTACCCATAAAAGTCTCATATACCTTTGACTTGGCCGTTACTAAACTATCTCCCAGCTGTACCCAACTTTGCATCCTTTCATCCCTAGTGAAATCTGTCCATAAGTCACCTTCTCCGTCAGGTATAGTGGTACCACCACATCACCAAACAACCTTTAGTGAGTTCTCCAGAGCAAACCTACTTCAGATTGTACAATACTTAGACAAAAATTCCCAATAATCCCTCAAAATGGTCACAACTAAAAGGGCTGCCACATTCACTTCCAGTTTGTAGCAATACTCTAACAGCTGTGTAGAAAAATCAGCACCCATCCACCCTAAATACAACTGTAAATTCAGGAAGAAATCTCTTTGATGGAATTACCTTATTAATAAACTATACAAAATAAGGAACATAATGACAGGTTATAAAAACAAAACTCTCCCTCCCTTACCTTGAGACGATAGTTAAACATGCCATAAAGGAATTTAACAGAACGACTAAAAATGAAAAGCAGAGTCTGAGCTTAAGGTTGCTCTACATACCAAAGGAAATTGCAAATCTTTCTTCATTTGTGACAAGAAAGTCAGGAATAATATCCAACAATGTACTGATTCATGTATAATATTATGCATTCTGATTTCAGGGATACAGCCAATATATTAGGAAACAAATTTAGTGATAACTCCCCACACCACTCCACAAAGTTGCCCCACTCTCTATGAAGAGTATTGCAAAATGGCATCCCCACTAATTATCACATTAATAACAATGTGCTAAGCATGCAATCAGCTGTGAGGGACCCAGGTTGACAGCATCCTGACTTTTCACCACCAGGTTGCTTCCATTGTGCAGAAGGCTTTCAACATGTCCCACCTCATAAATAAGGGTATTTCATCCAGGAACAAGGAGGTCATAACATCCCTGTACTCTTCCCTCATCAGACTCATTATCAAGTACAATTCCCCCTTTGACATGTACCTTGCCAAGCACATGCAGCAGCTGGAGAGACCACAGAGGTTTCTAATTAGGAAAATCCAATCTCTCAAACACCTATCTGATACAGATAGGCTAAAACCACTGTCCTTATACTCAGTTTTATACAGACTGCTTAGAGTTGACCTGTGTCTGGTATACAAGGCCATCTCAGACCCAGCCTTGATGGAGTTACTGCATATCCGTAAGTCAAACTCCACTTGCCCAACCAACATGCAAGGGCTCAACCTGGTCTGTGGCATTAATAGAACTTATCGGCAGGATAGATTTGTGTCCCAAAGACTCCTCCATCTGTGGAATGGACTCCCACTCCATGTCAAGCAGAGTACCTCTCTAGCCCTCTTTAAGAGAAACATGGATGACTGGATGAGAAACAGAAAATACACCCCTGGGATCCCACCTATGTCTCTGCTGGACAGGGGAAACAGGTGCTGACTTTGTGGGAACATGGGCAAAATTCTTAGCTAGGCTTATAAGGGCCTCCGGGCTAATGGCCTAGTATCATCATCTGAACCTATGAACAAAATAAATATCTTCATAACTGAACACACACAAAGGTTTTGTTTATGCAAAATGTTTGTTAATATAGTAAATTGCTGACACATATGTTATCATTCGAATTGTAAGGTCAAAGAGACAGCATGGGCAGACAAAAAAAAATCAAACATCAAAAAGCACAACGCAGGCTTGCCATTTTACAGAGTCAATTATAACTTCTCCATTGGCAATACAGTCTCAGGAATCAGGAATCAGGAAATATGTTAAATGATGTTTACGCACATAAAACCACTACCAGAAATTGTCACCCAGAAATGATTTCCAAGCTAAGTCCCTTGTTAATAGAGGCTGGCAAACTTTAGCACAGTGTTATTAAGCTAACTGACCATCCCACAGATTGCTGTCTGTACAGAAAATGCAAGACTGCATTTATTCCACTGCAGAATCAAAAGGGAATATATTTAAAACAGTGTGAATGACAGCAGTCAAAATAAAAAAGAGAGTGTGAGAGAGAGAGAGACAAAGAAGCATAGAAAATGTATCTGTAATAAATGAAAGTTCTGAACAACATCCTGACATTTGAAAAGACACAAAGATATAAAGAAACAACAAAATATAATTATAGCAGGTGTGTAGCAAAATCCATCTGTGTACACATATTATAGAAAAAAAGTTAAAATCTAATATGTAACAACGGTACATACCTTCTGCATTTAGGAATTATTCTTCACTCAGCAATCACCTTCCCTCTCACAGCCGAACCCGTCTCCATCACCCTATTCATGTTAGCACAATTCAAATCAGGGCTGAACCGTTGTGCAGTACATAACCTTCACCTAGTTGTTGTTGTTTGTCTTTCGACTTTTTCCCGGAAAGGGGTCGCCACAGCGTAACTCCGGTCCGCTAATGATTGGCAGTAGATTTTTACGAAATGCTGAGGTGCCAGCTCGATGCCCAACCTTCAACGATGGCATGCCCATTTACGCATGCATGTCTTTCGAACGCTAAACAACCACAGGGAGGACATGCAGACTCCACAAAGAAGGCACTCCCAAGCCAAGCCGAGAATCAAACGGGAGAACTTCTTGCTGTGAGGTAACAATGCTACCGCCGTACCACCACGTTCCTAGCCCATATATTCTAGCTTTCCATAATATACCTTCTCATAGACATATAGACAGGCATCTAGGGAAGTAAATAGTGTGGGAAGAAATAGCCAGGAAATTGTTATGGCTAGGCTTATATAGGCCCTAGGGCTGATAGCCTAGTACCAACCTATGAACCTATAGATTAGTACTTAGCTAACTGCCCTTGCGAGCCATTTTAAGCCTAGCCAATTATCCCCTGTGAGACTCAAACTCTGCACCTTGTGTTTGTAAGGCAAACACCTTAACCATTAGGCAACCCTCCCAACCCCTCATCCAAACATTAATGACCAACTTGTCACAATCTAAAGCTCCAAGGAGTATGACAATGCAAAGAAGATGGGAGGGCAGCCGCTGAGCAAGTTAGTCAATCTAGCAGCTAGTCCAGAATCCTAAAACAATGATTTGGTGAAGAAAGAAGCACATGCAAGCCCTTTAAACCCAGCACATAGTCTGAATGTGGCACAGACACAAAAACACAGGATTCAGCCAGCTGAAGCAGCAGCATACCACTCAACTTCTTCGATAAAGAATTCTGGGAAAAGTAAAAAACAATGGGGGAAAAACTTGGGACTTTATTTTAAAATATTACTGTACTTCACTTAAAATAGTTGTTAGGATGAGAGGTTTAGCATAAACATTTTCTGAACAATAAGTATGAAATTAAAATGTAAGACAATATTGACTTACTGTAATCCCCAATTATTTATAGGAAAATTTAAAAAAATAGGAGGTGTAGGGAAAAAATATTAGGTAGAATCAAGTACTTTTAAAAAGGTATGACTAGCAGAGATGGAGACGAAATGGAACATCAGTTATCCAAAATAATAATGATAAACAAATCTGGCAGCCTTAGTGAACTCACCAACAGACAACATCAGAGAATACATTTCTGATTTTTAAAAGATGCTGGTTTAGAAAACATACTTACCAGCTTTCATGCCTGTACTCTTCTGAACTATAGCAAGTACCCCCCCCCCTTCACTTCTTCTAAGTTTACACCAATTACAGTAGCTAGACTGCATCAAAGATTAAGAAAAAATGCCAAAAGAAAACCAGGAAGTCACTTTCATGTTCTGTGCTTTCTCACCATCCCTGGGACATTTACACCTTTTAATCAGGCAATTAACACCTTCCATACAAAATCGGGATTAAACACTAATAAAATAAAAATACCTGATAAGTTGTAAATTGCAGTGCAGTCTCAAATCATGATGTTTTCATCCACTACAACCATTTTTTTCTTAATACAGCTAAGGTGGTTTCTCCTGGGTCCTACTGCTTGCCCTGTTACAGTGCATATGCCTCCCGACATCCTTGAGTGTTATGAGCACAGCCTAAAATTATATATAAATGGGATATTCCATTTAAAAATATATTTGGTCACATCTGTAGTATCCACATTATCAAAACAGGAAAAATGTCAAGATGCGGCTATTGTTCACAATGCCATTATATTTACTGTGGTGATGAGATCCAAGTCAGTAATAAATGTATCATAATACTAGGTCGGGTCAGTTGTCTAACCACAGGTGTTATTTACATCACTCTGTGTTCTTGCTGTCCTGTCTTTTGTATCAGCAAGACTGAGCGAAAACTGAGACAGTGCATTTACGAACACATGCTTCACCAGAGATGGCCTGCACCTGTCGCCCCTGGGATTCTGGATACTGGCTAAGGCTCTAGCCACCCCTATAGTGCCTTTTTTAGGCAAGGTTCAAATGACAAATTCACCACCCTAACAGGTACAGGCAAGAAGAATCTGAGGGTATTGCTACTCAATGCTAGAAGTCTAAACCTCAAAATGCACTCACTCGAGACACTCCTTAAAATGGAGAACATCAACATCTGTGCAGTGACAGAGACCTGGTTCAAGGCTGTAATTCATACCACACCATTCGGCCACCTAACCTGGACTGAAACACTAAAGGCGGAGGCGTGTCCATATTCATTAAGGATATCCACACCTCCAGGCTAGTTGCTCAGCATAATGCATCCGAGATTATCCAAGTGCAACTAACTCTGGGCATGACCGCAATCCAAATTATAGCTTGCTACAGATCCCCCACCATGCCCCAGGATTCCCACTCCTCATTTCTTAATACACTGGAAAATATTAGGGTACAACCTAACACCCTAATAATGGGCGATTTCAACTACCCCTACCATTAACTGGGAAAACTACTCATGTACCAGCTCTTGTGCTCAACATTTTCTGGAATTCATAGATTCCAATGCCATGGATCAACTTATCCACACCCCCACCAGGGGCAGCAATATCCTAGACCTGGTTATTACCAACATGGGCAACCGGTGCTCCACACCAGAGGTCAATTCCTCGTTGGTCAGATCCGACCACAAGCTAATCACCCTAGATATCCACATCCCTCCCCTACCCCCCATTAGGGAAACCACAGTAAAAAAATTCTCCAAAGCCAACTTTACGCTTCTTAAGACAGAAGTGGCAAACTTCACGACACCCATGCTGATGGACAATAGAGATATGACTGCTGAATCCTACACAAATGCACTTTATAAGCACTTGCATGAATGCATGGATCGTGCAATCCCTAACAGAACCAAGATGCTATCCTCCAAAAAACGGAAGCCAATCTGGTGGTCCCCTGCCATAAACAAACTCTACAACAGAAGAAAGAAACTGTTGCAAAAAATAGTAAAATCCCATGATTGGAGAAACTCCATGGTCAGCCTCAGTAAGAAGCTGAGATCCCTCATAAAATCCTCCAAAGCTAGTTATGAAAACAAAATCGCCATTGACTCTAAAGACAACCACAAAGCATTCTACAGCTATGTCAAGAATCTCAATGGCAACACTCAGATCTGCTCTGAGTTACAGCACAATGGCACTAAATATACAGAACCATCTGATATTGCCAACATCCTGGCAGATAGGTTCAGCGCTAACTTTATCCCCCTGTCATCCCCTAAAGGGCCCATCTCTATACCAGAAGAATGCAAAGTTCCTGCAATCACGGCTGCACAGGTAAGGAACACACTATCCAAAGCCAAGAACAAAGCATCCATGGGACCTAATGACATCCCAGGCTGTGTTCTACATGAACTACAGAATGAACTGGCACCCCACCTAAGTACCATGTTCAATCATAGTCTCACCTCAGGCTATGTGCCCACTGAATGGCACACAGTGACAGTTATCCCACTCCACAAAGGGGGAGCCACCACAGACCCCAGAAACTACCGCCCCATTAGCCTAATGAGCCTGGTCTGCAAGGCTATGGAAGGTATCATCATGGAACCTATAAACAATGACATTGGTAATCTCCAAACTCAGGACCCCACCCAGTTCTGGTTTGTAAAAGGCAGATCATGTCTCCTAAACCTGATAGACTTCTTTGAAGCAGTCACTAAAGCCGTAGATGAGGGTAAGGTGGTTCACACAGCCTATCTGGATCTCACCAAGAGTTTCGACACCATCCCCCACTCTGGAATTATAGATAAACTCACTAAACACGGTATAAATCCCTATGTTACAAGATGGGTTGCCAACTGGCTCACTGACAGAATCCACACTGTGAAAGTAGCAGAATCCAAATCCAACTTCAGACCAGTGAGAAGTGGAGTACCACAGGGTTCAGTCCTGGGTCCTCTCCTGTTTGGTATCTACTTCTCTGAAGTACAGGCCAACACAGAAGGTCTTTGGCTAACGAAGTTCACAGATGACTGCACACTAGGAGCCATAATCAAAACTCCAAAAGATGTGGACATCCTACAAAAGGGCCTCGCTGAGACAGATGCCTGGTGTCAAAGCTACGGCCTCAAGCTGAATGCCAAAAAGTGCATTATCATCCCTTTTGGTAAAAACTCAGTACCCATGAACTACCACATAGGCGGTAGTCTACTTAACACTGAAAGTGTGATAAGAGACCTTGGGACACAGGTGGACAGTAGTCTCTCTTTTGATAATCACATTGCCACGGTAGTCAGGAAATCCTTCTACATGGCACACCTCATCACAAAAGGTTTCTCATCCAGGAAAAAAGAGGTCATTGTTCCCCTCTACTCGTCACTCATTAGACTCATTATAGAGTACAATGCCCCTTTTGGTATGTACCTCACAAGACATCTACAACAACTGGAAAGGCCACAGAAATACCTCACAAAGAGGATTACCGGCCTCAAACAGATGTCCTATGCAGACCGTCTCAAAAAACTGCAGCTTTACCCCATTGCATATCGCCTACTCAGAGGCGATCTCTGCCTAACACACAAAGCTATGTCAAACCCAGAGCTTTTAGACATGCTCCACTTAAAGAAATCCCAATCCCTACAAGCTACACGGTCTAGGGACCTAAACCTTGTCACCACAATAAACAGAACATGCTGGAGGGATCGATTCCTGTCCCAGAGACTTCTCATACTCTGGAACAAACTACCTATCTATATCAAACAAAACTCCTCATTAGCGCTCTTCAAGAAAAATCTTGATGATTGGATAGGAGATAGGAAATTCACCCCAGGGATCACTTCTGTGGCTCTGCTCGACAGTGGCACAGGAAAATAATTTTCTTGGGTGGCGAAAGCCAGGGTACCTTTGGCTAGGCTTATATAGGCCCTAGGGCCAATAGCCCAGTACCTACCTATGAACCTATATTGCTTACTTCTTTTATCTGATGAAGTGTAAATGTATTTTGGATGAAAGCTCTTATCCGTTTTTATTCAGTAAGGTTTCAGTGGATTTCATAGTACTTATTCTTGGATTTTACCAAGTCTACCATTCTTTCTAATAGTTAATTGTTTTAATCATGGCTTTGATATTTATTCACAGCAAAGAAAATAGAATGTTAAATATACTGTAATTTTGTATTTAAACTTAGAAGTGAAGATACTGAGGTAGTAGCTTTCAGCCTTTGCAGGAAGAAAGAGGGCATTTCTCTTTTGAGCTACTAATGTAAGCATCAATTCATCTTAAGATAATAAAAAAGTTTGATCACTATTTAGGTATCATTGGCTTTTTCTTTTTCCATTCTCATGGATGACTTACGTTATCAGAACATAACCTAAGATCATTACAAATTAATTATAATATTTAAGAAAATAATGAAAAATATGCAGTTTTTTCACTACACTAAAGCAGTGTGATTTCCTTAACTTAGATCGCACATTGTAGATACACCATTTGTACATCCAGAAGCTGGAAAGTTTCTGGCAAAATCTTGAGATTCTTCACATCAGTATATTGCTTTTTTAACCCAATGGATCTCCTTTCCATACCCAGGAATAACTGTTTGCTAGTAGCACATTTTTACTTTCATGTATCATTTTGTATATTTTATGCATGTGAGCGAGCAGCTGTGTGCTCAGACATGTGCACTTTTAACTCTAACTTAGTATGATTTAAGCACTTTCACCTGCAAATAACTAATATCATCTAAAGCTCTTTTGGTCTGTTAAATACCTTTAACCTCCATGCTCTCTTGCTCTTATATAAACATATGTTATCAAAATATAAAGATTAATTTCTAATATGTATTGTGTGACTACTGAAGAGACCTGGTGCAAATCTATAGACTGTTTTAACTGGATGTTTTATTTAATAACATCTGCACTTTTAATCTTTATCTTCTTTGCAATCAGCACTGTTTCTAGCATGTGTTAATATTTTATTGCATCTGCCATTTATGAGGTTCCATTGATGAAACAGAATGATTCAGAACCATGTCCCATTATTTTAACATAATGATCCATTAATAAAGCATTAATATTACACCATATACAATATTAGGAGGTGGATTGGACACTCCAAATTGGTTATAGGTGTCAGTGAGTGGTACAGTTAAACTACCATGGCAGGACTAGCCACCTGGAGGTGTAAACCTTGGCTCGAGATGAGTGTCACAGTTTAAGTGACACCCCGACCCCATGTGCAAAATGGGAAAAAGGTATGAGGATGGATGGATCCATTAATACACTATCATAATAATCTTATTCATCTTAGAGATCATGGTATCCTTCAAGCGATTGTACCTTTTTAAAGTAGTGCTCTCTAATACATATCCAGAGTTCCTGCTTTGTCATTAGTGTTATCAAGTTGTAGTGGCTGGTTTGTATTGAGATATATAACATCATCAGAGTGAGTTAGGGTTATAAGACAACTTTTAAGAAGGAAGAAGTCTATTCTGCAATCTTGTCATGGCTATTGAAATATAATTGATCACTCTGAGCTGTTAGCTTTGAAATCAGTCTTAGAGCTCTGATGAAGATGCAGCTTATCACTTCTGCAGGCACCTGCTCCTAACATTGTTCTTAACATCTGTAAGCTATTTGTAAGTACAGAAAGGTTTATTGTACTTCCCATGCCTGTCTTTAATAATCCTATAGCTTTCTGAAATCATTCACAATTTTTGACTTGGTAGATTTTTAGATTTTTCATTGTGTTTCATGTTGAGCTATTCTCTAATTTCAATTATTGAATCATTCATTGATCTCTGTTATAAAGACAAAGGGTGAATAGAAACAAATTGCAAAGCATGGTAAAGTGTTGCCTCCTAAATTCAGACAGACAGCATTTTATCCAAGATTCACGTACAGTAGAGATGAAATTGTAGATCAGCCCTGACTCTATAGCAACATAAAATAGTAGTAGTAAAACCTTACCTCTTACATCTTCCTTTATCATTAATAAGACAAAATGCCATTCAATATACTAAGCAACAATGTTAAAGAAAGCCTAAAACTACCTTGTGATAATTATTTTTCTGGTTACAAAGGTTCTTTTTTCCAGTTGTGCTTTGACACAGAGGTTATCAGTTAATGACTTTAATCCCTGAAACAAATACAAGAAAATCAGAAAATCTATAGTCAAACTAATAGCTAGCCAAAATACAACTCATGTATTATTTTTAATTATGTCATAAGTACTGTTTCATTGCATGATAATGTTACCTATAATTGTTTTCTAATCTCTCAGTGTATCAATTTTCTAAAATGCTATTTGATATTTTTCACTTTTTGTGTAGGTATCTACTCAGCATAAGCAAAGAATATCCCTTTTATTTATTTCAAAAGTATGACAGCCTAGCTAAGTAGTGAAATTCTATATGATCATCATATGGAAGCTTTAGCAATCCTCTCTTAATGACTTTGGTGAAGTATATTTGTCAAAAGATGCTATTCTCAATCATTGCCATTTACAAAGACTGGTCCTGTTCTTTAGAAGATTAAGCATGATTAACTAGAAGTCACAGTGGTGCTTTACATTAAGTACAACTAACCTTATTTGGAAAGGTATGATTTAATTCTGCATCTGCGTCCATTCATCATTATGAAATAGTCATTTATGTGTACAGTGATCAATATTGCTATAACAAAAATACTGGTGAGATTATAAAGTCATGCAACTATATCTCTTGTGTCTGATTTTTACAGCATACTTGTATAAAATTATTATCCATGATTTTTAATCACATGTTGCAGCTTTTGTCTTACTGTATTTCAATGTTGTATGAAGAAACTGGACCTAACCCAATTGGCTTTATCAAGCAAAGAACATCCCTACTAAATCTGGTGGACTTTTTTTGAAAAGCTTTCCAAGGCAATGGATGAGGGAAAGTGGTGCATAATTGCCAACCTGGACCTGGCAAAGGAGTTAAATGCAATACCCTACTCAGGTATAGTTGACAAACTGGCCTTAAACTCCTGTATAACTCGCTGGATTTCCAGCTGGCTCATAGACAGGACACAGGAAGACAGGATTGGTGAGACTACCTCCATTAAAAGCTCAGTCACAAGCAGGGTAAATCAGGGTTCCATGCTGGTACTGCTAATATTCAGCATCTACTTCTTAAAGATAAAAGCTAATGTCAATGGTGTTTGGCTGATCACGTTTGCAAATGACTGCAGATTGGGAGCTATCATAGATTTCCCCCATGATGCAAACATCTTACAAGAGAATCTAACACAGACACATGACTGGTGCCAAAGTCTCAGATTAAAAATCAGTGCCAAGAAATGTATTATAGTTCCTTTGGTTAAAACTGCCACCAGGGCTAATTACTTCATCAATAAGACACTGCTAAGAGTTGATCTGGGAACATATGCAGACAGTAATCTGGCTTTTAACTAACAATTGGCCCAGGCAGTAAGAAAATCATTCTATAGTGCCAAATTTATAAGTAAGAGCATAGCATCCAGCTCCTAGGAAGTCATACTGTTACTTTATTTGGCCTGTATCTGACCCATAATTGAGTATAATGCCCCCTTTGGCACAGACTTATGCAAAGTTGGAAGGCATGCAAAGGTTCCTTACCAAGAGAAGCCAGGGTATAACACATTCTTCTGTATGGATCACTATAAACCCTGTCTCTATACTCAGTCTCATATAAACTACTGAGAGACAAGCTATGCCTGGCATACAGGGCATCCTCAGATCTAGATATGATGGAACTTTTGCACATCTGCAAAACAAACAGCAGCAGAACCACTAGACCCAAGGATTACAATTTTGCCTGCGACATAAATAAGACATCCAAAAGCAAAAGACAAGCTGCTGGATGCGTAGTTTCTAGCCAAACTATAATTTATTCAAGTATAACCATGAATAACATGAAGCGTTTTCGTTTGCTCAGTAATACAAACTTCTTCAGATGAATTGTTTTCTCACCACACCCATTTAAAAGTAGGCAAAGTCATGTGATTACTACAATTTAACTCATGAAATATCAAGTCATGTTAAAAATAAAAATGAACCTAAAAGACACAACTAAAAAATGCTACACTAGGAAACTGAATTTAACTGTGTTATTAGGGAATTCACGTAACACAATGGAAGATCTCAGAATTCCCAGTACTTATAATCCAACTATTCATCCTAGTTTAACATTATTCGAAAAAGGTTTGTGAACTTGATATGAGAACATTAAGTAACAACAGAAATAAACTTAAAGAGTGCAGGAATATGAACCATGATGAAATAGAAATATTAAATGACTACAGACACCTACCAATTAGAGTATTGAAACCAGATAAGGGTAGGGGTCTGATAGTCATGAATATAGAAGATTACAATTTCAAAATAAAGAAATTGTTAGTTAGCCCTACATACAAAAAATAATTATGAATTAATTAAATATGGCACATCGACATGTCAATTCATACTTTAATGACATGCTCATCCAATCCACAATTGACTTACATACATTTAACTACATCATCACTTTATACCCAAGAACACCCAGGGTATTTGGACTTCCTAAGTTACATAAAAGTATAGACAATCCCCCAATGCGCATGTTAGTGGATGCAAGACATTCCCTAACCTACGCAAGTGCAAAGGTGATTGACTTGATACTCAAAAAATACATCAAAAAAGAGAGACAAATATGTCGTGACTCATGGTCCTTTCGAGAAGACCTGGGCAAATTGGAATACCGAGAGGATTTCAATTTTCTAACTATTGATGTTAGAGACTTATACACCTCGATACCACATCTGGGAGGTACAGAATGGCTATCAGCTCATATGAGGAAAATGGGAGGTGGTATAGAAGAAACCAAACTCATTAAAGAACTATTAGATATCATTTTGTTCAACAGTTTTGTTTCATTTGACAGCAAAATTTCCCATAAAAAAATTTGGGTAGCAATGGGCTCACCATGTGGCGCAAGTTTTGCAAACATGGTTAGCCCATTGGGAAAATTAACATGTATTTAACAACATTGACATTAAAACCCAAATACATTACTACACCCAATTTATGGACGCCATTTTTATTATTTTGAAGGGGGTCATAGAGGTTGCGGACACATTCATTCACTATTTGAATGAGACTGCAGATTTCCTACACTATACAAAAAATTATGACACTGATTGTATAACATATTTAGATGTAGACATTAAAAAAAATAGAATTTTGTCAAGTTAAAGAGTGAAAATTCACCGGAAAACGACATACTCAAACATGTTCTTGCATTTTTCCAGCTCACACCCTTTTCCGACAGAAAAAATCAAGTCATTAACAGACAGTCGGTAAGGGCAGCAAGAATGGTGTCATTGGAAAGTGAGTTCAAAGATGAATATGAAACTTTGAAATCAATGTTTCTAAAATGAGGTTATCCAAAGGGGCATATTTTGGAATTAATCAAGGAAGTACAAAATAAGAGAAATTTAGGAGTTTACCAACCAATTTTGAAAATAAGACCTACTGGAAACCCATTAGAGTTATCAGACACATCCCATGTTGAACCTCAACTACTTAACTTTATTAATATGACAATGATGTTAAAATTAACAGTAGTAGTGGCCAAAATTCAACATTAGTTATCACTACATACAGTATACAACCCCCAGAAATAAAAACGATCATTAGAAAAAAATGGAATCTAATGAATACAGAGAAAGAAATCTTTAATAAAATAGGAAACTACCCTATAGTTATCTTCAAGAGGGGGATGGACCTGAAAAATTACATTGTGAAACCATAAGTGAATTCAACATGTAACATAGGGATGTTCAAATGTGAAATGTGCAATTTTTGTAAACACATTGAGACAGGTAGGAAATTTCAAATACAAACATATACACATCATATACATAAAAAACACAACTGTAACTCTAAGTTAGTCATGTAGTTAGCCCAATGCCAATCATGCCCTTATTTTACATTGGCAAAACTGAACGTAAACTGAGGGAGCGTATATATGAACATTTATATTGTATTGGTAAAAATAAGATGAAAAATGCATTAGCAAGACACATTAACCAATGTCCAACACATTATTTTAAATTTAAAGTTATTGACCAAATAAGTACAGATGTTAAAATTGGTCCAATAACTATTTTATTAGAAAAACTGGAGTTATTATGGATATTACGAAATAATGCATGTACCTACCCAGGCTTAACTGAAAGCTGTTCTATCTTGTGCTTTCTTAAGTTAAAAAATGTGGCTAGATGAGATAATATTGAATATACATCTATTTCACACTTACATTAGAATAATGGTTATAGGAATGTTTTACTGTAATATTTTATGAAACATTAATATTAAGGAACTGTTATTTTAAAGTTGCTCTACTTTGCTAAGTATATAAAAAAGAAGTTTTTAGTTGTGTCTTTTAGGTTCATTTTTTTTTAACATGACTTGATATTTAATGAGTTAAATTGTAGTAATCACATGATTTTGCCTACTTTTAAATGGGTGTGGTGAGAAAACAGTTCACCTGAAGAAGTTTGTATTACTGGGCAAACAAAAAGCGCTTCATGTTATTCATGGTTTTACTTGAATAAATTATAGTTTGGCTACAGACTATGTATCCAGCCGCTTGTCTTTTGTTTTTGGATTTCGTGAGTTTTTTGTGGTGGTTACCAGTTTGCCAGTAATATAAATAAGACATGTCGGTGATTCCAATATGTGTCTCAGAGGATCCCATTGCAGGATCCCCATCCACATGATGCATTGTTATCCCCAACCCTATTTAAGAGTAGCCCTGAACAATGGATGGGAAATCAAAAATTCACCACAGGTCTGACCTCCATGTCTCAGATAGACATAGCAGACAATAATCCCCAAACTTACATACCCCACCACCCTCCATAACCCCTTGAAACTTCCTAACAAACATACCTCTCCTATAATAAATGCCAGTGCTATATAGGGATACAATTGAGTCTGGTTGCACGGCTAGCCTTATAGGAGCTGTAGTGGTTTTTAGCCTAGTATATACATATGAACCTATGACTATACATATTTATAAAACCATAACACAAAATTTCTATGTTAATATGCATTAATGATTGTGTGCATTGTGTTATGCAGTTCAAATTGCATATTACTATTTTTGCAAAAGTCAAACTGGTGATGTCTCATAATCTTCTTTTTAAAATTATTAAAATCTGTTATGTAGTTATAGGAATGTCTTGACTATTACTCAGACTTTGTCATAAGATCATAGACCATGAATATATGTTTAAATAAGAAAGCCATAGCTTAAATTTCTTTCTGCAAGGCAATCAGTAATGTACAGAAGGTATATGGTTTCTTCAGTAAGATTGAATGAGGTATGTTCTTAGGTTCTAGGCTGGAAATCTGAAGTGTGGGACCATGTCTGTGAGCTAAGCAGGAGGGCACATCTGGACATGGAGTCAAGATGTCATCAGTTGCTCTTCTGCATGGTGATACATGCACCGCTAGGCATACCTCTCAACATCTTAGTGCAAGAAATAAGGACAAAGCCTTACAAAATGGGGGAACAAAGGCCTGAAAATAAGCATACATTTTCTGAAGGGCTAGTACTCTGAAACTCAAACTCATGTCATTATTTAGTGACCTCGTTCCTCATATCATCCCAGTGATTTGCCAGAATACTACACATTTTATGAGGAATAGACCAAAAATATGAGGCAAAAATCTGTTCATTCTGTTAAAATCTGGACAGTTTGAAAGGTAAGCCACTAGGTAAACTGCAGTCTTTATCACTGTGAAATATCACACTATAAAATAAATAGACATTATGACAAGCATTATCTAAATGCATGGTTCAACTTTTTTATTTATTTTATTATTATTTTTTTTTTTTTATCTTTTAGCTGTGATACCAACTCCTTTCTTTAAATTTATACAGTGTGACTCAGAATGGAATAGTTTGTAAAATTGAGACATTGATTATAATTTAAGCTATGGAGGCACAAGCCTAGTGAAAAATACTTATCATTCCAATTACCTAGTAGTTATCTGAGGATAAAATGTCAAGTGCAAAATGAATTATTATTTTTTAATGATTACTGAAATGAAATTTGAGCCCTCCTTTCACTTTCTTTGGAGACTACTCACCTTGTTTAATCTGTTTTATTTATTAATGGTTTCCTGACAGCAGATTCAAGATTCTTTCACCTTTATTCACTGAACATCTTTAATTTTTTGCAATGTGCAGAAGCAGTCAGTTATAAGAAAAATATTTTTTATACAGAAGCATTATTTCAAAATGTTAAGAAATGTGTATTTTAAATAATAGTACTGTATAGCATGGATGATTTAACATTTACAAACTTGATATGAAATATACCTACTCAGACTTTCCCCATGGGTAAAATATAATGATCATGGGGAGCGGCATCACCTGTTTTCAAGCATGTATTCAAGCATTGATTATTAGCATAATCACCATCTGAAATTTTTGAAATATTTTATCTACTGTAGTTATATTAGATTTTCATATCTGCAAACATTACCACTTTGCAAGAGATAGTTTTGCAAACTGGCAGCACAAAAGTGAAAAAGAAGCATGCAACTATGAGGGGATTTGAACCCACTACTATGTGCAATGACAGTCTGTGAATCATTTATGGTTATACAATGAGTAGTAGTATTCCTTATACATGGTCCTCAGTGGTGCTGTTTATGACCCATCACACACAGTATGACCACAAAAGGAAAAAAAAAAGATTTAGAATCCCCGTATGAGCATATGTGTCGTGTTTATCCATTTTTGTTGATATTATATGTTGGAAATGGAAGTATTTGAAAGAAATGAAAAAGGTAAGCAAGCACAGGGTAGAGCAGAAGGTAAACAAATAAATAATGTGCAGGATGGATGTATGGTAAGAGAGAACTACTTTTTTTTTGAACAACTGATGCCTGTTTTATATTTTTAAAGAAAATGGTAAGTATGGGAAGGAATTAGGGGATCTAAGAAGATAATTGGGTTAGTTAGTCAGCAGGAGAAGACAGACATGACTGACAGGCTATGTTGTAATGCACAGAGGGAGGGGGAACACACTGGTGAAGAAGATGCCAGACAAACAGAGGGAAGAACAAGGTGAGGGGAGTACTGAATGACAAACAGGTGTGGGCATGAGGACAAAATTGATTGGAACACCAGGTTGAGGGATAGGAGTAGGAGTTTGTGTTTGCTCTCTCTGCTAGTTAGACTCAGTGGAAGGTTACTTCTCAGCCTTGGTACTATCATCACTGTGTCCTGGCTCAAATGCTGGAGTGAGTGTTGGCCAGGGACATGATTCAATGAGTCACCAGAGCAAGCTTTTCACTTGGCTGATTCGAGCATTCAGTCTCCTGTTCATACTTGCCCCCAACAATATCTGCAAGCTACCAATGGGAGCTACTGGCAGATGTAACAGAACAAGCTTCTGGTGTAGGGCTGCCTGAAACCGGTGGTGCAGGTGAGGTAGGATGTGTGGAGGCAAATGTAGCAGGCTAAGACCCAACTGTGGCAGTTTTGGGTGCTTCTAGTTGTAATGGTGATGGCAATGCGGATGCCACCTCTGGAGGTTGACAGATCTTGCAGGTAGGATGGTTGCAGTTTGTTGTGCTGCTGCATATCATAGTAAAATAAGTGAAGAGATATAAAATAATATGTAAGAGTGAACATATTGACAAATGTGTGTGTGTGTGTGTGGGGGGGGGGGTGTAGGAGCAAGAAAAACAAATACAATTAAAAACTGAAGTCCTTACTGTTTTGATACTGATAGAGTCAAACATAATCTAGTTGCTGGTCCAAAAAAAAAATCATAAATTGAACAAGCTTATTAGTGTCTGTAAATGTATGTTGTACTTGGACAAATTGCCATAATCGCATAACAGTCTGACAGACAGAGGATTAATGCAATGAACTATTCAGATATAACAATAGGAGCCTGCAGTCAGAGATGCAAGTACTGATGTCTGAGACTAATGTACCTGAACAAAGGAAACATGCTGCTCTAACATAAATATTTTACTCACAGGTAATAGGCAAAGGAAATAGTAGATATTTTAAGGTTTATATCACATAATCAAAATGTGATATCATCGAATGCCATAGCATCGAACTGGTAACCTTGAATGCCGAAAACACCAAAAGCTGAGAACAGCAATTTTTTTTCCCTGGGAAAAAAATCACTGTTAAAGCACGCAACACAAAACACAAAAACACTAAAAACTATTGCTAATGTGGGGGGCTTCACCCCCCCACACCCCTCAATATGGGGGCTGTGCTCCCCACACATCCCCACATAAATATACCAACTCCGAGATTGCACCACAGTGGAGGAAATAGTGAAGTGGCGGAAGCAGCCCACCAAATTCTTTCCTTGGGAAAGAATTTGATGTTCTGTGGCTTCACTATTCTCAGTCTTTGAGGTTTTGGGTTCGATATTATAACATTTGATGTCTTGCGACTTCAATGTTATGATATAAACCTGGTATTTTATAGGGAAACATGTCCCACTGAACTAAAAATTATGATCCAACATATCTGACCTATGCAATGCTGCAGTTACATTATTTAGATTTAAAAATATTTTACAAGATAGCACATCTGTAAGGATTGAACTTACAAGCATTCTCAAAAAACAAGAACAGAAATCCTACTTGTCAGCCTAAACA